>NW_026623247.1:4539672-4584706 GCF_030028575.1 Malurus melanocephalus | reverse complement strand
TTTTTTTTTTTTTTTTTTTTTTTTTTTTTTTTTTAATTTTTCATGTACAATGTTCCTAATACTGTAGCTACATGGGCATTTACCAGGACACCTTAGACACGGAAGAGACTGCAGTGCAAGTGAACAAACTAAAGGAGATGACAGTGTTAAATAAAATGTCTCTATTGCSCTGACTTTGCTTCTTCCAGATGCCTGCTCACTTTAGCATTACTCAGGAAACAAGTCAAGGAAACATGTCTCTACCTTTTCCCTGAAGTATTTGTACCATAATTGCAGATGCTCTRTTAGATCATCTTCAGTTTATACCAGAAGGTCCTGTCAGACAGTCACAAAACGTRTTGTATAAAGGATCACTGCACACTGAGAATTCTCCAGTTCCCTGATTTTCACATACCTGCTGCACTAGGAGCAGCTGTACTTTTTTGATTCTCATTGATCTCGCATGCAAGTAACTGCTCTGCTGGAACCACTCCTTGCGTTTTACATRTCAGATCTTTCCAAGTTCTTCCCAGAAGATTGTGAGATCTTGTTTGCACTGAGAGTGCTTGCTTTCACTGAATGGGCTTAGCCTTTCCTGATCCTTCCTTAGCAAAACCCCCAAATGCTAGCTGCTTTTGAACAGATTGACAGTGAGTTTCTATTGGTTCTGCTCATAGCCACTGTTGGCAGGCTGTGGTTACACCAGGCACACACTACCCTTGTGCACCCTTAGGTTATTTCACTTTCTTAACTAAGCTGTCTTCTGTTCTTACATATCCTCTGTGCTCTGCTGTTAAAGAACTTCCTCCATTTCAGACTAGAAGCGGCTGCATTCTGCTGGGCGATAAAGTACCATGCTGCATTTGTGTAATATCTCTGAACTGAAGTAACCCCAGTGCTGAACTCTTTCGTTATTATGAGTGCTGGAAGAGGCCACACAGCAGAGCCAGATCTTCCTGTCTTGAGCCACAGAAACAGGGAAATACAAAATCCTGTTTTCAGCATTAAACAACCAAAAAACCATCTGATTTGCAAGGTAATACATGTTAGAGGGGACAAGGGACAGCTGGGTTCTGAAACATGCTGCCATCATTTTGGAACTAACGATCTAGTTGTTAGATGCTAATGTAAGGAATTTTCCAGGGATGGAAGAGCCAAATTTTAAAAGCTGTTTCAGTGTTATGGAAAATCTCTCTAAGAGCTTATCAGTCTCTTCAGACTTCTAAGAACACTGTGCTTCCACTCAGAGGCACATATGTTTCTCCAGCCTGGACATGGGGATACTATGGAAAACTTGTTTCTGTAGTTCTCCTAGTGTATTAGCAGTAGCATCTCATCATGCTCATCTATGAGTGCTTTCAGCAAATTTTCATAGGAGTTTTGAAGTGAGTGAACCAACAGGACTTTACTGACAAGAGCTTGTAGGTTTTCATTTGCTTGTAAAGGTTGTCAGTGTCTTAAAGGCCTTCTGCACAATAAAATCCAAAACTAGTTTAGGAGCCCTAAAGGGCTTTTGAAGTACCTCTGTTGCAATAGCAACAAACAAAGTAGAAACAGAAAGGCTTTTAAATATCACCTAATCTCACCTCAGGCAGAATTTTAGCCCTAAGTTTACTGACTACATTTTCTAATAGCAAACCTGATGAAGGCAGAGACCTACCAAATCAAGGTAACAGCTGTTTCCCTTGGAGTTCTTTTCTCACCATGCAATTTCCCAAACAAAAGAGAAGGACAGCCTTTTGAAATCTAAACAGGATTTGTGGAGAGAACTGTTTAGAGAAAGCTCAGTTGCTTTGAGGGTCAGAGTGATTCCCAAGACTGAAGGCACCCAGCAGCCAGCTGTCTGATCCTTGTTTAGGAACTAGAAGCTGTTTTCTCCAAGAAGTTCAAGAGTGCAACAGTCACAGGCATTGCCTTAATTATTTTGAGATTGAGGCTAAACTTTAGTTCAAAGACTCTGAACTCACAGTGCAAAGAAGAGTTGAATTCAAATAACATGGCATGGCACACTGTCTCCAGAAGAGGATGAGACTGGTTTTACCTGCTGGGCTCATATGTGGCATCCCACAGTCATTTGACCTATATCCTTGCCTTCATCTCAGCCAAACAGTCTCCTTCAAGTTCCAAACCCCTTTCTTTAAATGATGCAAGGACAATACCTAGTAGTCCAAACAGCTGAGTGCCATTACACACTGAGGAATGGTGGAAAGGGAGGAGCTGTAAAGCTTTGCCTGTCAGTCAGTGATGACATGTTGTYGCCACTTGGCTATGAAAGACTCCCCTGTGCTCTTCAGCCTGAGCTGCCTTGGTACATCTGGCCATTGCTGCCAGATTTATAATTAAATCAGGAKTTGAATCAGTGGAAGAGAACCAGGAGGCTGAAACAGGGAGAATGGTGAAAAATACCTCTTATACTGTCCTGGTGCTGAGAAGACTAGTTTAATCTCTTTTTATTCCAAACAAAGCAAATTTATTCAAAACTAAAAAACTGCTAGCAAAGATAAGGGAAGGTTTGGCTGTTGCTGCAATCCCTGGATACTTTTCTATTTCACATATATGCACTATGGGATTATAGCATGGGGTTATAGCATATAACCTCCCTTTCTCCAACACAATCCTTCACATCTGCCAGCACAGAAGCATGCCAAAACAGAGCCAGAGCCTCTAGCTGCGTATCAAGGTGGGCAGAAAAGAGCCACTTAACCATAAACTCCAGAGTTGCCTTGAGCAATGGGTGCCCATGGATTTATGCCTTTTGACTCTTCTGCCCCACCATATATGTGGCTTATTTCAGGAGTCTCAAGCACATAAACAGCTTTGCCCAACACACAGATATAATTCTTGAAATGTCTGTGAATACTACATWAAAACAATAGAYGATAATTTCCTTCTCCTGAATRAATGAGTCAATCCCCTAAAGCAAATTCCTATCACTCTTCATGTCCAGTCGCATTTATCTAAATATAATATCTGCAGCACTTACCRTGTGCATACCACTATTCAGGGAGTTTTGTTAAAAAAAGCTCCATCTATTAGTGTCAGCCTCATTGACCTGATGTATGTCTATCATGGCTCATTAATCATACATTAAAGACATATGGGTGCGGTCAAGTTTAGTCCTGGAACAGGTTCTACTTCAGAGGGTTTGAATGTCACCTCCGGTTGGAATCACTTATTTCCAAAGGAAAGCAACACCTTAGGCTTTTCAGGAAGCTTCCTTATCTTTCACATTTTGCCCTTCATTTCATATAAGTTTCAGTCATTCCTCCTCTTCCCGTTACTAATGTGCTTTCCCTGAAGTCACAGTTCGCAGGCAACAACCACAGGGAGCACTAGAGAACAGCTCGTAATGCTTTTGGCAGTCCAACAGTCTTGTTTCTGTGAAAAATAATAGGCTCCTGAGCTCAGCTTCTGTGCGTTTTCTATCCTTAACCCTCAGAAGTAATTTTCATCTTTCAAAGTTTTATTTCCAGYCTCCAGAATACTTCGGGAGGGGGCAAAAGGGGGTGGGGATGAGGGAGCTGGTGGCATGAATGCCATAGATTAGTTTTACAAATAATTTATATTGGCATGTTTGTTGGAGTCACATGTTCTATTGGAGAAATTCTGCAATTAAGCAACAAGAACATGTGTCTCAGACACTACATGAGTTGAAAACCTGATTATTGGCAAGCACAGATTTGTGCTTATTAGARCAGATATTGTAACAGATTCCTGATTTTATACCCATAGAGGGCATTGAAGTAAGCTCAACCATGTCTTTCAAGAGTAAGGAGGCCCACTAATATTCTGGGAGAACAGTTTARACTACTTGTATCATCAAGCTTTTAATTTTTATTGTGAGAAATAAATGAGTCATAGATCTTGCAAGTACTTAGACTATGAAAATCTAACTGTGAGAAGGTTTCTTGGAAGTGTTAAAAAAAATGTAAATGTGTTGAAAATTAGTTTTTCTTGGACCCTGAAGATGCATTTCTCGTGTTCTCCTTTGTCCTGGCTATCAATTCAGCTCTGGTGTTTCAGGAGAAAAGATTTAGGATCGTGGGGACTCTCTAAGGTAAGCCAAAACATAGAGCACAGAACTGAATGTCTTGAGACCCCAAAGGCTCTGTGGATGTCACTTGAGGGCCTTGTCTTTCCTTACACATATTTGTTATCCAACCCATCTCCTCTTAGCAGGACTGGAGATTATTATTTTACGCAGCAGCTAGTACCATGAGGATTTTATTTAATGGGCCTCCCTATGTTGGCCATTGTTAATGGGCCTATATACAGAGAATATTCATGATTGTAAGGACATTTATTTCCAAGAAATAGATTCATTATTGGTTTTGATCAGTGTCAGAGAGAAAACACCARAGAGACTAAATTTATTTAGATGTTTCACAGAAACAGATGCCATTAAGACAGACCAYAGCTATTAAATGCCCCTCTGTATTACTGGCAACCCTAAATAATAAAAGAAACAGTGGTATTCAGTCTTTTTCTAGTTGTGTATAACATTTTATGATAAATTAATACATGGAATGTTTAGGATGAAGACATATTTTCATTTTTGGCGGTATTTATCATTTACACATTTATCAGTGTTTTAGCCACAAAACCAGTTAATGAAAATCAAAGTACTAAATACCCACACAATACTTCCAAAGCTCATACACAAACATAGTACCCAGAAAAGAGAATTCAAAATTTACAGGCAACTGAATGGAGAACTGAGGAAACTCTGGTAGACAGAGCCAGTTAAAGAAAGAGAAAGTGTACCTATTACAAGTGTACCTAGAATAGATACCTATTTAGATTCTGATTTGTACTTCATGTGTTCCAGGGAGTCTTCCTTCATAATACCTCTTAGGAGAAAAATCTACAGTGGAAATCAAGGAAGAGTTATATGTGAGGTTATTGCTATAATTTTGAGCATATGTAAAATTACCTACTTTATTGTGACAGCAAGCAATTCGAAGTTGTATTTGTCAGCCACRGAGAGACCAAAGATCTTCTTCTGGTATTTAAAGAGTTTATTTGGTGTTCCAAGGGTTCACGGGAAGTCTCACCATAGGTTTTCTTTGCCACATAGATGAGGTCATCAACAGGTAAATACAGGCACAAKGTGTTAAATTCTGTTAAGCAGCCATGCTGTGCACAAAATCTTACTTGAAAAAATTAAATATGCCTTATCTTATAGATAAAGATAAGGATTTATCAGTAGTATAAATGAATAAGCTTATAGGCTATTCATTTTATTAGCCTATTAACTTAATAGGCTAATAAAAATTATCAACCTTTTCTAATTATTGYTATAAAAAGAAAAATAAAAATGCAATAAAGGAGAAGTTCTCCATAATAATAGTTAAAAATGTTGAACCTATAGTTCTTATTTTCTATCCTTTTTCCTGGTGTGTTCTTACTTTTTATCCTTTTCTCTCTTRCTGCTCTGGGTCCTAATGTAGATAGTTTCCACTTAGCTGGAGGAGAGCACAGGGAGTAAGTCATGAGTATTYAAATTCTTTTGCCATGTTGATTTTGATTTTTCTTTCCTAACCTCCTTACTTCTCCCCCACTCCATACATGTTTTATATGATGCTTTCACACATATTATTCTTTTCTCACTGGTCAACAACTCTTTATCAAATTGGAGTCTGCTATGCTTTACTTGCTTTATGTGCATGAAACACTTGTAGTTTTTTTCACTTTTCTACTCCTACAAAGAACTCTGCCCATCTGCAGGTCTRTGTTTCTTCTCAGCTCTCACCATTCCATCACCCTACCCCTCCACACTGTATCCCCTGTACTCCCTTCTCAAGGCCTTTTCTCTTTTACCAGGCCAACCTGTTACTGCTATCAACAACATCACAGTGTTAAAGTTGTATCTTGCTTTGCAGAGAACAATTGCTCCATAGTGCTACTGATAATAAAACTTCAGAGAAAAAGAAAACTTCAGAGAGATAATGATAAACTACGACTACAAAGTWACTAGAAATCCATACTGACACCATAAATACCAGGAAATCCTACAGTAATTTTGTGCAGGATTCCATGCTCAAAGCTGAAGAGAGATTGTCATAAAGGATCRTAGAATCTCCTATATTGGAGGGGACCTACAAGGATCAKAGAGTCCAACTCCTGGCCCTGCACAGGACACCCCAAGAGTCACACCCTGTGCCTGAGAATSTTGTCCAAATGCTTCTTCAACTGTTTGAAGAAGCTGGTGCTGTGACCACTTCCCTGGGGAGCTGTTCCARTGCCCAGCCACACTCTGGGTGAAGAAYCTGTKCCTGAYATACAACYTAAAGTTCCCCTGACACAGCTTCATAYCATACTCAACCCAAAATTTTAAATGCATGAACACATGAGCACTTTGGTACACGGTCTGCAGAATTTCTGAAGCAACAATGTAGGTTGATAAGATTTTTACAGCTTCTTTAGAAAAAGGAGGAAATAAAGAATATCACCACCATCACAAAATTCAGCATGTTCCATAAAGGTGTTTTAGTATTCATATTCCTACATGAGTTATTATGCATAACATGATGTATTATGTGGCATTCTGAAATGGAGGTGGTTGTTTTGATTCATGAAATTGACTCATACGAGRAAAACATGTTACATATAGATACAAAGCTTGGTTAGGAATTTTTTTTTTTCTTTTAAGACCTGTCTTTTACCTATTAGTCATTAATATTCCTGTAATGACTTTTATTCCTTCATTTACCATCTAAGGAGGTTTTGGTCTGTCTCTAAAARGCAAACATTTAGTCTGAACGTATGCCAAAATTCCAAACCTGTCTTCTGTTTGACATAGATCAATGTAAACATTGCCTTATTCTTTGCATTTAATGCTGCCTATCAACTGTTCCTCTTTTTTAGTTCTAGAAGTATTGCATATTCAAACTGCGTTTATAACTCTAAATTGAAAGTTGATATTGAATACAATTGTAAAAAGTAGTAAACTCACTGTTTTATAAAAGTAATATTATCTGGCGGGAATAAAGACTATCCACAAATAACTGGAGATTTTTAATGACAAAATACAGTACAGAAGCTGATATATTCAGAGATTTTCTTTTTTGTTCTGAGTATACTTTTTCATATAGACGTTGTAATTAGATAGACAAATTATTATTATCAATTAATATAATAAATTCTTATTATTATATTATTGACCATGTCTATTAAGAGACAATCATAAAACAGGAACAAGCGATTATTTTAATCACCTTATCTATTTATTGGACTGAGAATGAATAAAGAATAAACATGAATATTCACTCTGTGTCTACTTGTCATGGACAAATGATTCTGCAAGTCATCCATGAAAGAATAGTAATTACTGAATTAAAAAATAAAAWAATAATYTTSCCTCCAAAGACATACTATAACTGGGCCTTCTTACACTTTTACAATTAAATGAAAGTTTTTACCTGTCTCAGACTTTTCACAGTCTGTCTTGAGAAGGTTGTTTTGGCAAAGCCTGTAATTTTAATAATTTCTGTACATGCCACTTTAAAAGGCGAGTTGATATTACTATGATTACTTGATAAGAAGGAAAAAATCTGGTTCCCCTCTACCAACAAAGTCTTTAAGCAAGGGGYGACCTACCAAAGTACTTGAACAGCYTGTGCATTKWAAGTRCAGTTCYYGCACAACAGATAGTTAATTTRTTGCACAGGTGGAGACTRCTGGGTGTCCAAGCCCACACACAATGCATGAAATGAGCCAAAAAGTGTTTCAGTGAGTTTTGAATTGCCTTGAGGCAATCCAAAAGTCCACCTGATGACAGCTTAATCAATGCTGGTGATCTGCCTGTGTATAACCCCTAAAAACTCCACCTCCTTGATCCTCCATGGTGTGTGGGGTGTTCTTTCTGGTTCTCCACCACATGAAAACTCTTACATGTCTCATGTTGCCAGGAGGCTGGGCTCCCCTTGTTTTYAGCTTTTATTAATGTGAATGATTGCAGTACTTTTCTATTTATAAATCATTCCCTGGAAAAGTCTATTCATCTAGTAACTGCTCCTTTATTTTCTCTTTCTGGAAAGATATCTGGGACAACTGTCTCCTGGTACAGACCTATGCTGAAATGCTCAGCTCCCTAGCCAATTCCTTTTCCTGATTTCTTGATTTCTCTATTAAATAAATGTTAATTTATGTAATCTTTTSGGGTTTGTATTTGTTTTGGTTTGGTCTCATGCAGGGCTTTTTTCCTATGACTGATTGGGTTTGTTGTTGGGTTTTTATTTCTGGGTTTTTTTTTTTTTCCTTCGAGATAGGTTTGGGTTTTTTTTTTTTTCCTTCGAGATAGGAAACAAACTCCCTCTTATATTACACATAAGTGTAATTTTGAAGGGACCTCACTGTGTTCAAAAGGCAGTCTGGAAAAGACAGCATCGTGCCTACCATATATAATCTTCTAGTCATATCTGAGAAGGTTTTGCACCTTCAAAATACATGTACATGCGCTTACGCTACAGCCTAAAGCATGCAGCGTACCATTTAATGGCATGTAAGAAAATACTATGCTGCAAGGCTGGAAAAACACCAACCATCATAGAAAGCAATATCTGCCTTATGGCCACAGGGCACTGCCCCAGTGCAGTGTGGATATAACCCCCCTGTCCTGCAATCCTCAGCAACTGTGAACAGAACTCCACATCATTTTGGAATGAAGGTCAGGAGCTGGATGCAGCTAGCAAAGACRTACAGCCAGTAACTCTTCCCACTATCAACTGACTTGACACTTCATCAAGCTTATCTCAGTACTGAACTTTGCCAGTAACCTCAAATGCTTTTGTAATAAAGTCACTGGAACACTGTAGAATCTGCTTGGAAASAAAATTGAAGTCTCAGAGCTTAAACTGTCTCCTGGATAAGACGGCATCAGGTCTTACACAGGAATCAAGGGAACACAGGAAAAAAAGGAACTCGATCTCCAGTTTTATTCTGGGGCTTGTTTGCTGAAGCGATGTGGAAGCAGTAAAACTCAAAGCGCATTTCTTAACAGTAGATTTTTTTGATGTTGTATATCTGCACTTATTGGGGTGATGCATACTGAGATGGAACTGCAGCTGCCACTGTCAAAGTTTTGATGTTTATAGTCTCCTGGTTCTGCTAGCTTCAGCTTTAGGGTGAAATGACCTAGGATACTGGTCTGGTCAGAACATGATTTATTCTGGTGACAAGTAAATAAAATGTGACTTGTCATTTGCTATAGGATCAGAGCTGTACCTCACTCAGTGTCTGGAGAGCAGTAGCAGGCCAAAGACCAAATGCAAAAAGAGGGCAAGAATAWAGAGGTACTTCCCTGGGATAAACTCTTGGACTCCAGTGACCTGAAATAAAGAGATGTCAGGGATTTCCATAATCCATAAGGTTATGGAAAAAAAAAAGAAAAAAAGTAAGCTAATACTCTGAAACCAGAAGAGCCTCACTGGCTTGGTGTCTGAATTTGGAATTTGCTTAGCCTGTACCTTTCACAGCACACACTGCAGTAATAATTCCTACCAACATACTGCTCCTACAGGAGGAAGTGGGATTTTTGTGGGGATTTATGGGATACAACTGTAGCATCAAGGAAAATAAAATGACCCTGAGTGGACTTAATATGTTCAAAAAAGTGTATTTCATATGAGTGTGAAAGAGTTTGTCATGTCTGGTTTGAACTAAAGACCTGAGCTGTACTAAAATGTCTTTATCAGCTCTCTGATAACTTATTTGCAGAGTGAGTTATTTGCAGTTATTTAYGGCTGCCTTCCAGGATTCATGTGTTTGTCTGCAGTAAGGTGTCTGAAGTAGGTCTGAATGAGTCTAGAGAGACAGACCCTGCTCTGAGGTGCAAGGCTGTTCCCTGGGAAATGGAGAACATGTTATTCACTMTACATCAAATCGATTTCCATCAAAGAAAAAATATAATTGCAATTTCTGATTGATTTTTATCTTTCTAAAGGATGATTAATGAATGAGTGATTGACTATACCAGCAGAGATACAACCAGCAGGACTGTAGCTARTGATGTGTCTTTGGTTGCTGTGATTTTCTATTCTATTTGGTTAATGGGCTCTAAAGYTTCCTCTGTCAAAAGAGTTGTAAATATCTTCAGTAAAAAAGTAAGAGTAAACACTGACTGCCACTCAGAAGAATCCTATTCTCCCTTTGATGACTACATGTAAYCTAGATTTTCTACAGTATTCTTCATCCATATATCTCAAAGCATTTTATAAAAGAGACTGCAAACATTACCTTCATTTTCTAAAAAAAGCCTTGAAAATGGAAGTTAGTGCTCAAGGTCACATTGAAAGTACTGGTACAGATAGAAATTAGACCTCTCTCTTCTAAGTCATGGTAAACAAGTAGTGAACTTTTAATTTAATGATCACACCAAAAGCTGRGGAAATAATCACACTGGTTCAATCCAAACCAAAAGACATATGGGTAAGYTAGCAAATTTGTGGGGAAATGCAAAGTACAATTTGCAACATTTGCTCTTGTTTTTCTAGCCAAAACATTTCCTTAAACTCAATCCAGATTTGGAACTGTTTGCCATTTTCTACTTGGTCACCATAATTTTTTTCCTGGTACTAGGTGAGAGCTCCAGTTCAGCATGTTACCTGGCCACAAACAACCCCAACACAGCACAAGAGCAAGGTCACAAGACAAATGCTAAGGGAGAAACCTGTTCTTCTGTCTCTTTAATCAGGCAATCAGAAAGCATTGCTAGATATTAAAATAATCYGATAAACAGCAATATTTTCTTCTGCCTAGAATAACTACTTTGGTACAGAAAGAAAATGGTCTAGGTCTTCCATATGTGTAACTTTTCTGAAAAAGGAAGAACAAGAAATTGTGCTCCTGAAAAGAGCACAATGAATTTAAAAAAAGTTGTCTTAAGAAACCATAATAAAAACAGTACCACTACAAAGTATGTGCAATGTCAACAACAATCCAACTGTGTCATATGCTAGCTTCTAGGTATGGCTGCAAATATAAGCTATATCAGACAATTTCCATTAATTCAGTATCTTGTATCAGACACTAGCCAAAATATGGGTTTAGGAAAAAATATACAAGAATAGTGCATTCATATAAATATTTTTTCTGATATAATGTCTTTCAGTGGTTTGAGGTTTAAGAATAACTTGTATCTTTGCCTTTGTGTATAATAGTTCATTATGGACTTCCATTAATTAATCTAGTGAAATTCAACCAAATTGCAATCAGCACTTAGGGGTGATGCAGTGACCTATATACACACATRTGACATATATACACACTGTACTGGCAAACATTCATACTGTGGTACCAAATAATGGGTTCTTCCACATAGTGYKCTAGAAGCTGATCCAYRCACAGAGTCAAGGTATTKATTTCATCTCTGTGCAGAKAKGGGTGCTAGTGGTAAATCCACAAAGCTGGCACACCTGCAGCTTTATACCCTTTGAACAGCACGAGATTGTCATTTCCCATACATGCAACAATCTGAAACTATAGYCACTGATCTTTCAGTCTCTCATCCAGATGAAAGGCAAGTGCACACTTTTTTCACTGCATGTGCTCTGTGTCGAAGTGGTTTATGCAAGTAACCATGTGGCGAGTAATATGTTATTCAGTGACTCAGGATAAAAATATGAACCTTCCTTCTTTGGCTTTGTAGYTTGATTTCTAGTGTCCTGTTGTTCTTACGTATCGGGTCTTGGTTCTTGGTTCCTGAAGGTTTGGTTATTCATAAGCTTTTTAATTTATTCCGTACTGTGCTCCAATTAATTTTTTACCTTCTCATAGTACCTTAGTTCAACAAAATGGAGARGGGCTTACACTGCTGTAATTCCACATAAAACTGGACTTGGTGCCAGACACACCTTTACAAATAAAGGCATCACCCATTTTGCTGAAAATGCTCCAAAGCTGGGCATTGTCTTGTTGTTCTTGTTTGCAAAACAACTCACAACACAATGCTACCTTGTGACCTGTATTTTGGGTAACACATGAAGTGTACTGAAAGAGTATTGTCCTATGTGTTGTCAGAAACCACTGATCTATGTCTATATCCCTTTGCTGTGAACACTTCCTCTCCTCCAGCCTTGTCCCAACATAAAACAGCCATCTTTTTCTCAGCAAATTGGGGGGGAATTATCAGCACTTTGACATGAATGCTGTCTTTGTCATCTCTGGCTGAATTAATTTCTTAACAATGAAGCTTCTAATGAAAGGGCCAAACTCTTAAAAAAAACAAATAAATACCTATCAGCTTAGTAACTCACTTTCAAACTTTCAACAATCTGTCTTTTGACAGATTTCTTTCATACTGAGGAAGCACAACCTACAAGAGCAGGGACACTCACCTGTCCTTGGGCTATGCAAATGTTGAAAGAAAAGATTAGTTTAATCTTCTGCACTCCTTGTTTTAATCCAGGATATAGCTGATAATCACTTACTTTGTATTTACAAAATGCAGAAGCAGTAGGTGAGCACACCCAGCTGCCATGCTACCTCTTTCTCTTTCTTGTACATCACTTACAAAATGAGATGACTGACCAAAATTTTAAACCTTTTAAATGGCTTCGAATGCTTGGGTTTTTAAACAGCAAACGGTTTCCAACAATGGTACATGTTTCTAGCTTAGCAAATTTGGACAATGCTTTATTGGCAGGAAGGAGCTAATGTACCAAATACTGTATTTTGAGACACTGAAGCATAAAMATATCTGATTTGTGTGCTTGAGTATCAAGACATAAATACAGTGAAAATATCAAGTCTTTTTTTGAAACTCTGTATGTGGGACAAATTTCCAGAGCTGATTATCACATGAAGCTATCACTAGCCTCCTTTGGAAATGTACATACTCACATCTGGAAATGAGACTGTTTTTGTTAATTTTTTTCATTTTCAGGTCCTGGACACCAGAGTTTTACTCATTGTTCTGTATATGATGAACACAGAATGGTAAAGCTAAAAAAGAGAAAAAAAAATCAAAGAGTTAAGCTGTCACCACAAGGCTCTTTTAAAACCAATYAAAAATATAAAATAATTTTTAATCACTCATGAAGTCCAATTCCTTTTCTTCACTTTCAATGATGTTGTCAACTCCTAATTTTCCAGGAAAACATAAAAAGTTACGTGCCTACTATTCTCAGGAAGAACTTAAGGTGAAAAAACTGAGATTTTGAACAACATATTCATTATAATGAACTGGCTTGTGATCCTGAAAGGGTGGRACAACACCAGAAAGAAGGCATCTCTTTTGTTGGTTAATTATTTTGCTGTAAACAGTATGACTCAGGGCATGAGCCACAGTAGAAGCTGACAGTGCTACATCCCTGTTGCTACTGGGCTAATCTTTCAGCKCCTAGGGAAGGATGGAGTTTTCACTCTGTGACACTGGTTTTACCAATGTTGTATTTGGAGGATGACAGCACTGTCTSTAACTCTTTCAGTTCTTGCAAAATTCTCACCTCACAAATAAAATGATCAGCAGTGATATTTTTTCTTGTCTGCCTGCTGATCAACAAGTTGGTCTGGGTCAGCCTCACCTCAAATATAAACATCCATTTGCCACTGAATAGTTTGCATTCAAAAACCAGGGTCAAAGGCTCCATGTTGACTTGCAGGACATATATGTTGWTTAAAATGGTAGTGAGTTTTCCCAGCTGTGCATGAGTCTTGGGAGTTGTGTGGTGAGAGCTGTGTACCTGTGAAGGGTCCTGCTAACTGTGGTTATACAGGGCTGCTATCTGGTTGAGATTGGCTGTGGCTGTATTCTGATTATTGCTAATACTACAAGCCATACGCACATAATAAACTGTGATTCTGAAGCAGTTTGAACAAACAAACCAGCAGGGAAATCCAGGTTCTTTCAAAGCAAAGGAGATGGCTGGAGGCCATTGGCACCTCTGGTACTCATCCACAGCTTAACCTGTGTCTTACAAGTTGGCAAATCTCAGCCCGGTATCTTGTGGAATAATTTATTTCTGCAGATGTGACTCTTGAAGAAAATTCCCCTGTCTTACCTTGCACCAACAAAAGATGTCTTCACAGAAAGTTTATTCTGAGAGCCATCCCAGTTATTTGTAAAGCCAGTGGTAATATATAGGTTGCCTTTACTGCTGCTTGTGGTCACTTTCCTTCCAGCCTTAGTCAGAGCTTGTCTGCTCCATTTATATTTGGGATTTGCTGCTGGAGTAGTTTACTCTTTTTATAATGAGCCAAGTCAGTCCATAAAGGCTGTGTCACTGCTTGTGCCAGCACAAGAGAAAAATGCAGGAGTGTTCAGTCAGCAGAAGGAAAGGGAAGCARTAATATATAATATACAGTGTACAATAATAGTATACAGTATATACTACATAGTATATAATATATAGTATATAGTGTATAGCGTATCTGTATAGTATATAGTATATAGTGTACAGTRGATTTACATTGTGTTATGCTATGTTACATTATGTTATGTTATGTTATATTATTACCAATCATAAAAGAATTTTCCTACTGTCCCCTAGTACAGATTACCTTAAATCTGTATTCTCAGCATGTGTGGCTGCTTTTAAGAGAAATTAATAACAAATTTTTAACCTTTCTCAAAGCTTTCTCTGTCTGTGGATTTCAGGCTTTCTTAAGAGCTTCTAACAAGGCCCTTAAAAATTTAGAAATATTTGGAAAACTTTATTTCTTTATCATGAATGATTTGTTTAATTCTCTAACCTATGGAGTTTGGCTTCACACCACTGAAGTCAGGACCCTACTCTTATATTTCTTGGGAGCCTAGAAGCCAAGAATCTGCTCGACCAGTTTACCTAAGAATTTAATTTCAGAAGCAGGATTTTAAAAGAAAGGACTATTTCAACGCCTATTATACTATTCACATTACAATAATAATAATAATACATTAATAATAATGTATTAATTAAMAATAATAATAATAATACATTACAACAATTCCACTTCTAATGATTTGCTTCAGGATGTCTCCTTCAGACATTTTTTCTCAAGGAAACAATATAGCATGGGCTATAACTCTCCAGGCAAGCAGCTGTTCGAACCATAAAGAGAATAATTTTTATTACCAATTAAATAAAATTTTGTTACCAATTACAAATTAAATAGYTATTTTATTCCTTGGTTCTGTAAGAACTCCCAGGTAAACTTCATCCCTGGCCTGGCAAACATTCACCAATTCCTACAGTTTTTATATCACATTCTTTTTAATGCCTCTCCCTATGTCAATGCCCCAACACCAGACACACATACCAGAATATCCTTTCCTTTGTTGTGAGAACTACAGMAAAACATTCATTTTGCTGAGACCTTTTGATGTTGTCTCTCGATAGAAAAATGCATACTTGTTCTGTATTATATTTGTCTYTCCCTAGAGGGCAAAATAAGGAAATAACAAACATAATGCTCAGAGAAAGAGTCCCCCTCCCTATTCCCATGCTATGAGAAAAATGCCAAGGCGATTGGGAACTACAGCCCTGCCTATGGATACACAACAAATGCTGACAGTACAGATTATCATTTAGTGTCATTTATAATCAGGCAGTCCCCATTGATTACCACTCAGAATCATAGCCTTACTGKGCAAGGTACTGCCAAACAATTAAGAAGCAAAGCAGATGCTTACAGGGATTTATTCGTATCTAGACAGCTTATGTAATTTCTGGCATTTCCTGTTTCCAAGTGGACTACAAACAATATTAAACATTTACATCTTCAAAGTTTTAATTGGTCTCCAAAGGAATTCCAATATGATATGCACTCTACCTGTTATTATCCATGTTTATGAGAAGCAGGAGACAGGAATGGTGAGTTGTACAAACTAGTGAGGAGTTCCTGGTATCTATCTGTAARAGAGGCCACTGGCTCTTCTCTCAAACATACACTTTTACCCAGCTACATCATCTATTCCACCTGAACTAAGAAATGAATGAAGGATATGGTCATTTTGAGGGTGTAAAAATATTCATTTACATGTGGGCTAAAAAGATACCATCCACTTAAAATTTRTCTGGAATGTCATTATAACCAAATACTGCCAAGATGCCCTTCCCTGCCTTTATATTCTTGCTCAATATCTCTGACAGCACACCTGCTGTGTGAGCACAATGACAACTTAATGAGGAGGCTGCCTGCAGACCGAGTCTGGTGCACACCTGTTGTACTTGAAGATGTTTTATATACCCACAAATACTCCTTCTTCTTGGAAGCAGGAGTAGAATTCTGACCTTAAGTGCAGGCAGGTGTGCAAAGTGGTGGTGGACAGGTAATTTTTAATAGCACTCAAGTCCAGAGCACACTGCTAAGTTTATAAGGAAAGACAGTGGAAAGACAGTGAAATCCTGGGCTGAAGCTGAAAGTGTGCCCAAATGCAAGGTATCCTACYTCAGAGTAGAAAACCCTTTTGCCCATATATGTGTTTGTCTGTGCATCCTGGTGGTGTACTATGGGAAACAGTTTCAACAGTCTTCTGCTGCAGAAGTGTGTGTTTTCCTTAAAAACCTCTGAACTCATAATCCAATTACAGTCAAATTTGACAAAGAATAAAATCATTGCTTCACATTTTAGGAAAACAGGAGAATKACTGCAGAGTGACTCTGAGTATCAGCATGCTCATTAATGAAAAGGCTGCACAAAACACCAGCAAAAGACACACAGAGATGGGACAGAGATTTTGCTGCTTCCCTATCCACTGGAGAGCTCCAGTCAGAGCCATACTTAACTAACCAGAAAAACTCACTCTGTATTCTGTTTACTGGTATCTATAAGAAGTGAGTTGACAAAATAGCYTTGATAYAACAAGAAAAAAAAAATCAAGCAACTATAAAATGTAAATCCCAAGAAATTAGGATCTATGAATTGTGCTACTTTTGGAACTAATTAGTTTGAGTCAAGAAATAGGATCTAAAGGGATCAACATCCCATTTTTCTATCTATTTAGGAAACTAACTCAAAKTCAACAAACACACACAGTTAACCCATCCCTGTTCAACTTTTGGTAGCAAGAATTAAAAAAAATAGTTACTGGAATTCCCTGAATTTCAGCACTTTGGAATCTTTTGTTTCCTAAGTATACCCATGACCATTTTTTGCAGTGTTTGAGACTTAGATAACATAACAAGGGCCAAATGCCCCTTGCATGGAGTCTTGGAAAGGAAAGGTCCAAGATAAAATGTTATCTAAAGAACATAATATGACTCCAGAGTCTCTGATGAACTTTCAAAARGCATTTAAGGAAGACAGTAATGTTCAGCCTTGCTATTTCCATTATTTCCATTTCCATTTCTAAAAGAATTTCTCACTGGTTTTTAGGTTTCTGCCAGAACTTTGCAGGATGTCAGTTACTTACAGAAGTTTTCGAAAAGATCTAGATCATGACCTGGAGTGTGTTTTTCCCATCCAGGTAGTTTCAACACACTCTTGCTATAGATTCTCTRATTAGTTAGCACTTTTATGTCTTASAAATGCAAAATCCAACAATATYGTTCACTTTCCACATTATTATGACTTGAGTGTCATTTTACTTATAGTAAGTGTGCACTCAGGACGTGTCTGTTCTGGTTTTGATGTGCTTTTCTCTATTGAATCCTAAAATGGAGAGAAAGGAAGAGTGTCTCTGAAATCTCACGTTTAATGAGTTAGATTTTTAAAATAAATCTCTTCCTAGTGCAGTATTGTAGATATATAAATGTAGGTTAAAAYAAATCCAGGAAATATTTTTCAAACCCTCTGTGTCTCAGAGGAAACCCAAACCCTACAGATTACCAGGTCGGAATTGTTTGTCCTCTGCATGGGCCTTTCACTGATGCTGTATTCCCTGTCTCCATGCAGATCATCAAAGGTAGACAGGGAAGAGGAACACCACTTGCCTCCATCTTCACAATGGCCCAAAGATATGACACAATGAAGAGAAGGTAACACTACACCAACTCAATCTTTTTGGAGGATATTTTCCCTGTGGGTCAAATGTTTCCCCTGACCAGCCCAGAGTGCTGTGGAGAAATAAAATGAACCAGTTTAATGATTATTATGGGACAATTAAAGAGAACAAGTAGTTGGGATTTCTGATTTAAAACCTTTCTAGTCCATCCRTTTCTCTGATGTTTTTGCCATCCTTCAGCTCTGAAGCCTGGCATGAGTTAAAAATGTGCAGGATAATGAAGGTCTTAATTCAACTTTGCATAGTTTAAGTCTATTTTCCTAATAAATTCCACCTAATACTAAACCACTGTTTACTCATCTGCTTATTTCCACTGGGATTGGTCTCTAAAGGCAAACTGATAGATTTGTGGTCTGAGTCCCTATAATATAAAGGCTGCTGAGTAGTCTAGATGGCAAACAGAACAGTGCCTTCTGCCTGTATGTTCACACCGCTTTCTCAAAAAAAGCAGATTCATTTAGTGTTTAGACATTYGTAGGAGACCAGACAGCTTACCAGCAGGCTGTACACTTACTGTATTGCAACAGTTCAGACACATAGTTTGTATTGGTTTCCTTATTTGATGCTTTAATTTCACTGTCTTTGGTAAAATACTGTAGTCAGTATTTTGGAGTCAACAGATTCTTTCTTGAATTCCTTCCTGGGATTTATATGCCAGGTTCATGGAATAGTTTAATGCTGGAGAGAATTTTTATTCCAAGCCAGTGCTGGTGGTTAACCTGCTGACATGAGTTTGATTTGGTATCTGCATTATTTTAATCTTAAATGAGTGTCCAAAAAGAGAATAGCTTTGAAAAAAAAGGATTTTCTTGACTTTTTGGTTAATCATTTCCAYGAAATTGATCCTAGTTTTCCCTTTTTAGCAGAAACAATGTGAGCCAAGCCACTTGTAGAGGATATTAGTGATTGYATGTAAAAGCTTCACCAACACCCTTGATTAGACTTGGGATCTCACCCTTTAAGAAATGTCAGTTGTGTCATTATTGCCTATAATAAGGGGGAATATAACTCCAAAAAAATGATTTAATGTGACTGAAAATAATGACTGGCTGTGCCGTGAAATAAAATACGCTTCAGCTGATGATTATGCCATTAGCAAAGGGTAGAAGAAAAGGACATATTCTCCCTTGGCAAATGTAAAGCTTCAAAGGTAGTTAGAGCCTATCAACCTTCTAAGCTCAAGTGGTATCAGTATTGGAACAATCAGGAACCCCTAAATACTTTCCCAGGAAATGGTTTTCCACAGTAGACATAATATCTTTGAAAGCACAAAATATTCCACATTAAAAAGTAAAAACCAACCAACTCAAGACACTGTTATTCAGGACAATKCATTCTGATTTGCTGCTTACCATCATAGTCTTTTGCTTATGTTAGTGACTACATACCACTACACAGAGGAAGAATAAAAAGAAGATTATCTGTTGAAGTGTGATGACATGTCTTAATCATAGAATGACAGAATAATTCAGGTTGGAAGTGACCTCTGGAGTTCTTGCGTCAAATGTCCTGTTCAGAGCAGAGTCAACCAAGCAAACAAACCAGAATAAATGAGTAGGAAAAGTGGCTCAAATTAATCCAGAATTAATCTGCGTTTTAAATCAACCCCATTACTCCAGTGTTATGCTGGAGTAATAGGTACTCAGGCAGAGGGCTTTCTTTAGCTGTAACAAAAGTATGCAGCAAGAGTTGTACCAGTCTTTTCACAGTAAGTTACATAAGGAAAGCATTAGGGAGTGGAAATAGGAGAATAAGGAAATATTCTCCTTTGCTTAATGGAAAGGAACAGAGCTTGCTGGGTTGCATGGTGCTATGGAAGGACATGTGGTGGCCCCATGAAAGAGGAAGCGGTGARATCTGCTGAGCTTTGGCTACTGAAGTGGTAAATTACAGAAAAGTGGCAAAGGTTAGTGCCTTTACTGCCTCAGACTAAGTTAGAAACATTAATTAAAGAGAGTCAAACTGCCAGGAGTTACCTAAAACCTCATCAGTGAGATATTTTCCATCTGACGAGTTAAACTCAAGTCAATGTCTAAATTCTTATTTTCCCCTGACATCTCAAAGAAAGGTTCGCAAAAAATAGCAATAGGACAGGGCAACACAGAGAATAAAAGTAAAGGTCAATGAAGGTACAAGCATCAAATATCTATAATAACTGTAGATAAAGGTATGTGGGTGAGTCATATTGATGCTTTTGTGAATCCCATAGTTTCATCATTATCTTCTCTGCTACCATCAACCATGCTCCACCCCCACAAAAATTAGTCAGGGAAATATAAAGGACCAAAGAAGCTAATCAAGTATGCACTAACTGAATAGCTGAGCCACAAGTCAAATATTTGTTGTCAACTTTGGTAAACTGTTACTTCCTATCAGGTTTTATTTAGTGTTGTTTATTCCCAGGAGCACACATCATATATTGTTTGTATTAGGATAGGATCAAGAAGAGGGCAGAAACCATTGCAGAATATCAATTTCTGTTATTATTCTTGACATAAATAGCAAGAAAATTTCAGAGTAGAGAGCAACTGAAATTTTATGTATCACCTTGAAAATTGAATTTGGTTAGAATCAGAAACCTTTAATTTCTTCCAAAGAACTCCCATATCTGTGAACTCAAATGCTATGTGGACCTAAATGAATAAATGTTTTGCCAATGCCTTCTCTGTAAAACCACCACAGAAATGGTGCCTGTGACTTAATGTGACTTTATGACTTTGTCCTGGCCCTATGTTGATAGCCCATGTTTTATAACAACCAGGGGTTGACTGTTTCACATAACAGGATGAACAGCCAGATAATCCTGTCAGGCAGAACACCTTCCATCCCACTTGGAAGGCATTCCCTAAATGCAGATAACAGCTATTTATCCTACAGTGTGCTCCTGTTCATTTGGCAGCCAAAGCTCTGTGAGAATTGAGTAACCCATTCTTTCTGTAGGCCTTTGGTGAACTCTCGTAACCCTTCTGCCTGCCACTACTCACTTGTCATGCACTATACAGGCAGGTTCAAAAATTCTCTTGTGGGCTGGCACTGCCTAGAGCCACAATTTTGCAAACAGTTGTTTATCTGGGTGTCTTCCATTGCACTAGAATAACCCCATGACTGCTACAAAAACACCTATTGATAAATGCCCTCTCAGMGAGGCCACATACACAACAAAAGCATATGTTCTGCATTTAATTGCAATTTTGCAAACATTGCATTGGTTGTAAACACATCAGCTAAGCAACAACTGCAGATGCATGCACTGGCAATATAGGAATCCTTGCAAAAGAAAAAGCATCTGCCAAAAATTGTACCTACTAACCTAGTGTTTGCTAGCAGCTAATTTCTGTAACTTCTGGAGTGTGTTGGGACACATCAAATCAATTATTTCCATTTGTGGGGGGTTTTTGTTGTTGTTTTGTTTTTTCTTTCAATATTATTTAAATAAAATTTACATTAAATAGTATCTGTATATTTTTTTGTCAAATATGGAAAGTGGGCACAATAAGAGGCAACAGGCACCAACAGTGTAACTCATTTTCATCTCCAAAGACTCTAGCAGTTAGGCAACATAACATTGATAAAATTCCAGTAAGAAATGGTTCAGCAAGATCTGCTGTTGGGGTCAGAGAAGCCAACACAYGAAGCAGCTGAAAGGTCTGTACTGGTGTACCCTTGTTAACAGAAATTAATAAAATATGTGTGTACATCTATCTAGGTATCTGTTTACTTAACTGTTGGTTTTGAACACAGAAAAATCATCAAAATGCTAAAAACAGCATGAAAGCAATCCCAATGAGCGTTATGGGATTCCAATCTTCCAGATTGGAAGCTACCACAGGAGATCTCTAGTCCAACCTCCTACTCATACGGGGTCTCCACGTGATCAGACCATGGTGCTCAGTGTGCCCAATTACAATCTGAAATTCTCAAGGCTGGAGATGACACATCTTCTCTAAGCCACTTGCTCCACTATCTGGCTGTGCACRTGTTGGCACAGTTTCTCATTGTAACAATCTGGACCTCTCCTGTGTCAGATTATGTCTGTTTTCCACCCTCTTGCTATGCATTTCTGTCATCTCATTCAAGTTGCAAATATCAATCACCAGGACTCTGGCATTAAACCCTTATGAATTTACATTCTCTTTATTTTTCCACTGAAAGTGCAGATCTCTTTATGGCAAATTTAAACTTTCTGAACAGGTAGTGATTTTCTGTAGTCCCCTGACAAGCTGTTGAGGACCGCCAACTGGAAAACGCTGTCAAATATATTCCCTGTTCAAGGCTTGTCAAGTTTCAGCACAGAAGACTAGGGAGCAGAATGGAAGAGCACCAATCGAATTGGAAAGATGAACCTTAGAAGCAGATGGCTAACAGTGAATAATTCTTAATATTGCCAATGAAGTAAATTTATTAAGCTGCAAAGGAAAAGGTACAATAGAGAGAACATGATCTCTGTTCACTAATGAGGAAGAGCTGGCACTGAAACTGCTGTAAATCAGCAGAGCTSCAGTTCTTTCAGTGAAAATATATGCCTCTTACACCACCTCAGGATAGGCTTGATGTATCTTATCCCCTAAGGAGTTATTCCTTGTCTCCTTCTGTGTGTCATCTTCCATGTGCCACACATTATACACCAGCGGGGAGTTGCTTGTTACGGCTATACTGTGCTGCACTGCATGATAATTTGTTGCTCACTGGCAGGACAGAATCTTTTTTAATGATGTGCTTCTGCTGCTCCAAAGTAGGGTGAACTCTGAATATGAAGTTTTATTTACAGCAGGCATTCATTTAGAACATGTAGCAAATCCAACATCCTCACAGCACAACTCAAACTCCTTTTAAATCATTCCTCGTGTTTGAAAAAATAATTGTTAATAACTTCTAATAAATAATAACAACTCAAAGGTGGAAAAGTCATTACAAGGGCAAACAGTTCTGTCAAGGAATCTGTAGCATGTTAGAAGGAGCACAGGCTTACTTGTGACACTGTTTAGTGAGATCGAATGAGCACTACATTAAACAGATCTTATTTCTCTGTAGAGTGGAAGGAGGAAGTGGAAGGATYACATTCTGGTTTAAAATAAGAGCTCTCCTAGGAATGTGGCAGTGCATMATTGCATTCTAAATCTAGCTGAATTTGCAGTCTGATGCAATTCTAGTATCAGTGACAAAGTCAGAAGTCATTCTATGATATTGTTCTAGAACTTCAGTTACAAGCCCTGCCTAGGCACGTATTTTAGCACATGTTAAACTCTCACTTTAGCAGGATCACTCACACGCTTCCAAGTTAAGACACATGCTTGATCGAGTGTCTAGCTTAATCATGGTGAAGCTCGATTAATTCCTAAATCAAACTAAGAAAAAGATTCTCACAGACTCAAGGAATTCAGAGTGACCTCTCAAACTAGGTGCAATACCTCATGCCAGGGCAGATAAGGCACAAGATAGAAGCATGACAGAAGATGAATCACWTAGTATCGATCTTTAATGAGGCTGTTAGGTAGATCATTCACTGATGTAACTCTGACATAGAGCTCGCTCATCGGAGCTGACAAAACAATGCGGATAGGCAAGTGCTCAGATTTACCGGCAGAACAATAGGATGGAGAAGCGGGCAGTGCAGAGGCCAATTGCCCCAGATCTTATCTTCAGTCATCTATCAGCATGCCACCTTATGCCAAGGAGATACAGTCTTCAACAAAATAATACCTATTCACACATTCTCCACGTAGCAAAGGATAAAGGAGGACTTCATTTATTGTTGTGCTACTGCTCCTCGTTTAGCTTTTCCTCATTCATTAGTTCAACATCCAATCCACCTGTTGGACACCAAAAGAGATCCAGGATTCTTAGTAATGTCTCAGGTAATGCTCACAGAGTCAAGGAATGTACTTTAATTCAGTATGATTTGGCTAAACCAAAATGGATTTTTTTTTCATTGATTTTAGGGATTATATCAATTCCATGTTTCAGGTTTCCAGTTTCTTCTCTTGGGATGCTTTAGGCTGCACATTAAAAAATTTGTTTATAAATATAAAAGCTAGAAATAAAGTAATTTCATTACATTAAGTTGGTTATGCCCAAACTTCCCAAAAAGTTCTCTTTCAAGCAGAATCCAAGTTCAGAAAAAATTCAGCCTATAAAAAAAAGGTGGCAGTCATTTTGTTTGTTTTAATCTACATTAAAACCAGTTAGCTTTACTTGTAAATCATTTTAGATTTCATCTATAACCATTCATAATACTATAATATTTAGGAGCATTACAGTGTTGGCTTCATCTGAAGAATTCCAGTTCCATGGTCTGTTAGATTTGGGATGTGAAATGTTGGGGATCTTTTTGAGAAAACTAGTATTGAAAGAAAATATTTAGAGAAAAGTATTAGAATGTTGCTGTAAGTGAAGAACCTGTGCCATCTCTTATAACTCCTGTCTCTCCAAAACCTAAAATATAAAACAGTTATAGGGCCTTGAAATATATGTGAAACTAATCTGGTGAGAAATGCAAGAAATGTATCTGTTTATATAGAGAATWAAAAGGGAAAAGCAAATTGATGCTAAACCTAATGAAGTCATGACCGAGATATATTGAAGTCATGAAGTCATGACCGATGGCTATATTTTAGCCATCCTGCTCTTTTCTCAGTTGTCATACAGTTGCCACTACTGATTGCAAGGAATACAAAGGAGCAGAAAACCCCACATTTTTAGTATAGGCCGTGTTTGGTGTTTACAGTCATGAAACATGTCAACAAGGGCTTAACAAAATCTCTCAAAAGACCATACTTTGACAAACTAGCATGGAGATGCACGTATTTCAAATTAAAAAAAACTATAACCAACAGGAGTTAGGCTGCAAAGAAAGAGGTTAAGCTCCTGTTAATTCYTCTGGGTGTGGACCTCTGTATGCATTTTCATTACTGATAATTAAGACCAGGAACTGTCCAGGAGAGGTAGAAAAGATCCCTGAGTCATTAAAAAATTGCACCATTTTTAATTTTCTTTTTCTTGATTCTCTTGCTGTTATGTGGTATTCATCTTCCTTCTCTCAGCCTAAAGGAACACATAATCTCCGTAGTTTTAACACCAAATAGAAATCTAAATTTTAGGAAATGGTTACTTTCAGGAAAGCATAARCCCACATAATTAAATACAAATAATAAAAGGGACTGTCCCTTATCTCCAGCTGAGGGGGAAACAAACAGCCCAGTTTTCTCCTCTTCCCCTCCCACCCCTCTGCTCATGCAGGAATTTTCACAGAATTAACACAGTCTGCTTTGAGAATTCAGGTCAGGCTGGAACAGTTTATAGGTATAGGAGGGAACACAGAGCAACAGAATTTAGCCTTCTATCTATATGAGCTCTAACTCAAAAGTCAGATTTAGAACCCATCTTAATTGCACCATGAATGGGCCTGGCAAAATGGGCAAAGAAGCATCTGCACAGAAGGAACTTGATTCCTGCAGAGGTAAGTGTGAGGGCCTGCTAACTAAAAACTGCAGCCATGCAACCTTCACGTTCCTTTTTTCCCCTGGTCTGCATCTGRCCTATGAGACAGTTGTGCCCTTAACCAACTTTCAGGCCTAGCAAGGTTTTCACACAATTTATTATCTGAAAAAATAGCAATGTTTCAAGCATCAAAAGATTCTTATTTTGCTCCTCCTTTTGCCAGGTGGTTTATCAAGACTTATCAACAATGCAAGTTTTTCATAYGGTTTTCCTAGCACATGGCATCAAAGAAACAGAGAATTTATACCTTCAGATGCTGCYGGTGCAGTAAAATAGAGCAGTCTCAATTGTTATTCACTAAATCTGAATTTACTTCACTGGTTTTGTGTTTATGCAAGCTATAMCTGCTTCAGGGATCACACACCCTAYTGTCTATGAAGTARTTAGGTGAATGGAGCATGCAGGCTGACCCAGTATAGTCCTTTTTCCATTTCTGGCATCACAAATCTCTCTCTTTAAACTGGTTTTGTTAAATAACTTGATAAACTAGCAAAGTTAAATAAAAAGCATATGATCCTCCAGCATGATAGTCTACCTACTGATGTAATTACATGACAYTGTGTGATTCTCAAGATTACATCTCAAGATTTGACATCTGCAAAAAATAATTTCTCTGAAAGTAGATAAAAACATATTTAAAACTTTATGCAGGGAGGGGTTTTCTGCATGATTGTTAATTCAAGGCTTGTGATATTCTCAATTTTTTTAAATTGAATTTTGGGGTATTAGGAAAACTGGTCATAGTACCTACAACCTAAAGCCACAATCTGCTATTGTATTTTCATTGAAAATTAAGCAAAAGTTAAAAGCTCCCAGGCCTAACTTGGAGCTGGTGTCTTCCTCCAGCCTAAAAGGATGGTTTGTTTCAAAATACTATCAAGAATAAAAGGTCATCATCATTTSAAATCATCTCTTCAGCACAGATTTCCTCCTCTCTGCCTGAGCCACATGAACCGTGTATACCTTCCTCCTGTGTGTACCTAAGTCTCACCATGCAACTTTCTGTGTTGGGGTCTTGAGCAGGGTTCACTACCTGCCCAACTACAGGGCTTGATTCTAGACAAACACCACAGAGCTTACTGAAGAGCTGAGGGCTGGAGTARTGCATGAGAGACTTTGCTTGACTACAAATCATAGCAGCAAGTTTCAAACATGACCTGCCAAGGGGTGAGGGAAAGAAGAAGTGGACAGGGTTAACCATGTACTACTATTGGGCAAAGCCTGCAGAAGACCTAGGCAACTGCTGGGAGTGAACCTAAGGACTCAGTGGGGCAAATGTTTCCTAAATCCGAGCTTGAAGGCAATCTAAAGTTCAGACCACAAGTAAAATTGCACTGGACCTGAAACATGCCAATATCAGTGGGAAAGGAGTGGTATCATTTCAGGACTTCTWGGCATATATGGATGATTTGACTTTCTAAGAGTATCCAAGTATTCCAGCTTGGAATGTGTYGCTGCTGGYCAAACAGCAACAAAAAAGAATAGATACAAAACACACAAAAGTGGGTGAAAAAAACAGAGAGAAAGAAAAAGTTTATTGTGGGACAAGCCTTTTTATCCACTTTAGTGACCAGAGTATACGTTTGTGTCAAACATACATTGGTTAAGAGACAGCTGTTTAATTAGCAATCAGAACATAATTGGTGAGTTTGCAAAAGCTACAGTATTAGTAATGTTTATAATTTCCAGCCACCTGCGTTATTATTTCTACATTCCAATCTTCTTTTCTCAACAGTAGCCAAGGATGAGGCATTCCTCCTCCATGTAGGCTGTTAACACTCCCTTTCTTTTCCCAGGCCTCAGTCATACACAATAATTGGCTGAGTTTCAGAATCAGGGCTTTTGGGGCCACTTTTTCCCCCACAGGAATGGAAATGTGTTTCTTCACGAGTCTCAGAACCACATGTCCCAGGCTCAAGCAGCCCACCTGCACACCTTCAGAGACCCAGTTTTAATTTTCAATAGCCAAGCAATGCCTCTTGCCTGACAGAACAGCAACAACTCACGCAGCAAGAGCTGGAAAGCTGTACCAGTATAATGCTGATTTATCAGCAKGGTGACAAGAGGGAAAATTTAAACATTTCTGCCTTTCGGAATTAAAATTTCTTTCTTACTGTGTGTGAAGACCATGAGCACATGGGGAAGCTGCAGCTCCCAGGAGATGCCCAGAAAGCTTCCAGATAACAGTTGGAGCTGCAAAGAGAGGAGCTGCAACTTAACAAGGGAACAGACTTTCTACAGCCACTTTTGGAGGCTACAACATCTCACTGTATCTACAAATACAAGAAGAAAACCTTTGAGTGGCATTAATCTRCATGGCAACAATAACTATAAAGGATTGGTGTAAGTTTCTATAAAAGTCTGAGTGATCTCAGTTTTGACAGACACCTAAAAATGTCTGGCAGTAATAAAGATCACCTTGTCTTCTACTTGTATGAGTCTAACCACAGTGGTACTTGGACCCATGTGTGTCCCTTATGCTGCTACTGCGACTACTAGTAACAGTAATAACTAAGAGTTCTCAGAAAATTTCTAGCTTTACCACTCTGTTTGGACTATAAGAACAACACCATGTCTTACAAAGCAAGGAGTATTGGCAGAACTATTAACAATTCACCCACAATATTCTATCTTGGTRCAGTTATCTAGTTTTTACTTCCTATTCTTTACAGGTGATTGTATCTATAGATTAGATGGCCTCAATCAAGATTTTTGCTCTCTGAAAATCTGAGAACATTTAGAACAWGAAGAAAGATAAGACAGACTCTCTTTTACATGTTTATAATTTAGCACGTGTTCATGATCTCTTGAAAGATGTGTATGTATATGTGACTTCCATAACTTTTTTTCCCTTAACTATTACTCMGTCCAGATTTCTGATCAATTTAAAACATTTATGTCAGTACAAGAAAGGATTAGACAGGAGCTAGGAAACACAGAGAGGAGGGAGAATACCTGAATTGGTGTAGCCCCTGAGCAGGGGAGAGAATCACACAACACAGAAATCAAACTGTTTTGGTTTTTTTGCAGGCACTCATCTAGYAGCATTTATGATATCCTAGCCTAAGTCTCAGCGTACAAGGTTCTATACCACTAAAAGCACTTGAAATGCAGAAACTTCTGATTTTCAGTTTTGCAATTTTATTTTTTTTCTTCCCCAATAGCAACAATATTAGTAAACTATTTTCTGTTTTAAAAATTCTGAAAAAGTCCCTTCTGGAATTACACATTTCTGACTAGATTGAAGTGATCTGTTTTATCTCTGTTTTCTGTCATTACATGTTGCAGCATGGCATGACATAACACATCAAATGGTATTTAGCGTCATAGAACCATAGATTCATAAAATGGCTTGGATTGGAAGGGACCTTAAAGATCACCCAGTTCCAAACCCCCCTGCCATGGGGAGGGACACCTTCCTCTAGACCAGGTTGCTCTAAGCCCCACCCAACCTGAATACTTCCAGGGATAGGACATTCACAGCTTCTCTGGGCACCTGTTGGAGTGCCTCACTACTCTCRCGGTAAAGAATGAATTCCTCATATCCTATCCAAACCTAACATTTTGCAGTTTCAATACACTCTCCCCTCTGTCTTATCGTCACATKCCCTTGCAAAAAGTCCCTCTCCAGCTGCCTTGTAGCCCACTTTTCTTATGAAAGGCTKCTCTGGGGTCTCCCTGGAGCCTTCTCCAGGCTGAACAGCCCCAGCTTCCTSAGCCTGCCTTCAGAGGAGAGGTGCTTCAGCCTTCTAACGATCTTAGTGGCCTTTGTCATGATATTGGCTTCAGAGCTGGATGCAGCAYTCAAGCAGAGCAGAAGGAGAGAATCACTCCCTTGACCTTCCAGCCACACTGCTTTGGGCGCAGACCAGGATTCCATTGGCTTTCCAGGCTGCAAGAGCACATTGCCAGCTCATGCTGGCAATGATGGCTGGTGGATGCTTCTCATCCACCAACACTCCTAAGTCCTTCTTCCCAGGGTTGCTCTCAATCCATTCTCCGCCATTCTGTATTTAGGCTTGGGATTGCCCAGACCCATGTGGCAGACCTCGCACTTGGCCTTGTTGAACTTCATGAAGTTTGCACTGGTCCACCTCTCAAGGCTGTCCAGGTGGTATTCCTTCCTTTCAGCTTGACTGCCCCCCACAGCTTGGTGCCATTAGTGAACTTGCTAAGGGTGCTCTCAATTCCACTGTTCATGTCATCAACAARGACATTCAAGAGTATTGGCCCCAATACTGACACCTGAGGGACAGCACTCATCACTGGTCTCCACTCGTTCATTGAGCTGTTGACCACAGCCMTTTCAGTGTGACCATTCAGCCCATTCCTTTTCCATTGAGTGGTCCACCTGTCAATCTGTGTGTCTTCAGTTTAAAGAGTACAGATGTCTTGCAGGACATGGTCCAGGTAGAATACTGTCAGCCATCCACCACCTGCATAACACCATTATAGAGGGCTACCAAATTTGTCAGGCATGATTTTTCCTTAGAGAAGCCATGTTGGTTTTCACAAATCACCTCTCTGTTTTCCACATGCATCAGCATAGTTTCCAGCAYGAACTGCTCCATAATCTTGCCAGGAACAGAGGTGAGACTGGCTACCCTGTAACTCCCTTGGTTCCTTTTCTCTCCTTTTTAAAAATGGGGGTCATATTTCCGCTTTTCCAGTCAGCGGAAACTTCACCAGGCTGCCACAGCTTCTCAAGCATGATCTTCATCCACCCATTTCCTTAGTCCTCATAGATGCAACTCATCATATCCCCTAGACCTGTGCACCTTCAAGTGCCTGACAAGGTCTCAAGCATGTTTTTTTTCACACAGCAGATATTTCTTCATTCTCACAGTTGCTGCCTTTGCCTTCAGTAACTTGGGTGGTCTGACAGGAGCACTTGCCAGTGAAGACCAAGGCAAAAAATGTTGTTGAGTATGTCAGCCTTTTCCACATCCCAGGTAATCAGGTCTTCTGCTTCCTTCCAGAGTAGGCCCACATTTCGTTAGTCTTCCTTTTATCATCAACATATTTATAAAATATTTTCTCATAGTCCTTTGATATCCCTGGCCAGATTTGATTCTGTCAGAGCTTTAGATTTCCTAATCTGATCTTTGGCTGCTTGTAAAGCAATACCCTCACACTCTCCCTCCTTTGTTTCCATCCTCTGTTGGTCAAAAAAGTAAATGAAAGGTTCTTCCGTCACCTAGAACCCCAAACATGTAATGTCTTTCTCCCAGCAGCATTGGTTAAAAATTTCTGGTTCTGTTGAACTGAAACATAATCAACATTAAAGATTCTGCTAAGAAATTTTTGTTCTATTTGCCTATTAGTTTTGCTAGCAATTCTCATATGCATAAAGAGATGACAAGTAGGTTTGACACAGTCTGAAACTAGAATGGAAGCATTTTATGTCCCATTCACCCAGGTATGAAGGACAATATAAGGTACAAGTAGAAGGGCTAATGAGCCAGGCCTTCAGTGAGCTAATGGTGCTTGGAAGGGATCAGGATGCAGCACTCTACTGCTGCTAGGGGTCCTACCAGACTGCTGAAAGTTGAAATGGCACAATTCTAGAAAATGCACGTTAGAAACATGCTCAGTTATTGGGTTTTGACCTCCTGTTTGTGAGCCTGATTTAGTAAAAGTTCAATGGTTTCATTATATCTGGTTAGATTGCTCTCATGTTGTTAAGACAGGYGTAGAAAATTACATTACTTTGAAAAAAATTTACATTACATTACTTTGATTCTTCCTGGCTCATTTCTTAGCTACTATTAAGACTTTCTTTGATATCTAAGGGAAAATTCGGGCTTAATTATCTAAAAACTATTGTCAGTATTGTGGACTGGACTCATGAAAACAGGTGAGTTCCTTTTGTCATAGATGAAGCTTGCAGTATTACAGAAGACAAACTGCTTTTGCAGCAGGCTTGACCTGAGCTACTTTCTGTGCATCTTTCATTATCATCCTGTTTTCCAAAATGAATGARCAGTCCAGCCTGCAGAATTAATGTGCAGCTTTAATTGCATGGTGCTATAGCTTTTGACTTATCATAGACAAACATTCTCATATATTTTAGCCTTGAATTAGTTCAAGGTTTTCTTGTCTGTAGTTAATTCAAAGGCTTTGTTACTATCGTCATTTTCATTCTCTTTCTCTTTCATCACCTGTCACTTCCACTCCCACTGTCAGTCTTCAACCTATCTAGTAACTTCAGGAAAAAAAAGCCAACGACCTCCTCCATACTAGGGAAGAATTGAAGGTCATTTTGAATGACCTACATATTGCACCTAATCTTGCAAGATCTGTTTCTTAGGTGACTGTAATGAATATACACACAAATCAAGCAGCCTCATTTTTTTCAACCTCATTTTGTTCACTTTTCTGCTTTCTGAAAGTGGTGAATTTTAGTGTCTATTCATCCAAGAGATGCACAATCATGTCAGGTCACAGCACAGGATCAGTTGAGATGAGCATCACCTCAGCTGATTTACTTACTGCAGTCCTTGCTGTATCAGAAGCTGAGCCTCAGCRAATGGACGCAATGCTCTTTGGTATTCAAAGATGCTCTTTGGCATTCTAGGATTTGGGTGTTCCCACATATTGAAATRTTTCAGTTTCAAACTCTGACTCTAGCTTCCTCTCTTTTCTTGGGAAATYACCAAATCTGGCTACAACATCATAATGGGAAGTAATAATTCTTGCCTGTCCACTGCAGGATCTTTGAGATGGCAGTCAGTTTTTACTATTAGTCTCTACAATCCCAAACACAACAGAACACTTATCTAGATTTGCAGGAATTACTTCATTGCAAGAAATGTGAATAATTAGGAATAGCTACTAAGACTGTTTTGGGTCATAGGTCATCTCAATTAGATTCTGTTTTGTTGTCACAATGAAGGAACATTTTGCTGGTTAGATRTACAAGAGAGAAATKGCTYCATCTGAATACCCAGTGAGGCTTTYGTTTTCTGAAAACATTAAGGAAAAACAAAAGACCTAGGACATCCTATAGAGTGAGTTCATAGTTTATCCTGTGCTCTGCTGTGTAAGCATGCAAAAGGCATGCCTACATAATGGAAATTAAACCAGACAAGACTGGGATTGTTGATTTAATCAGGTTAGTGATTCTACTGAGGCCAGCTGTATGAAACAACCTATGATGCTACTCAGCTGCACTTACTGGGTAAGCATGTGAGTCTTAAACAGTCATGTAGTGTGAAGACTGGCTCTGTAGTACAAACTGTTGAGAGAGAGGAAATTCCTCATTTAATCCCTTGGAGCAGACATGATATCATTAGCCAGCAGGTATTTACATCTTTTACCAGCTGCTTTTCATTCAGAAGCAATTAAACCACTCAATAAATTCTCACTAACAGTAGCTGCTAGAAAGAGTTCTTTCAAGACAAATTGAAAGGGGGAAAAAAAAACCAGCAACAAGCAGTTCAAAATACAAAAGTAGATATTTCATGAAGAGTGGTGATCCTCAGCTTCCCGTGTTGAGGATCTAGTTCTGTGCGCTTCACTCAGGTAGTTCATGATATAGAGCACTTTACAGTTACAGTAGGAGATTATGAAAGCATTGGCCATGTTCACAAACTGACAACAGCCTCCTCCCATCAACGTTGCATCCTGTGCAGWTAATTCTACCATCCAAATCTCTGAAAGTCCAGCTGACTTGAAAGAGCAGATGGCTTATCTTGGAGAAGACTAAGGCAGACTGCAAAAGAAGCTTTGAATAAYTCACAATTCACCATCTTCTTTCTAGGCCTATATTATACAAGCACCATGCAGTTTGCCTCTTCCAATGAGGCAGTGGCCTGMAACTCAGCTCAATGTATCAGTTCATCGAATACCAAGGAACCAATGATTTGCTGAAGTCACACAATAAAGCTGATGCTTGATTAAATGAATCCCTCCTCTTCCTGACAACAGCAGGGTGCTGGAATGAGGTACTCTCCCCATTTTTTGAAAGGCTGACAGTTGCACAGGTTTTCTTGTTTCCTCACTCCAACAGTCATTCCCTGATAATTAGCAAGAAGCCACACCCATCCTGTCAGATCCAGATTGAGCTAGACTGACCTGGCACCTTTGACTGCCAAGTCTAAATGCCATCAACTGTTGTGCCTCAGTACAAAACAGATGTCCCTTAAAACAGTCACAGCTGATTTTATACACAACAGACCATCTGTTCATGCAACACAGAGAGCTAAGAGCAGAGCAGCTCAGGGCTTTGCCCTTTTCCCTGGCTTCAGGTCAAAATAAAATGAGGGGTTTGATCTTCATAATATCAGAGACATGACCTGTGACAGAGGAAGGCTGTTTCAATATGTAGCACTGTGTCAGAGCCAGAACAAAAGGTAGGGAAGCTGGAGAACATTCCAGGGGACTGTCCCATCTACCTGGGACATTCTCCCAGAGGAGAGCAAGGTGTCTACATAGTACATCACTCCTCTAAGCACTTGCACAGGTACAGAAACCGTCTCTTTCTCGGGACCCTTGTGTCCTAAGATGTAAAGAGAAATACATCTTTTTATAATCATATATTAAGAAATTATGAAACATTCAGATGCCACAGTAGTACCTAAGAAGAGAAAGATTTAAAAAAAATAAGTAAGCTGCATAAATATTAAAAAAAAATATGGCTTCAGAAGAGTACAGAGTAGGCTTAGGAATCTTGTATTTACGGCTCTACAGACTCAAATATCTCCTCTAACCCATAACCCATCTGGGATGTACTTAGCTGACTGTGTTGCACTTCTATATTCTAAGGCTCATGTTTAAAGGCTCCAAAACCAGAGTTTGAATGAGACTGAAATCTGGTTTCAAGTATGTGGATAATCTAGATGAAGTATAGAAAATAATTTATGTACCTAAAGAGACCCACATGCATATATGCATAAATGCCTTACTCAGTGGGGATTAAAGTAATCAAGACATTTTCTACAGCTGAAAGATTTGCCACTGATATGCATGCATTGTGTTCCTGATACACCAAGGAACATGTCAATTTTATTTCCAGCTTTACAAAACGTATTCTACAATGATGTAGAAAATAGATATATCATAGAATCATTGAATGTCTTAGATTGGAGGGCAACATAAAGATGATCGAGTTCCAACTTCCCTGCCAAGGGCAGGGATACCTTCCACTGGACCAAGCTGCTCAAAGCTCCATGCAGCCTGGCCTTGAACACTGCCAGGGAATGGGGCACCCACAGCTTCTCTGGACAACCTTTCCAGTGCCTCACCACCCTCACAGCAAAGTATTTCTCCCCAATATCTAATTTAAACCTATGCTTTTCCAGTTTAAATACATTCTCCCTTGACCTGTCACTATATGTGCTTTTAAATTGCTTCTTACACCTTTCTTGCAGGCACCCTTCCTTGCCAGTAGGTTTTCCACCTCCCTCTGCTGTAGCAGCCCTTCCCCTACTGGAAGCCCWAAAGCCTCCTCTTTTGCAGGCTGAATAATCCCAATTCTTACAGCCTTTACCTATAGTAAGGTTATTCCATCCCTCTAATCATCTCTTTGTCCCGCCTCTGGACTTATTTCAAGAGTTCCATGTCCTTCCTGTGCTGGACCCCAGAGCTGGGTGCAGTGTTCCAGATGGGGTCTCAGCAGAGCAGAGCAGAGCAGAGCAGAGCAGAGCAGAGCAGAGGGGCACAATCCCCTCCCTCCCCTGCTGCCCACGCTGCTTTGGATGCAGCCCAGGACACGTTTGGCTCTCCGGGCTGGCAGTGCCCATGGCCGGGTCATGTCCAGCCTCTCACCCACAGCACCCCCAAGTGCTTCACAGCAGGGCTGCTCTCGATAATTTCCCACCCTGGGACCTGGAAAAAATTCATTATAGCTGTTCTGTGGCTAGGAAAAAACCCAATTATATATATGTTAAATCTTTAGAATTCTCATTTTAGATAACCTAATTTTTGCTGTGAGATAATTACAGACAAAAGTGTACTCTGATGAATTTTCTCCTATTGATGTATGAGGCCTACTGAGATCACGTAAAGACTGAAAATTCAAATAGTGATAGGAAAAATAACCTTATTTAAAAACCTGTTGTGTGACAATGTCTGAGTCTTAAAGAGTTCCCCAAAGGTGTAGGTGAACTGGGCTAAAATGAYGTGAATGGTAATTTGAATGGAACAGGAAGGGTAGGCATACTGAACTATGTTCCCARCTCCTGCTGTAAAGAGCAAGCAGCTCTCAGAATATTGTTTGTCTTTATATGAACTCTATTCCTTTAAAAATGCCTTCAGTTAATGCTGTGTAATTTCAGTTAAATGGGTAAAGCAGCATAATTTACCAGAAATTAAATTACTTCATCTTATGCYTAAAATATGCATCCTTATACTAGAGTTGAGTAACCTTGACATTCACTCTGACTTTGCTTTCCTATGCCTCAGCAAGAGACAGGTTTATGAGCTGCAGRTTGAGAGCTTGCCAGTACTTTCAAAAGAATATACTCTCTTGTTATGTTCAGGTGAATTTGGAGTTTTGTTTACCTTAGTAACCTCTTGTTGTTACCTTAGTAACCTCCATGTTCTGCATATGTTCACAAGGGGCCTCAATTTACTCTAAATGAATTTTGATTTTCCAAGATTATTGTCAGCTTCTAACCTCAGCTGTAAAAAGCCAAGTGTTGATTCAAAGCCAATGCAACACTGGAGCTGATTGGTGAATAAAGTGTTCTGCAAAACATACACAGASAGAATACCATTCTGATATAAGTGAACTTATATCTAGAGATACAAGATCCCACCWGGAAAAGACAATAATGGCAAGTACACTGGCTTTTATTCAGTCAAGACCAGAAGTTCCTTGAGAAGTGGATGACAAAATCTTCAATCCAGTAGTCCAGAAGGTCTCTGCTTATTTTTGATACTGTATTTGAACATGTGTATCCWTGCCACACCATAGGATGTGAGCATAGGTTCTGGAAATTGAGAATTTTCTTGGAACACAGGTATTTTAAAGTTTTAAAATCACTTATATCRTCTTCATGCTTTGACTGATGGTATCTCTCATTTCCTTGACTGTTTCTGAGATGCTGGTGTAAGTCCCTTCATTCTCAAGCCACACYCACAGTATAAGAGCTAAAGGTCACACAACTCAAACACCTTGAGAAAAACTRGGAAGTAATCTCCCTCTCTAATGGACAGCAAGGATCTCATCACTCATTCTGCACTTACCACACATAGCATCTTATCGATATTGCTTTATTCTTCCATGAAAAAACGGTGGAATGTGAAACAGGCAAAGACAGCAAAATCAAAATGATAYGCCAGTGATATTGAAGCCCAAAACTGCTTACTCTTTTACCATGCAGCTTGTCTAGATTTCYCCATATAATCAAGGTCTGTGTTCAGATAAACAGGAGAATGCCTAGGAAAAAAAACAGCACTAGCACAATAAGAAGTAAAAAACCCACCATACCTGTTAATTGTAGCTCAGCTTTCAAGTAACAGTATATAGCTGTGTATAGTTGTTTTCTACACAGATGAAGTATGAAACACTCTCCTGTGAAATTCTCAGATCTAATGAAATTGTCATTGTAATAGTAGCTTGGAAACAGAGATCTTTAGCTTCAAGTTCCTTTGCTTTGGGCCTTTAATTGCTCCTGTTAAAGCAAGAACTTCTAGAACTCTGATGCCATGCCGTACCAGGCAGCATTACACATATGAATCTTGTCAGATAAATATTGTCCATTGCAAAAAGACCCCTGTACAGCTAAACTGCTGGCTTTCAATTGCATTCCTCATGGTAGTCTAAGAAGATTTTATTTGATAGAGAACTCCCATAATCAGGAATTACTCTTCCTTAAAAATAAAACTGGAAGTATGTCTAAGATGCTTCTGTTTTACCAGTAAGATCTCAAAATGTTTTCTTTTGCTGTCTCCTTGAGTTAACATATATTGTTTTGARCAAAGAAGTTCTTTGGGAAATGAGTAGAGACTCTTAACATGGTACTATTAGGAAACACTATGGTCCTATGAGAAATGGACAAGAATGGGACAAGACTATCAACTGAGTCTCTAACTAGAGACTAAACTTGTTCTATATCAGATTATTAACCTAAACAAAAGCATTGAGGTGTAATGACCCAATGCCTTTCTATTCTTCAAAGAATAGACAGTTCCCGTTGCTCCTTCTCTGCTAGAACAACCTGGTTTGGTTGAAATAGCAAGACATGACAGATGTTGCTTCTGTTGTGCTCTTACTTTGTCTTAATTTGGTATCTTAGTCCTGAACACAGAGCTAGTTTCTGCTCTGTGTCTTTCTCAAAGACTCATTCTTCCAAAATTTCCGAGTACCTAATGTACTATATTATTTTCTCCAACTAATATTTAATTAAATCCCAAGATTTTGAATATGAAGAAAAGAAGTTCACATTCATCTCTAATATGGCTGGATGAGAGAAAAACACATATTTWACGCAAAGGAACATTTGACTGATAACTGAAATGTCAGCTTGGCAGAAACCCAGACATGCACGTGGGACAAAGGATGCACAATCCAGGGAAGCACTCACACTGTCCTGAATGGGATTGGCCAAAAATACTGGACAACCTGTAAGGCATTCAGTGGCAGATACATATTTGCATGATAAACTGGCAACTGCTGCTAAAAAGATATTGCATAGTTCATTTCCACAGCAACCTTCTGAGAATGACCTGTTCTGACTGCTTTCCAGTCTATAGCTGGAAAGCCAAACCTTTATTCCCAAACACTGCTACCATTAAGCAGTGCAAAGAAAGTGGGATTCAGAGCAGCCAGCAGTTCAGCKAACAGATTCCACCTCTGAATATGCAAAAGGGAAGCTATTTGCTGCAAGGGCAGGTTGACTCAGAGGGCAAGTGAACAAAATTGGCACCAGCAGAAGCTTACAAATGTTCATCAGAGTTAATTATGAAGTAGAGTTTTACATGTAAGCCAAGATTGGGCGTAAATTAAAATGCAATAATTGYCATTTTCAGGTTTTTGAAGAAGTTACAATGTAATGCTATGGCACACAAATCCAGGTGTTTAAGCATCGTAAAGTACAATGAAATTCATTCTTTTTAAGGTTTAATGTTTTTAACATACATTTCTTTATCCATTCTTTTCTTCATGGATATTCCTACTAAATTAATAATGATAATACTTGGTACTGTCAAAGACTGTGGTAGAAAGAGAAGCAAATAGAAATAGATGGACAACAGAAACATGGACACAGCCATCCCAGAAATGGACATGTCCACTTTGGATATTTGGAAGAAATGTTGCTGTCCTACTATATTCAGCCAGTACGTATCTCCATCAAGTAATTGGTCAGGCAAGCCTATAAGGTTTTGGTAAAGCAACTGGAGGTAGATGCTTTTAGAAAAGAAATGCCAAGATGGATGCTCTAATCCGTTCTAAACCACTAAGGCAWTCTGTTCCTAGATATTCACAATCAAATGCAAAACTTACAAAAGAACTATGTACCCGTATACCTGTTTTTTTCACTTTCAGGAAGGCACTGGGCAGAGCACAGGAGGCCTTCAGCTGTGTTATGCCATATTAATCTATGAAGAGATTTATGAGCAAGAAGAGCAAAGCAGTCAGCCATGACTCAAGGAAAAAATATTTTTATTGTTTTTGTGGTTCCTTTCTTTCTGCTGTCTGAATTTACAGAGCTGATCAACAGCTCTGAAGGAATTCACACTCTACTGTGCTGAACTGATATTGGCCTAGTCAAACCTAGCTTGTTGCTCATATTCCATCCCTTGAGTTCATAAGTAATTCATTTGCTACCCCCCTGTTGCAGATGAAAAGCCAGAATTACATACCCAAAAGCAAGGCTGAGTTTAGTTTTATATGACAATTCCAAAGACAAGGCAAATGTCTCTCTACTAGCTCCCTGTGAATGGTTTACAGTTTCTTCTTTGCAGTGAAGTTCTTTCTCTATATATCCTCTTGTTCATTTCCCCCTTCAGCTCTCCACTCCCAACTGTATGTCAGATTTTCAGTATCGGGTTATGAATGCTTTACTGGCCTTCCTTGTTTTTGAAASTGTGCAGAGAGCAGGACAGGCTTCAGCAACTATAAAGTGAATGTTCAGTCTTGGTCTTAATGCCAGCAAAATGAACAAAGGAACAGAACAATAAGCCAAAACACTCAGAGACAATAAAGTTAAAAGTTGGCTGTTGCATTCAAGTCTTTGTTGCTTTCTCCTGTTCATCAAGATCTTTGACTCAGGCATCTATAGCAGGGTAGAGAATGAGTCTATCATTATTTTCATGGCACTGATGAATTAACTCATTCTTAATGGGGAAAGTAAATATTATGATGCTTGGCACTGAATCCCTATAGYTTTGATGTTCTTTGAAGTTTCATGCTGCTTCAAAGCAGAAAGAGTAGTGACTTGTGCTGTTGAGATTACAAAGGCCTGCCAACAAGGGTATAGCTCACATAGTGGTCTGTCAAGGTCCTGAGTGGCACTGTCATCTGGCACCCAATATTATGCCTCATTTGTTCTTATGTTTACACAAATAAAAAAGCACTATTGAAACTTTTGGGATCTTGTTCATCCAGGGTAGGCAAGCAGTTTGCAAAAGATCAGGCATTCAATGTATACAATGATCTCGCTAAATCCTCATCCATTTTACTGTAGTGGGCGATGATAGATTATTTTACATAGTTAATGTATGTTGACAGACAGCTAGGATAGACTAGCTATAAAAATCCCATCTTCCAAAAAACTACAGAGTTGGTCACAGAATAGCTATCATGATAATTTACAGACACATGATTATTTTSTTTTCACTGAAGCTCTCTATCGCCTCTCGTGAAATGGCTCTTTCTCAATATTTTATTGGCTTGCTAGTTTACCAATGAACAACACAGACTGTTTTTCAAGCCATCTGTAAGAGGAGTCCTTGATTTGATCTGAAATGCACATATACAGCTAAAGACATTGTTTGGTATTGAGCAAATCTTTCTGGAATGACACAGATTTAATCTCAGGTCAGAGACAGGCAGAAGAGCTGTTAAGATCTTTGTCCTCACTATGTAGATGAGTTTGGGTATATGTATCTATGAAAGCAGAGGAAATAAAGTTTTATTATTTGATAATGAAGATGATGATGATGATGATGATGATGACGATGATGATGATGATGATGATGATGATGATAAGAACATTAATATCAATAATAATGCTGAAAATCAGGGCTCTTTTTTTTTTAATCTGAATCAAATAGGTGAAAATATTGAGGCAGGTAGTTTAGATAAAGAAAACTTTTACCATTAACTGAAATAACACATATGTAATTGGAAGAAAAAGAATTAAATGTGAAACTCTTACCTAACTCCACACAGTCACCTTTTGAATGAGTCAAACTGATTGATGACTCTTTGAAATCAGTAATAATAACAAAGTCAAACCTGACATACTCAGTTTAATCTTAGCTCTCAACTTTAATCAGTGGAGACAAGAGATTAATATATGCAAAAAAACTCAGTGTCAGAACTGCTGACATATATATCTTACCGCTGTAACTGCCTCTGGAGACCTTGTCTGAGGCCCCARTTATGTAAAAATATTTTCTTTACTGTACAGTTAACAGTCAAGGAATCAAGGAATAAATATTAAAGAGAAGGAACACATTTCTGAGCTCCCAATCTTCTTCATAGCCACTACGCAGTATTGTCTTCTTCATGGATTGTTGTGTGGTTAGAATCAGATTTATTGGGAGATAGGAATTTGGGTAACAAATCATCTTGAATCTGAACGGCACTATATGAAAAAGCAGAATAATGGCTGAAAGAAGAATCATATACCCAGTCCTCAGTTTCCACTGATGAAACAATCTCTGACACAACTTGCCAGAAACATTTGCATCTAATAAATGGAGAGAAAGCAAAATGGAATTTATTACAATTGGGCCAGCTTAGGCAATTTCAGTTGTATCATTCTGTGCAAATAGTCCCTGCATTCTGATCCACAAAACAAACTCCTCAAATAAGAAATTAAATGCAGTGTTGTGCTGGATAAGTTCCTTGGTGCTGAGAAGGACATATCACATGCTGATGGGTTGTAGGTAGGCCTCTGAAGAGCAGCAAGACTCTTCAGCATGCAGCTGGTATTTAACAAAGAAGATGGGGACCCCTTTCCCTCTTTTGGWATATTTCCAACACTACTTCAGAGCTGGGAGCTATCACCAAGTGCTTTCACTGGCATAGGAGCTATATCAGCTGAATTCACTAGGAAAGGCCTGCACCATTGGTGGACAAGTGAAAAGGGGCAAGGGAGGAATTCCCCCAAGCCCCTGCCTCAGGGACCTGCAGCCACAGTCTAACAGGAGCACTGCAAGCCTGCATTTCTGCTCTGCATAGAAGCAGTGACACTGAGAAGAGCACAACCTGCTCACAGCTTCTTCTGCAGAAGGAAATAATGGAAAGACAAGGTGGTTTTGGTGTTACCCTTTTTCACACGGCCTATCTTCAATACCTCTGACCATTTCAGGAAAAGGTAAATGTTACATGTACTGTGAAACAGGAAAATTTGGCCTAAAGATATCTGCAAGCTCTCTACCAAAGTACCTCCTGATATCAGAGGAAATAGCTTGTTTCCAGAGTGGCTTTGTCCCCACTTCAAAAGCAAAAGCAAGAAGAGCTTGTTGTGAATTAACAACATACTTCTTCATCACTGTGTGTTGTCTGTTGCCAATTATTCAGCCAGTTTTTTTTTTTTATGGGTAGTATCTAATCTGTTATCCTAAAATAAATCAAGAATATGTCTGTATAAATGGAAAAATTTGCCAAACATCCCTGAAAGATTGATTTTCCTTTGAAATAYGACCTTTTATATTTCACCAGCCTTTATTGCTTTTGAACATATACATACTTGCTTTCAAATTAACAACTGCCATGCCAAATTGTTCTTCAAGACAGAAAGACCTTACTAAACTAAATGGGTTGCAAGTTTTAACGCAAAGAGGTTACTCTTCATTACATTCTAAGCAACTTTTTTACAATATTTGGCACATAATGAGAAGCCTTCAGAAATACTCAGTATTTCCACTTTCAAATATTCAAAAATTAATTGCTTCAAATATTATGGCACTTTAAAAATATTGGTTCTACTTGTCTACCTTGAAGTTTTAAATTTTTAGGTGTTTTCTTTTTCTCCTATTACATTCAAAACAAAGGTATTTGCTCCAGAAAGTCCTTTCTCATCACCTAAAAGGACCACATACCAATTTGAACAAGCGTATGTGATGTATGTGTGTTCAGTCTCCTGTCTTTCCTTGAAACACAGATAGCCATAACTTCATCTTTTTCTCCTCTCTGGTGGGATGAAACAAAAACTGTAAGTGGGATCTATCTAGTAGCAGAAATAACTTAGGCCAGAGAAGAAACAAAGTAGTTAAAGATCTGTAGGAGAAAAATCCCAGGGGAGACGTTAAGTTCTCTCACTAGAATATGAAGGAGTATTTAAAGATGTTTATTATTCTTGTTTGTCTTAAACTTTTCCCTAAACAGTCTGTTTTGGCTTATGTTGAAAACATAAACCTATGGTTCCACCAACTATGTCCCTTATTTTGTTCTTACAGGATTGGGCAGGGAGGAAAGAAATGCTGTAGTGCATCTTTGAAAAAGGGCAGACCCATTACTGGTTTAAAACACCCACTTTTCAATTTACTTGTGCACATTAGTGTATTCATACAGGGGTATGGAGTTCTGCCTTCTCTTGCCTGAATGCCTTGGAGGCATGTATCCTTTCTTTAGCACTCTATAATCTGTTTACATGCTTTAGCCTGTAGCTCAGCAATGCCACCACCGCAGATAAGAGTGCATGGAAAGGAGGAGATTCTCTTCACTGCTAACCTCATGGGAGCTTGCCCATCAAGCACTGTTCACTTAACTAAACACATGCAAAGGCTTTCTATGTGCTGACTTGCAAAAGCATTGCAAAATACAGGAAAGAGAGGAAAGGCAATGACATTTTGCTGACTGGACAGAAGACAGAGCCATCAATCCTGTCTAAGAGAACTACACTAACATGCATTGCTACTGAATATTTGCAGTAAAACAGCACATACTGAACTGCTCATGTCCTGTCATTATTTGAAGATAAAATAATGGCAACTAGCAGCAAGCAGGACAAGGAGTTCAGTTGTACTGCAGTAGTGAACTTCCAAAGACAAATTCCCTCCTCCAAGAAGAGAGGCTTGTCTTTTTCACCAATACTCAAAATGCCCCAGGAGTATCAACACTATTCGTGTATTCTTAGTTATCTATTTGATAGGATATTCCAACTGAAAAACAAACATTGTGCCTAAAAGCTTGAGGTGAGAGCTCAGCCTCTTGGCTGGTCCTTGAAGCATTAAGTCAACCATGTACAAAACAGCTAGTTAACATGACACATGTGCTTGAAGTGCATCATCGTTCAACTAAGCATTCAGGAACATAGTTGAAATCAACTACCTGTGCAAAGTGCTTTGCTAGATGACAACCTTCCATCCATCAAAACCTGAGACTGAGTTATCCTACTAAGACAGGTCYGCAGGAATGTATAGTGGGAAGACCTTCTCCTATAGTTATTTAGTTACATATTAGATAAAGTGGTAACTTGTGGAGACCAAAAAACTAAAATCTTGTGGGTACCATTTTTTGACAATGACCATTTCTGAGAAGTCATAAAAAATTCTGAAACATGGTCTTCAAAACCCATCAATCTTGATGTCACTGTTCTAACATCTTGTGCATACCACATCTTGTGTCACTGTTCTAAACTGAAAAGCCCCTTATCCTGCAAGAACAGCATATTAATGTTGGGATATTAAAATTTTGCTATGAAAAGCTATTTTTAATACAGTAGTTAGCAACATTTCTGCTGACATTCAAATGCTGGATACTAAAAATATTTTCCATCTTTATTTCAGAGCAGAATTTTGTATGCATAAAGAAATAGCTACTGTCTTCTTCAAACACAAAACAGGTCTGGCTTCTAAGGCTAGACAGTGAGAAAAAAGCAGAATCCCAGGGCTGTGAGCTTACTCTTTTATGCTAAATTAGATACATTGTTACTGCAGTTGTGTGGCAAATCAGACCTTTGAATATACAAAATGGCAAGATGTCCATGCCACTGCAAATTCCGAATGAGAGGAAATAATATTTTTACAAACTGTGCATATACATCCATCACAGTGTTGTAAGGTACCCTTCCATCTTAAGGAAAAAAATGTATCATAACATTTGAACAGTGAAATGAGATTCAAATTATTTTCTCATATTAAACAACAATGCTTATAAAAGACCCTTATTCCCCTAGCCAGCAGAAACGGAACAATTGACTCCTCCATTATTTCAGTCAAATTCTCTTCAACAACTTTCATATATGTCACAGCCAAAAAAATAAATSTTGCTCCTATTTCAAATGAAGAGGGTGATGTTCTTGATTCCTAATGACAGGAACAATCACAGTATGACTTGAAGCACAAAGATTCTTTCTTTTCTCAATGCACAGAAAAGCAAACCTACTGTACAACAGTAATGCTTCCCATACTCTCAGGTTTCCTTCCTTCCTTCCTTCCTTCCTTCCTTCCTTCCTTCCTTCCTTCCTTCCTTCCTTCCTTCCTTCCTTCCTTCCTTCCTTCCTTCCTTCCTTC
>NW_026623247.1:4476221-4539447 GCF_030028575.1 Malurus melanocephalus | reverse complement strand
CCAGAGTAATGCTAGGAATATAACACAGATTTGTCTTGGACTCCTTGATTAGAAGAAGTAGAAGTCTGACTATAGGCACAAAATGCAAGTGTCAGGTTATTGAAGCCAAGAAAAGCTGGTGTCTGATGTGACTWGAGTTTGGATTTCTTCTTTTGCTATGCATGTTTTGAATTTGAGGGAGGGACAATGTCGAGCTTTCATGTGAATTTTCTTAACATATATGAAAGTTGACACTTTCATGCACAATACGATCATTTAAGTTGAAAAAGGCTCTCCAGATAATCAAGTCCAACCATAAATATAACACTGCTAAATTCACCGCTAAATCACGTCCCTAAGCCCCACATTCTGAATATCCTTTTAAATATCTCCAGGGATGGTGACTCAACCACTGTCCTAGGCAGTCTGTTCCAGTGCTTCACAATCCCTCCTGTGAAGAACATTTTCCTAATACCAGATGTAAACATCCCCTGGTGCAACTTGATGTGATTTCCTCTCATCAATTTCCTTGTTACCTGTGACAGGCTACSAACTGGATTTAACTCCATTCACCCATATGGCTCGGCCATCCAGTTTTCAACCCAGCAAAAAGTGCACCTGTCCAAGCCATGAGCAGACAGCTTCTCCAGAATTTGAACAGTGTCAAAGGCTTTACTAAACCAAATAAATAAAACCACATTTCTTTCTCCACTAACTGGATTACCCTATTGTAGAAGATGATCAGGTTGGTCAAGCAGGACCTGACTTTCCTAAACCCCTGCTGGCTGAGCCTCATCACCTGCTTGTTCTTTACATGTCACATGATGGCACATAAGATGATTGCCATCTCAAGATGAGTGCTGCCACTGCTCCATAATCATCCCCAGCACTGAGGTCAGGCTGACAAGCCAGAAGTTCCCTGGGTCCTCCTTCTTGCCCTTTTTGTAGATGGGCATCACATTGGATAACCTCCAGTCACCTAGGACCTCCCAGGTTAGTCAGAGCTGCTGGTAAATGATCGAAAGTGACCTAGCAATCGCTTCCCCAAGAATAAATGATCTTACTGTTAAAGACTGCAGCAATGAAGGCATTAAGTACCTCAATAATATGCTGACTTCTATAATATATAGCATATATATGACATATATAACAAATTCCCTTTCTTTTTGCTATGACAAATGAGGAAAAAAAAACTCAGAGAAGAATAGTAACAGGACAGTTGAGTACAAAGAATCAAAGGAAGCAAGAAGCAAACATAAAATTACTTGAATCACCACAGTAAACCCTTTTCCTTCAGAGCCTTCAATACTCTTAGCTAGGGGAAATATAGCTGATGAAAGTTAAGAGCATTGAATTGTGCATGGAGAATAATTTTCTGTGGGCTCAAAGCACTGAGCTGAAATCAGGTTTCAGGTCTGAAGACACTGAGATCTGGGAACATGGATCAGAAGATTATGAAGACTGGGTAATAAAAAAAATGGAGCTAGGTAATTCCGAAACTTTTTGTTGCAGTTGAATTCCCTTTCAAGTCCAAAGATTTTGTTTCAAAGTCTGGAAATCTCACTCACCTCTGTGAGCACCTGAAAAGAGTTTTCATACCAGCAAGCTCTCCTTGAAAGGTTGGATTTGCCTGCTACTAATTTGATGTCTGCACATTTGGAAAGAAATTGCAAGGGGAGGCAAACATTCCTGGATGGATCTATATATTCCTTCACAGATTCCATAACTGGAATGTTACATAGATCCATGTATTGGAATGTTATGCTTGCTTGTGGACAAACAGAAACTTCAGTGAATGGGTGAATTGTACTCCATCCTGTTCAATTCTGTTGGGAGAATTATGCAAGATTTTCTGTCCGAAGTATGTAGGACAACAAAATATGCCAATTACAGGATTAAAGAAAGTGTCAGGAGTGTTTTTTTTCTCAACTCTGCACAAAAGCCCTAATGCAGAGAAGTTATTTACTCTGTCCTTCAGACATTTCAGTATTTCTAGATCTACCAGGACAGGAAACAGCAGTCTTTCTCCAGAGACCTTGYTCTTCCCATTTGCTCCTTTTGACCAACCCATGCTATGATTAAGCACAGATGATACAGCAACTTGAACATTATTTTGTCAAATTAGAAACTGCCTTGATCTGGAGATTCCTCGTGTTCTGCCGTTTTCTAAGTTTAAATTCTCTGTGTAAAATCATAGTCCTATTAACATATTTCCTGGATATTCTTCATTTGTCAGAAGGGTACTTGGAATAAGAAACATTATTCAAACATTTTCTTTGGGTTTTTTTTTTGTGGCCTAAAGATGCCAACCAACTTAAAGCATTTTGACAGAARGAGGTTAAAGTTAAAAATGTTCACAAAAGCTGAATTTTCCAAATGTTTAAACTTAGCTCAAAAAATACACCACTCATGACCCCTTGTGATGTAGTCTGAGTGTAGATTTCCACTAGTGTTAACCAAAAACCTGTACACAACATGTCTCAGAGGCAGATTCTTACTGATATAAAGTACAAATATTATTCATCAAACACAAAACTCCCCTGGAATCAAGCTTGAACCTCTGTTGGGACTGGCAAATCAAAGCCTGGAAATCTGCATTAACAGAACTGTCAAATTTGCTGATGCCTTGAATCAAGCATAAATGCAAGTGATCCTCCATCAGCTGCAGGACAGATCACGACCCTGACAGTCGCGGCCCTGGCAGTCTTGTTTGCTCCTTCATATAGCTATCATGACTTAGAAACTGATTTACAGGAAGAGAGCTTAAGAAGTTTGTAAGCACTGGGAAAAATAAAAAAATAAAAAAAATTAACCAGCATGGTTTAACAACGCAAATCCTGCCACCTACTGGAGACGAAAATGAACCTCCAGTTTAYGAACAGGCTGACAAAGGCCCGGCTCACACAGCTGCTGGCGGGTGGGCACTGCTGGAACTCCACCRGCATCCATGGTTCACCCAGGTACTCTGCCTGCACACTCACAGCATAAAAGAGGATGAGTGTGTGCAGCGCAGCAATGCATGAGAAGGATGACCAAGTCAGTATTGTACAAACCCAGTTCGTTCATCAGCACACACTGGAACTGCTGCTGCCTCTGGATCTTGTCTTCCTTCGGTGAGCTCAGTAAATACATTCAGCTGTTGACTACACAATACGGGAAGAGAAGAAGGCAGCAGATACTGATGTTGTTTCACAGTCCTTTGGCCTACTGGACAGCAGTCAGCACTCTCCATCTTTAAAGTGTGCCAGTCACAGTGAGAGGTTCAATGTGATTTTGCAATTTCCTAAAATGTCATGATGACTCTGAACTGAACCATAGGACATCATCTGCATCCAGTAAAAGTGTATGTACTCGTCTCTGCCCAAAATCATCTCACCTTATTTTCATTGTCCTGTGCCTGGTGCACAGGTTCTAGGGTAAATGTTGCTGTGCCTGCTGTTACGAAGGGAAACAGCATATTGTGTGGTTTTCAGAAATGTGATTTCAGAGCAAARTTATATGGGTTAGAACATTAGCTTCTACATATTTGCCCTGGAAGCATTCCTAAGCTAGATAAACTCATTGCTGCCACAATTTCTCAGTGCTCATCTACAGCAAAATTGCTCTTCAAGTTTTGTAAAGGGGGTGGAAAATGCACAGAAAACAACAGTTGATGTAACAAAGAGGTAAAAAGCTAAGATCCTTAAAGGATGTATTACTAATTAATAAAGTCTGCAATTAATCATTAAAACCTTGGCAAGGGCAGACTGCAATAGAATCCAGGCTTGTCATCTCCATCTTCCTTGTTTTAATGACTTGAAAACCCTTTGTGCCTGACACAGACAATCAGCTTGACAACCTGACAACTTGACTGTGCATCAGTAGCACAGTTAAAATACTTATAGCTCCTCACACATTGTAAGAGTCACTAGGCCACAACTCAGGACTGGGTACAACTTTCCTACTCCAGAGCAGTGAGGCACACTAGAACAGATACAGACATAGTAACAATATAAAACAGCTATAACCCTAATGAAATCATGCTAATGATCACTATTTCATGCCCATCTAGGGAGGGATGATTCCTCCTCACAGGGAGGAATAAATGCTGCAAGACATATTCAGTGAGACGTTGGAAAAGAAAACAAGAACAGCAGGAGCCAGTATCCTCTCTACTTAGAAAGAGGGTAGCTCATCTGTCTCTTCTTTACCAATGTGTCACACATTGTTTTGACACCTGCTTAATGATTTCCATGATGACTCACAGAACACACCCTCCTCATAACAGAATGGATCTGCACTATAAACCAAACATGGTTCCTCCTGCAAGCTTAGTAGCTGAGATGCAGGTTATCTATTTCTCTAAGAATTTTCACAGGAAAATATAGTGTCACAAATCCACTACCACAGAGGACTTGCTCTAAAGAAGGATGAAATGCAGTCAGCTCCCCTAATTATTTCTTAAGTTAGCCTACCCAGAGTAAAGGTAGATCCACTTATTGGGGAGGTAGAAGTTCCCTTTTTCCTATAGCCTGCCACTGGTGCTAAGCAGCAGAATATGTCCTTTGGAGACATCGTGGAATTGGTGTCTCTGGTGAAAGAAAAGCTTTACAGTAGGATGGTGTTGTGGGTTAAAAGGCTTCTCCTTTTGTTCTTTTTTTCTTCGGGAATTTTTTCGTCCCATTTGTTGCTGGGATACCTTGATGGCCGAATTATCTGGTTAATGGCTGGGTGATTGAAGGGACAATGACACCTATGGYCACACCCTAAATGGGGAGACAGCTTTTGTGTGGTGGGGTGGGGATTGGGGAGAGGGGTTTTCCTGCTGGCGGCCCCGTGCTTTGCTCTGCGGTGCCTTGCTAGGACTCCAGCTTCAGGAGGGTGAACTCTGCTCCGTCCCATCTCGCGGCCGCGGGATTCCTGCTCGGCTCTGTGCGGTTCTGGGTTTCTTGCTGTCCAGAAGAGCACCGGCGGTTTTTTTTTCCCGCTGTGAGTTTTGCAGAGATACTTTTCTTCATCCACCTCTGTCATCTTGTATCGATCATCCCAGCCGCGGGAGATCTTGGCTAGCCGGGATTTGCACCACCACGTCCCCTGCAGTCTCCGAGAAGTCGTCGCGCCCTCCCTGCTCAGCCGGGGGCCAGCGGCGCCGCTGCCAACCAAACTGTAATCTCGCCAAGAAGGAGACTGTTTCCATAAGGCTGTCACTAGGTTTGGACTGCGCTGTTGTTGCATTGTTATTGCTACTTGTTTCATCTTGTTTTATATATATATATATATCAGTAAAAACTGTTATTCCTTTTTACCCATATTCCTGCCTGAAAGCCCGTGATTTTTTTTTTCAAAGCTGTAATAATTCGGAGGGAAGGGGGGTCGTAGCCACCACTCCAAGGGGGGTCCCTGCCTTCATTAGCAAATACCTGTCTTTCAAACGGGGACAGATGGCATTTATTTTAGGGAAGCCTCTGAGATCGATCTGTTTGGCATAAGTGACAGGGTAATACCTGAAGAAGAGGGCAGGTCTCTCAATCATAACTGAAGCTATTTGAGACTATTAGCTTACCATCACTGTTATTGCAATTGAGTTCTCTTGCTGTTCTAAGAAATATTTTCACTGAGCACTTTCTCATTGAAAAATGCAAGTTACTTGAAACTGAAACTTCTTAGCAATGCAGAAATCTTCCCCTGTCAAAAATGAATTCTGGTATCTTAGGTACAATGTCTGATCTATAACAGAGTCTGTCCTTGGTCATTAACCCAAACAGAACTAACTGTTCAAGGAGTGAGGCATTCATTTGAAAAACTAGTGAACAGTAGTGGACTACTTCCAACAGCATTTGCATTATCTCAGTAATTAGAGGATTAACTAAAAAAAAGCGGGGAGGTTTATCTTTTTAAAAGAAAAAATATGAAATAATTTTTTTTTTCTTGCGGCAGAACAACCAGCTACAGAAATCTGTCCTTGTGGCATGGCACTGTTTACCATTGTTGAGGAAGTTTTGCTATGCAAAGTCCAGTGTCTGATGTAAGTTGTTTTGTGTTTTCTCTATCTACTCAWAAATCTTCCTGCCTTTCACTGTTTTCATTCATTTGCTGTTCCTGTTTTCCAAGAAGACTGCCCATGCACTCCAGTGGTCTGAAACACACAGTATTAGGGAGGTGAGCTTGTAACTTTTGYAGTGCAGGTGTCTTTTTGCTTTCCTGCCTGTTATGTCCCAATATGGTCAAGGCCATTCGTGACAATGGTAGGAACAGAGGACACAAACCTCCTTCTCGTTCAAAGACATCATACTTTTCCATTCATTTTCAAAAGCTGTGCTCTTTAATACCCTRAACTTCCTGGGCTCAACACCRATTGGCTGTTTGCTCCGTGGGACCACCGCCCATGAGGYTTCTTATCCAATCACAACTCTRGTTGCCCGTGCCCATGGGCTCTGCWGAACCAATCCCAGCCTGATATGCAAGGAAGGGTCCTGTCAATGATGACAGGCTCTTAATCCCAACAGATAACTGGCAGCCTTGTTACAGCTCCTGCGATTGAGGAGCTCACCAACAAGGAGCTGATATGCAGTGTGCGAAGTCCTAGGATCAGGGACAGAAACAGTGATCAGGTTGGACAGAGCAGCTCCCCATGGAGGGGAGGAGTAGGCCCTCACCTTCACTTTGACAGTTCTTACTAAGGAAACAGCTGATCTTGGGCTCAGACAGCTAAACTTGACTCAATCAACTTAACGTCTAGAAAGTGGATGTGTGCTGGGTGCCTCTGACTGAGAATCTGAAGAAGGGAAATGTCTGAAAMAAGAGGCTTTCTGGTAATGAGCTATCGCAAGCATCCAAGTCAGTAGACTTGGCGGACAGATGACACTTCTCKAAAATGTGGATGTTCTCACAGCACTGCTAAAAAACAGTATTCCATATTTAAATTTTTTCCATCTTTCAGCTTGAAAACTATCTCATTAAATCTTTTGAATTTCAAAGTGACACACTTCTCAYGCTTCCGCACTCCCTCCTACCAGAAATAGCTACGCAAGTGTCCGTAGCAGACATTGCATCCTCCCCGGAATTTTTTCAGTGTGCCATGAAAATTGATAGARCTGCACTTTTGTTCCCACAGTCTGACGGAGACGTTATAGTCTATGTGTAGCTGGTTGCCTTGGTCAGGTTTCTGGAATCTAGTCAGCGAGATAACAGGGACAGTGACAGGACAAATAACGAAAACCTCTTCAGTCAGTTATTAGCACCCTTCCTTCATTCCTCCACCTCCTGAGCCTGTTGCCTGTGTCCCTTCACTCTGTTCTGTTTTATTAATCACATGCTCAGTAGTCCTGTAGCAGAAGGAGACATCYGCTTGTCTGTCACAATTGTGAAGATGCCACAGCAATAAAGGTATTTCTTAGTGTCACCTGCTCAAGAATGAAATATCTTCAAGTGAAACAATAACGTTTGGCTTGTAAGACTGTTATCCACAGGCAGACTGTTTCTGCTTTTATTTTGAAAGTWTTCTTCCACTTAGGAACTTACACTAGTTGTCAACAGAAGCATTAACAACAGGAAAAAGTGGTACAGATGGCTAGAGGCTGGAGTTAGAAGGGTGTCAGGTAGAAGCAAGGAGCAACAAGAACATTATGGAATACTGTTGAATTAGTGTTTTTGGGAGAGGCAGAGAAATATAATTCCTGCTGACAAATCGTACATATTACAAAACAACTTACTTGGTGGGTATTATTCCAATATTTAGGGGTATATTTTGTCAAATGAAAGAGATGCAACTGAAATGAAACAAAGTAAACCTAAAAAAAGCATTGATTGATTGCGTTCCTGTAAAACACTTTTGAGTTTGAATGAATGATCAGAAGCCACTGTACTGCTATAAATTCTCCAGGTGAGCCATAGCCTCTAGATAATCAAAGACCTAATCAAAGATAAGGTGCTGACAAGAAAAAATGCTTGAAGAAGTTGCTAGAACTTGCTCTTCTCAAGAATACTGTCAGCCAATGATTTTTCTTTGGTGTTTATACTACAGTGATCATTGCAGACAGGCAAGGACATTTTTCTCCCATCCAAACTTTTTGTGGCCTCACACCCCAGAACTAGTAGTGTGAGACAATGTCAGCTAACACATGCCTGGTTCAAAGAACACTGGAACCATGATATCTGATAATGCTAAGCAGATGAAACCTACATCCACTGGAGAACATGCACCACTCACAATACCATCCTGATCTCCAGCTCCAACAAGGATGGAAACCCTCCAACTAGGCCAACAAACCCTACCACTTGCAATTATGTTCTTAAATAAGCCATGGTTTTTTTTTGTTTTTTTTGTTTTGTTTTTTTTTAGGAAATGCAAGATTAGCAGGAGCTGATGGATACGTAGAACTTCTGAAAGTCCCTATATTTTCTGTAAGACAGAAAAATTAACATCAARTTTTCAAACATTCTTTTGATCACTTAGAGGCTTACACTAAGCAAAGCATTTGTTATGAATTTAAAGTTAAGCATGTCTATATATGGAGGAAACATGTAGGCTGACATCATCAATTTCAAATAGATCTCAATGCCTRTTTATATATATATGTACTTATTTTTGTAATTGGAATGGTGGCCATTGTATTAAAAGAAACTGCTTTCCAAATTTTCATTACTCTAATTTTAAAGGTAAATATTAGTGACTCAAAGAACAACCAGGCATTGAGGCTGGACCTGTAGAACTTACCCCAGAAGGAAAAAGCCCACTGAATTCCAGTGTGCAGACCCTATTATCTTCTCTTGTTAGCTGTCACTGCCAGCTGTTTTGGTTGAATATAAACTGTCAGCTGCAGTACAGAGTTGAATTATGCTGACCCCCAACAGTCCCATATCTCTATCCACCTTTCTGGTTTAACTCAGCCTGAAAGTTTCAGGATATGCAACAATATTTTGAGCTGTATCACTGCCTGTTCACTTACACTGAGTATATGAATGAGTGYTTGCATCCATGGTAAAAGCACTCCTTGGTCTTAAGCCTGCACCTGAGTTGAATTCCACTTGTGAGCCCACAGCAAGTATTCAGCACAACCAGTAATCCAAACCTGTGCCAATCTCTCAGTCGTTAGCTGGAAATTTCTRTAACTAAGCTATAAAAGTCAGCCTCTGGAGAGGGATGTTTCTACTCCTCTCTCACACAAATACTATGCARAAAGCCAGAGCAATACAACACTTGAATACAGCCAGGTCTCCTTTCTCCTCTTACTCTGAAAAAGAGCTGAACCTACCTTGACRAGTGATTCCTTGCATAACATTAAAAAGCATAGACTGGAACAGTACCTCGCTCTATAGCCCCTCTTCCCATMTTCCCTAAGAAAACAAATGGCAGGTCTCCTTAGCATAGGTTTTTTTTTAGGCAGTGACTTTTCTCAAAGAGATTTACAGCAGCAGCCTTGTGAGAGATTTGTGGCAGGCAGTCCTCCATCTGTAGTCTCATATCTTCACTATGAGAGCCATAACTCTCCCAGAGTGAAATGACAGGAGATTGTAATAGCTCATCATGTATTATGATGGTACAGTCTCTACAGGAAGGATTGTACTTGGCTTTGTATRTCTCCTTTGGGCAACACAAAACTTTCTCAAAAGGCTGAAATAAATTCTATTGTTTTGGTTGCTGCCATTCCACCAGTTGCATAACCCAGCCTCTGGAGATGCACACACAGCAGCACCATCCCAGGTATTTYAAAGAACATTTTCTGAAAAGTGGATTTCTTGAGGGCTTAGATATGGATATAGAACATTTCAGCTGGAAATTGCTAGCATGATTCTGGCTCAGGCTGGTAGCAATGTAAATGTATGACAGGTGTTTTGTTTGCATGAAATGGTTTATACACACCCTCCTTCATGCACAGGTAAACTGACATTAGAATGAAGTCCAACAGGTATTAAATAGTGCAAAATCCCCATGCTKTAATACATAAAGAATATCCATTTTACTTTCATTCATGGCATGAATGTACTACCACAGATACAATTCAGTTCCTAAACTAAATATTTAGAAAACCATTTTCCTAACACACCAAAATTGTAATCTTTTACTAGGTCCTGAATATTTTTGATAGCCTCTTACATACAGGACCTCCACAGTACACCTCTATCTTCTCACCAGAAAGTTACATGTCAAAGAGTGTAATGGACCAAAATTTTGGCTTAGGACTGGGGAAAGAAAACTTCACCTTCCTGTTTCATTAAAAAAGCTCTATACTCTCTCTTTCCTTGAAGTCTCCAGTTTTTAAATTGAAACAGACCTAGTATGACTATTTATGGGTTTCCAGTAAAAAAAATCATAATAGATTTTCTGACTTWCTCTGAGAGTTTACTGAATTGACCTGCTCTTCTGTCGTCAGACATGCAGCAAAAAGAAAATCCTAGCTCAGACTTACTGAGTACTGTGCATCTTTTCTTAGCAATTAAAAAATCTGCAAGAATCCTACCTTGACTGACAAAAGTTCACAGCTGACAAGATTTTCAGTATACAAGCTGGAGTTTGTAACATACAGCTTCAATTCTCTGCTTTGTTACTGGCATCCTGTGTGAATTTCACACAAGCCTCTATGCTCTAGTTCCACAACATTTAAAAATGTGCAATGGCATGGTTTAACTTTTCCAAAAAATGATCAATTTCACATAGCTTCTGAGATATATGGGACCACAGGGTTCTGAATAGGTCAGTGGGCTTTATCCCCTTATTGCCCATAGAGACAGGCTGACATCCCATTTGACATGTGTTTGCTGCAATTCCTTCTCATGTTGTTCCATTATTAGTATTCTGCTGAAATCAGGAGAATTACTCCTAATTCTGCATTGATACACGTCTGTCAAAACTAAGTCTGTTCAGAGGGAACATTATGGAGGGAATATGTGTGGTTCTGTACTTTAATAAATTTAAAAAACACTAGAACTAAAACAACCAAAAAAGCCAAAACCAAATAAAAACAACCCCAGGAATATTGAGGCTAAGCACACAGGACAGGATTTTTAAAAATTCAGGATGGTTGCCAAGCACACATAGATGCAGTTTTACTGATAAGGAGAAGAAGTCAGCAGAATGATAATAAGCAGTATTTGTCAATTAGAAAGAGGAAGCAAACACACAGACTTGTAACAACACCTTGCTGGTGCAATATTCTGTTTTCAGTCTGCACAATGTATCTCTTTCCATTTCATTAATGGCAAGGCAAAGTTTAGACTAACTCTTGATTGAGCACTTAGCTCAAAACTGAGACTGTTTGAAAATTCCATTCCAAAACTCRCTCTTAAGAACAAATAAAAAAGGACTGAATTTTATCTAATACTATTTTAAAGGCATTTCTCTCTCTCATTTATATGGAAAAAAGAGATTTAGATTACATGATACTTTGTAAAACCCTTACTTTTTAAATATGGGTGGATAAGGTCAACATCTGACACCTGGTGAGAAAAGAAAAGGTAAATATTACCATAAAATTAATGCTTTCTTCTCAGAAAAATAGTTCGGATACAACCTACAATTTTCTTAAGTACTAAAGGCATTTCTGTCATTCTAGGGCTTTCTCTCTCTTGTTGTCTCTCTTTCTCAGTATCAGAYGGTACTTTAAAAAACTCTTACCTGACATTCTAAATCTAGCAATGAAATGAAAATACAGATAAACCTCTTGGCCAGGGAAGAAGGGCAGACCCATATCTGTTTGGGAAAAAAACAGGTAAATTCTTATTAACAATAAATTTGAGCAGTCAGATTTGCATTTAGCTTGTGATGTAACCATGTCTTAGAGCCCATTACATTCAGCTTCAAAAAGGTATCAAAAGAGCACAATTCAAAAGTGCTCTTAGACATATGCCWAAAGTTCAACTTCTGTATTACTGAACTAAGATTCAGAAAGTCCCATTTCAGTTCCTTCATTAAATGCTAATCTAAATAAATATAAAARCATATACAATTATGAATAAGCCAGAATCTTTTAACGTTTCCTCTCCTTTGTGTGACTGACCAGACAAAACACAGTAAAAGCAGTGATAGCCAGACRACTACCACTGTTGCTATTACCTCTTCCCTATCAAAATATATAACTAATCTCCTCAGTCCAGAGGCAGAGATTCTGGTGATTATTTCTAACACTCACATCTGTTCAAATATTTTTACAGTTGTCACATACCTGCACTAAGCCCCAGTTAACATATGCTACAGCAGATACATCTTTGCAAGCTTTTTCAAAAAAAAAAAAAAAAAGCCCATTTCCTCAGCCAATGAAGGAGTGGCATTTTTTAGTCACTATAAAGTTACCCTTACCTCTCTGCAGCTGCACAAAGCTTTTGATTATTGACTAGAATGCATCTTTTTTAAGCGTCCTCAAATCTGGGGCAGACACTCTGTTTTAACCMGTTACCGTCTTCCGATAATCATGCTGAACATGTTTTGTCTACATGCAAAAAAGTAGGAGGCAGAAWTGAATTTCTATGGCGACACTTTGAGGTCCTAAATGGAGTGATTGAAATGGAAGTCCTAAATGAATAGATAATTTTTAAAAAATTAATTTAGTCTCGGTAACAGACTTATTAAACAACATCTATGGCACAGACCTAATGCTTTTGATACCCAAGCAAATGGAAAAGAGAAACACTGAGACAAAAGTCAATTTTATAAATGGCAAAATGGAGGAACAGAGATACTGATGGGTCCAAAGCTATACAAGAATTTGCTATAAATTTTTTATTATAATTCCTGTATCAATCAAAAAGTAAGTGTTCCTTCTAGAGAGCGTTTCTGCAAAACAGTCCTTTGATGGCCACATCTTTGATCACCACAGAAATATTTGGGTAGAATGAAGTGTAACAAAAAAAAATCATAGAAATGTACATGCAAATGGTAAAAAGGTACTTTAACCAGATATCATAAAATGTGAAGATTGTGATGTTACTGATAAGTCACCAATCTTGGAGGTATTTTAAAGATATACAGATGTGGCACTTAGGGACATGGTTTAGTGGTGGACTTGGCAGTGTTGGGTTACTGTTGGATTCAATGACCTTAGAGAGCTTGTCCARCCAAAATGATTCCATGATTCTACTTGCCATTAAACAGAGAAGAGCTAAAAAAMCCCAGTGTGATTCACAATTCACCCACGTCAGTTTCTGGGKTTTTTTTTTGGAAGACTGACAAAACTCCTTCTCTAGTCACAAGGTCTCTTTCGACTCATTCTGCCTGTCAAAGGATCATTTTATACTTCAGTCATTGCGATGCTATTTCTAAGCATGGATATTCTACTATAGCGAKAGAATAGTAGATAACTGCTACTGAGTTAAGATTTTTCAAAAAAAAATTAACATAGAGAATTGCTTCATATGTTTAGGCTATGTTCAAACACAACTGCTCAGCCAGTAAACATACTTTAAAAAGGACTGATGTTAGCCAATGTGACATGCATTGACAAGAAGGACAGTATGGAGGATCTGGGAAACTACAGACCTGTCAGCATAGCTTCGGTGTCCAGGGAAGTTATGGAACAGATTATCTTGAGTGCAATTACATGGCATGTGCAGGACAAACAGGAGATCAGGCACAGCCAGCATCATGCCATGTGCAATGCATAATGCATTCTTAATCTCTAGGAATTAAGAAAGTCAGGTGCTCATYGACCAATCTGATCTCCCTCTATGACAAAGTGATCTGCTTAGTGCCTGAGGGAAAGGCTGTGGGTGTTATCCATCTGGACCTGAGAAAAGTCTTTGACTCCATTTCCTGTAGTATTCTCCTATGGAACCTATCTGCTCGTGGCTTGAATGTGTGTGCTGTTTGCTGAATAAAAACTGGACAGCTGAGCCCGAAGAGTGGTGGTGAATGGKGCAACATCCTGTTGGCAACAGGTCACTAGTGGTGTCCCCTAGGGCTCAGTAYTGGGGCCTGAATAATACATTTATCAATGTCTTGGACGAGGCCAAGTGCCYCTTCATACAGTGTGCAGGTGATACCAAGCTGAGATGGAATGTTGACATGCTGAGGATAGGAAGCTTCYGTGGGAGGATCTGGACATGCTGAATTGATGAGCCAAGGTGATTAAGGGATTCCAAAGGGCCAATTGCCAGGTACTGCCCTTGGGTCATGATAATCCCAAGCAGTGCCACAGGCTGGGGAAAGAGTGGCTGGAAAGCTGCATGGTGGAAAAAGGCCCAAGGATACTGCACACAAACATGATACAGCAGCGTGCCTAGRTGGCCAAGAAGGCCACTGACATCCTGGTCTGAATCAGCAACAGTGCGGCCAGCAGGACCAGGGRTCATGCCCCCTGTACTCAGCACTGGTGAAGCCACACCTTGAGCTGTGTTCAGTTCTGGGCCCCTCACAGGAAAGATATTGAGGCGCTGAAGCGTGCCTAGAGAAAGGGAAGGGCAATAGAGCTGGAGAAGGGTTTGGTACACGAATCTTACAAGGASTGACTGAAAGGAGCTGAGGCTGTTTATTTTGGAGAAAAGGAGCTCTCTACAACTGTCTGAAATGTTATACCCAGATGTGGGTCGGCCTCTTCTCCCCCTTAACAAGAAGTGGTCTCAGGCTGTGCCAAGGGAAGTTTATATTGGATATTACWATTATTATTGGATATTATTCTTCCACCATGAGGGTATTGGAACAGGCTGCCGAGGAAAGTGGTTGAGTCACCATCTCTGGAAGTGTTAAAAAGAAGCGTATAAGTGGTGCTTGATTCTACTACAAAATCGTGGCGGCAAATGCGTTTGTACTGCGGGGTCATACGGGCACSTCTTTTCCCCCTCCCGGGGGCGGGCTCTCACACATTAGTGAAGCCCGGCTGACCAGAGCTCGGGCTCCCCACGCACTGCCCGGGCCCCGGAGCACACCTGGAGCCACGGGTGAGGACAGGTCGGTGCCTGAGGGCGCTCATTCCGGAGCGGCGCCTCTTCGGCCCGCATCGCCCCACCGGAAGCGGCCCCAGCGCGCGGGGGGCGGGGCGGGGCGGGGCGGGGCCGGGCAGGTACCCCCCGCGCTGCAGTGCTCAGGCCCCGCCCCCCGCAGGCCCCGCCCCCTCAGGCCCCGCCCCTTCCCCGGGCGGCCGCGGCGGGGGGGAGGAGGATGAGGGGGCGCCGTGGCGGCGATTGTTGTGCAGCCGCGCTCGTCTGACCGGGCCCCGCGGTCCGTCCGTGCCGCCCTCCGTGCGCCCCGCACCGTGCCGCCGCCAGGGGCGGGGGAGTCGCGGAGAGTGGATGCCTAGCGGGCACCCCCGGGGCAGAGACCCGCGGACGCCATGGGCTGCTGCAGCTCCGCCGCGCAGGTGAGTGGCCCTTGTCCCCTTCCCCTCCTGTGACCCGTCCGCCGCCGGGCCGTGTCACGCACGCCCGCGGCCCCGCTGCCTGCCCCGCAGCTGTGCACCCCGGCCCCAGCTCTGCCCCTGTCGCTGTCCTGTGGCTGTGCAGCCGCTTGCCCCCTCCACAGCCGCGCTCTCTGGCGGCCGTGCATTCCCTCGTGCCCCTCGCAGCACAGCTTCTTTTAGGCGCATCGCTTTGCTGCCTCCCACCACCGGAGCCCCGCTTTCCATCCCCTCGCTACACCTGTAGCGTCGTTCTCTAGTGGCTACGACTTGCCTGCGTCCCAGTCTGTAACCATACTCTCATGGCTGGGAACCTCTTTTTTTTCTCCTCTGCACGCTCCTCTAGCAACAGCTCTGCCTCCCCCGTGACTGTGACCCCCTTGCTTTCTCCTCCTGTAGCCTTGCTTTTTCGTGGCTGGGTACAACCCCCTTACTCGCCCCAAGTCTTGATGCACATGAACTGTGCAGCGTTTTGCTCCCTCTGTAACTGTGCTTTTCCCAGTCGTGGCTGTGCACCCCCTTGCTCATCCCCCCTATAGCCTTGCTCCTGCYATGCTACGCACTTCCACCCTCTGCATACTGTGGATCAGCTTCACCTTGCCCCTTCTTCCCCATCCCTGCTTTGGCTTTGCAATCTTTGCCGTAGCCTGCTCCAGTGCCCTGCTATGGCTGCAGCTGCAGACTTCCAGTTCTCACCTGCCATCCTCGTAGTGCCTTGCACCACTGTCCTGTGATCCGTAACCCGCCCCGGTCCCCCACCGCCGTGCCTCAACACATCTCCCTAGAYAGCTCTGCACGCCCTGCCCTACTCTGCAGCATATTCTTTGGGTCGCAACTGCCCCACCCCATAGAGAGAGGCTATCCGTGGGAGAARAGTCATCATGCCCAGGGCATCCCTCAAGTCCACTGCCTCTGGAAASGGAGGCAGTCCTAATCCCAGCCTCCTTCCTCACTCTATGGCCAAGGGTTCAGGTACCTCCCTACATCCATTTCCCTGTTTGTGATTGGTCCCGTTCACATCTCTTGTTTCTGAGGTCGGTTTTTCTTTCTYCCCCCTCCCCCTTCGTTCTGGTTTGCCCTTATTGACTCCTTTTTTTCCCCCAGAGTGGTGCTGCCAGGCAAGGCACAATCGGGAGCTCCACCCAACGCTCCAGTTTGCGGTTCTGCTTCCAATTTTAACTTTCCCTTTGAACAACACGACCAAATCTATGCTGTTTTTTTGCTTGGCTCTTTTCTGAAGGCTGTAGTAAGAACCATCACGACGGATGCCTTGGCTGTGCCTTGCTCGCCTGTAAATGTTAGTTTCCTTTGGCTGTGTCACTTGCAGTGGCTGAATCCAGCTTCCAGCAGACTGCTTATGTGGGAAAGTCCGTCTCTGCTGTCCCAGATGACTCATCATAGAGATGAGTTTTTGTAGCTCATCCGTTCAGGCAGACTTCTTTTTTTTTATATAAGAGCTCCGTCCTTCTCCGCAGAACACTGCGGAGAGCTGTCCAGTTGCAATAGGGAACATTCTTTCTGTATAGCAGATTGCCTTTCCTTTTTGCAGCAAATCAGCTTTATGGTGCATGAACAAATGGCTTGAATTAAGAGAATGAGATATATGCTAAATGTTAGTGGACGATTTTGAAATTGTTCAGTCACTGCAATAGACTGCCAGGGGATATTGTGAAGGTTGTACTGTTTGAGGTTTGCTAAAAAAAAAAATAGATAAACATCTGTCAGGAGTGGCTTAAGGAAAGCTGATACAGACTTGGAGCACTCYGAGTGAAGTTGGTGTACTAAAGTAATGTTTTGAAGTCTTTTCCAACCTTTTTTTTTGTGATTCCTTTCCAAATTGCTTTTCTGATGTGTTACATAGGCTCTTCCTAGTGCTTCTGTATGAATTTGGATTGCTTTTTTATTCTTTTCTTAAGGGAAATTGCAGGCTTATTTGTGGGCCATGTTAGACGATGGGTTGGTTTGCATACCTGGCTTGTTCATAGGTTTCAAMTGACTGATGTTGGTTTTTGGTGAAATTTATGTTCCACTGCCAGATTAAATGATGTTAATGRTGTTCTACTAAGCTTTTCATTTGCTTTCCTTATATGTGGCAATATAAAGCACAATAATTGAGTATACTACCCCCTATGTAAAAAAATACTTATATAAAAATACAAAAATATAAATATATATTTATATATAAATATGTAAATGTATATGCCTGAAGKATAAAGAATGGCAGTTTATTTAATTCCCTAACTATAAGTGATGTTCTGTCCTCAGGAAACCCAACTCAAAACCCAGTGTCTGAATATTTTATCAGCAGTTTTGTCTGGTATATGGATTACAGAAACCTTGCTACCTACAATACAGCATTACATTAGGTCCTAATGTCTAACGTCCCTTTTATCATTAAAAATAAATGTTGTGTTCCTCATCTGTCATGTTTATTGCACTTTCCCCTCTTAGATTTTTCTGGGCAAGGGTCCATCAAACATTCCTTCCTATTTCCTCGCCTTCTTCTTGCCTCTCCCTTTGTAGCTTCATATTGGTCTTTGACATAGTCTCTCCTCTTATCATGAGCACCCTCRTTCCTTATTACTTTATTTTTCAAGTTGATTTCTCATAAATTCTCATAATTCTTCATCTCTGTAGCCTATTTGATCTTCATCTGCTAATCCCCATTTCTGTTTCTGAGAGAAATGATTACTTCTGTTTTGATTCTGCCAGCCATCTTATCTGATTACTGCATCTCCAAGTCCCTTTCTCATGACTGCCACCTTCTCCTCTCACTTACGATAATGCACCTAACTGTGACTGACTGTTGAACTGGATAAATTTCTTTGTAGTCTTATTCACAGCCTTTTTTTCATACTCAATTATCCATTTTTTCCCCTAGATACGTTTCCTAGCTCCTTGGCTTTGCAGGCTGTGTAAAGCACTGCCTTAGGCTTTTTCCTGTGCTTCTTCCCCAGCAAAATCTAAAGATTTCCAGAGAAAAACTGATTATAATTGGCATATTTACCTTTATTCAGCACTATTGATTGCTACTTACAGAGCTGTATTTTTGTGTTTGTTTTCTGCTTTTTCTGCCTTTTTAACTAAAATCCCCATTCCCGTTTTTCTGTTTTAATTTCAAATTTCTGTTTTTTACCTCCTGCTGCCATCTTACTCCCTTCCTGATTTTATTCTGATTTGCTGTTCTCCATCCTTAAAAATAACAGCGCTTTAGAATGTTTCTYTTCTATTCCAAATTCCCGAACAGAAAAATGTGTTTGTTGTCATACRTTCTCTCTTTCTTCATACTAAATTGATTCAAATCCAGATTCTTCTTATGCTGAAATTGTTTTCGTTAATATCTCTAAAGGCTTTTTGTGCCCAAGCTGCAAAGATTCCACTTCTTTTTTCCATGCCTTGATTTCTGTTGCTATCAGTAGTGTATATAATCCTCTATCACATGATGTCTTATTCTCCCTAGGGGGTCTGTAGTACCTCAGAATTTTCTGAGTTGGAATGAACTCAAAAGCATTGAGTCCAATTCTTAAATGAATGGTCTGTACAGGGATAGTACTGTCCTTTTGTAATTATTCACTGCCTTCTACTCTCTGATTATCATATATTTACCACTACTTCTGTCTGTGGTTATACTTACAGCCTTTTCCYCACTTTAGTTAACTTCCTATTTTACCAAATTTTTCAACTTTATCTGTTAAGGGTGACCTTAAATTAAACTTAATACAACCATACCAGACCTTTTTCCTGATGAACTCATTYGTTCCGTTGTTCCAATGCTGTTTTGCCTGCTGAGACAATTAGAACTGGAATACTTCTTTTACAGTTTCTTTCTTATTTTCATGTGGTTTTCCATGTTTGCACAAGTTCTTTCACTTCCCTTGGTGTAGCATCTTCTGTGATCTCAACTACTTCTTCATCATCACAGCCAAAATTATTTTTTACTCTTGTTCCTTTTCAGTGTTACCTGTTGTTTCTTTTTGATGTTACAAGTGTGTCATCTTTTTTTCTTCAGGGGCTTGTGCTATTTTATACTTACTTAGGATCACTAAGCTGTCATTTTTTTGTGCTGCTGTCTCTTGACTATCACCATCTTGAACCCTGAGCTTGTGGAGGAAAGCTTGTGCAATGTCAACTACATCTTAAGAGTTGCCTTAATCAGTCTGTGTACTCATTGTTAGTTACCATGACCAAATCTTCCTAATATTTATTTGAACTGTAGTTCAGCCAAAGTGTGCTATCCTGTATCAGATGAAAACCTGTAAAGGAAGGGAGAAACACTGAGGTGGGATTTCTGTCTCCTATCTGGTATTGCTTTTCATTGTCAGTACCTTCTCGTTATTTCACCCCACTGTCCTCTCTTGGCCATATCTTTATCATGAGATGGGTGTTTGCGCAAGATGTATGCTTCTGTGTGCATGCATCTCTTTTGTCATGGATCTGCTATGCAATATAGCTTGTTTCTTCTTACTTTTGATAGAAGTAAGTCTGGTACGGGTTTGTAGGGTTTTTTTCTATGTTTGTGCTGTTTTGGAAATAGTGTTCTCAACCTAAATGTAGGGATCTTTTGAGCAAATGGTGCAGAAATTCTGTTGATAGAATAATTGCATTTCTTTCAAATCTTTAGTTTTACTGAAGAAGAAAAATGGAATTGAGTGCCAGTATTCTCTTCCCTCACTTTTCATTCTTCTGCTTCGTCAGTGATATTTTCTTCCATCTCACAGCATTCATTCATTTTAAAACTGGATTTTCAGGAAACTCTTGAAGTTCATCACTCCTATGTTGTCACAGCTGTTATGTTGTGCTGTAAATCTGTTTGTTTGAAGTCATCCATACTGGGTTTTTTTGGTTGGTTTTTTTTTTTGTTTCTGAGCAAGAAATCTTATTTTATAATATAACTCAAATTGCTCCAGTGATCTATTTGATAACACAGTTCCATAAAGTTTGCATTGTTATGTCTGGGGGGACAGAAATTCACAGATCATGAGAGGGAATGAGTTGTGGGGAGAGGTGGACCTTAAACTGCTTTCTCATGGRGCAGTTGTAATACACAATCCATTCTCCCTTCCTGCTGTTCTGCAATAGAAGTGGCTGATTATAGTTAAAAGGTATTTGCTTTGGCGACATGTTATAGGAAACAAGRCAATTTATTGAAGTCTTAGTGTTTGTGTTGCGGTTGGGAGGTACTGTGTGTGTTTAAAATAAATTTACAGCTTTTTATGTTAGTGACTTAATCTAAGATATGTGTGAGTGAAGCTTGAATTGTTGCTGGAAACTGCAGGCATGACTGGGAAAAACAAAGCGTRTGTTATTCTTGGTGGTTTTAGTGGTGGCATTGGTTTTTGAAAGACTGTAAGAACTTCCCATTATAAGAGGAGATGGAGACAAATAATCCCTTAACTTTTCCTTGACCATCTGCTAATCAAAACAGCATTGAATAAATCTGGAGTTCCTATCTTTTTGAAAAACTGAGTAGTTCTGGTGGAATGACTCTTCTGACCTGTTATTGACAATACAGATTACTAATTGTACATCAGCAGTAGATCTTCAGTTGTCAGAGGTTCTCACATCAAATGAGTATAAGGGGCATCAAAATATGCCTATTCCATTGTGGGCATGGTATGATCATGGAAGATGACCAGACAAATGACAGTATTGATGAAAGGAAATAATGAGTTGTAAATTCTCCTTCAAGGACGAAGGAAGCTTGATTTCCCTATCAGTATATTGACTGGAGATGAGGCTTCTGTTCTAGCCTCTGGTAAGCAGATATAGTATGAAGGATGAAGTGTACAATCAGGATCCAAGAACAGGTTAATGAATCAGGCATCTCATGGGGTTGTTTATGTATTTCTGGTCTGTAAGTCTGTTAGTTTTCTGTGAGGCATGAGATGTCCTTTTAAAAATGCTGTCAGAAGCAACTGCACAGCTTGTGCAAATAATTCCTTTTGATATTAACATAGAAAGAAATATTTCAACTWCATAGATATTAACTACATAGATATTTGTGAATACTCTTTAAAATTCATAGTGATTTTCCYACTGAGGACTAGCTGCTTCTGAAGTTCAGACTACCCTTCAAGTATCACTTCTTAAAAGTTGTAAAGCCCTTTACTTTGTCAGGTAATTCAAAGATCAACATTTTAAGAGCTTCAGGAAATTATGGTTTATAGTGCTAGGAACAAGCATGGGTCAGAGCATCCTTACAAAACTTTTTTTTTGAGAAAGTGAAATAGTTTTGGAGAAGACTGATTATCTTGCATTGTTAATAGTGAGTGCTGAATCCAAAGCTTATGTTATTATAATCTATTTGGCATTAAGCATGCTGTCAGCCATCAGACTTCCAGGTTAGTAATTGTGAGGGTACATTCAGTATCCAAATGATGGCTTTTATTTGTCATTTTGAAGAAATGACAGTGTTTGTTAAGTAATGAAGTTGTCAAGTATCTTTATGCAGCTTAACTGAAGGCAAGCTTCAGCAATAACTGTCCATGCCTTTTCAGTCTTTGGGTTGACTATAATTTTTGTTCCTRTGAACTTCTGTGATTTCTCTCGTGAAAAGCAGAACTTTTAAACCAACTTAACAGAAACTGTCTTTGATATTTTGTATTTGTATCTTTCTCACTTGAAGCAGCTGTTGGAAAATTGCGTGAATCTTACGCTTACTTTCTAAAAAATGGTTATGCAGTGTTGTCAAGTGACTTCTACCTATTGACTAAACTGCTGATTTTTACCTTTGGTGAAACTGGACTGAGCTTTGTAAGAAATTTTAAAGAAAGAGTTTGTGTTGATGAATATCTAATAAGGTTCTTATCTAATACGGTTCTTTTCCATCTTTCAACCACTTTGAAGTTTCGCGATCATCGGCAGTAAATAAATGTCATTGCATTGATTGGCATACTTTTGCTAGGCCCCCTTTCTTTTTTTCCTCTCTTGCCTTCTTTTAAATATTCTAGACAAGCAATTTTCTAGTGTGGAATAGACATGTGTAATTGTATGACAGCAGCCTCAAGAATATCTATATGTATATTTAAGAAGAGRGAAATGTCAACTTCATTTCAAAGTTCAGTTTTGCAGTCCTAAGATTTAGTTTTCTCTGCTTTAATATGATTTCAACACCYAGCACTATAAGAACAGGAGATGTTTGCTGTATATTGGAAAGCTGATATTCCATATTGCATTTTTTTCCATGCTAGTTTCCAGCTCTTGCTATTTTTATCAGTAATGTTGCTAGACATTACTGATAAAAATCATGGTGGAGAGCATGATGAGCAGAACGTGGTGACTTGTGCCTGATAATGTATAATGTGCCTGCTCTTAATATAGTTAGACAGCTGTCTGCAGCAGAAATGAGCAGAGGCCAGTTGTGGTTTGGTTTTGTTTTAAGTTGAGGCCATTCTTGCTGCTCTCCAGATGCAYTATTTTTCTGAGGAAGAGATCTCTGAATGTTGTACACAGATCTACAGAAACAAAACAGGAAACCCATTTAAGTACTTTTTCAAGGTCATGATAACCATGTCCTGGGAATGCTTTGTCAGACTTCCTATAGTTTGCTATGAAAAAYTGCAAAATTGTTGTGAACTTATGAGGAAGTGTGTTTATGTAATAAGCTGAGTGCTTGACACATTATTTCCGTTTTGATTCTCCTCCCACTTTTTCTTACATAAATCAGATAGAGCTTTCCTAGTATCTTACTTCCTGTTAATCTAAAATACTTTTAATATCCTCAAGCACTTCCCTCTTATTGTACTCCTGAGTGTTTTCCTTTCTTGTCTCTTCTTACCCTTAAATTTTGATACTGTAAATCAGGACTTTGTGTTTAAGTAGCTATGATTTTCACTTGGTAAACACATTGGAATGTAGGATGCATTTTGAAGGAATGTGTATCAAATTACTATGAATGCCTCTCTAAGTGGCAACATTGTTAGTTCCCACAGCCGTACTGTGCAGGCCATAAGCTCCTAATGAGCTGTGGTGTCTTTGGTCTTGAATTTACATGAAGACAGTGCCGAGAACAGGGGCAGCATTTTCTATGGAATGTCCTCCTCATCTCATGTGGAGACCAGTAATTGGGGAGTTCTGCTCTGAGATTCCTGGTGGATTTTTTTGTGTGTATCTCAATGTCCTGTGATAAAAATAACATCTGAAGGCAAAGTGTGTTTTGTAATTTGTGTGTTTTACTAGTCAAAAGTTAAAAAATATTTTGTAATTTAGGATTTGCAGTCTGTAGAAGAAATAACATTTGAAGTTCTGTGAAACAGGTTGATGAATAAGTAGAAAATTCAAATGCAATATAGTAACTTGTTATGTGCATAATGTCTTCAGAAGTGATGAAATGTTTTTTTTTTTTTTGTATGGTTTTGGGTTTTTGGTGGGTTTTTGTGGGTTTTTTTGTGGTTTGTTTTGTTGTTGTTGCTTTGGGGTTTTATTATTGTTTTGGTTCCGTTTTCATGGCAGATTTTTTATTGATGATTAAGAACCATGGAAATACTAAAATTGCATTGAAATGGATATTTTAATCTCACGAAAAATATGACTGTGATATTTGTAAAGTATCCTTATTTATTGCTGATTTGAAATAATATAAATGCTTAATAATGTGTAACGAAGAAAAGAAACATAACTAAATACTTTGAGCCTTAAAAGCAGGGCTTTTGTCTGCAGATGGCCTGATCTCTAAGCTTCAAATCCACAGCAGGTGTGCTGATCATGTCAGCTTTTTATTTAATCAGCTGTGTTATGTTTCAAGATAAATATTTAGGTTGTTGACTGAGGTGGAGGCATGTAATCAAGGAGTTTTGAAGCAATGTTTAATATGAGTTGGCTGTAAAGATGAATGGARGATGATCTACAACACATTATATTCAAGAGTGAAGTCCCCAAGCATGAGTTTTCAGGATAAATGATGTACATTACACCATTAGTAATATAAGTGATGCCTTATGTGATCTCAGTTTTGTTTACATTATGTTAAAAACTTTTACTGTTGGTTGAGTCTGACAACATTAGTGAAATAGAAGCTGTGAACACATTGAATTGGTGGTATTCCTAATSTCTGAGGAAAGCAAAGCATAAGTCCATTACCCTTCAGTGGATGGCTTTAAAAGAAGTGTTACACCATCAGAAAACTTTTSCTAGCATTATTTCTGAGTTTCATACCTATAATGGAGAGATGCATCTTTTCAGTGGACAAGGCATTGGAGAATAAATGGTGAAGTCATTAGRAAAGTAAGTATGTATGTGCTTATATGTAAAATACAGGTATATGGCTCTAAGCCTGAAGTGTGACTAGTCACTGCTTTGCAGTAAATAGAAAAATACACCGTTTTATTATGAGAGTGAAGCACAAAATTCCACAAAAATGGAGTGAATTCGACAAAAATGGACATTGGACTCCACTATGAGTTGCGTGTCCCATTGTGCAGTCCCTTTTATAATTGCCCCAAGGTGTTTTGGCCTCCTTCTGGAGATGACTGGCACGTGCTGCACGTGTTGCACTGACCAGCTCATCTGTGTCTGTCAGTGGGAGACATTGCTTCAGTTTTGTAAGTCTGAGGCAACTCAAGCTTCTGCCACCCAATAATTAGCAGATTCTTCAGGGTAGGAGCAATACTGCATAGTCTACACTAATTTTTTTGGTGTGTTTATGGAGATGTGTTTATGGAGATGTCTTTATTAACAATGTTGCTAATTTTTCCAGGGAACTGCTATAGTTTAGTATAGTAAAAGTTTGCCTTTGCTGGTGCGTGTTCCTTCAGTAGTAATGGAAATATATTATACCAATAATTTGCTGTATAATAGACAGGTTTTATTGTGTACCTGAGAGATTGTCTGAACTCATGATGGAGTGCCCTAAGCTTCTTTTTATCTGAACACCTGCAGGTCATGCCGAGGACGACTGTAGGTAATGGTGGACATTGTAACTAACWCAACATTTTAACTTAAGTCGTGGTGGAATAGGCTAAGGGTTTGCTGTGAAAATGTAACATGGTTACAAAGTCATAAACTKAAAATAGGTTTTGTGCTCAAGATTTTATTCTGCACAATTAATCACCAGATTAATTAATCTGGATTCACCAGATGAAATTTTTATATGGAGAACTAGTTTACTTGAGTTGTTACTTTTTTGTTCTCAGAGGTGTACTTGTGTGGGAAATTGAGTGTGTATGGTTGGGGTCAGGACTCGTATGGTCTTACTATCACTAGGATCGAGATTGTTCAGAGGTGAAAGAAGTTTCATTAGGACAATATGCAGTTGCTGCTAATTCTTCTTTTAAACCACTGAATAGTATAGAAGAGTCTGCCACATCCTGGACAGAAAACTGTATACTCGGTTAAGCCTGGAGATTTACTCTCTTGCATTGGAATAAGTTTGGTAAACTACTCAATTATGGCTCATCTYATTTGTAGGCGGAATGCTTCACAGTAAAGGTCAGCATGTGATTAGTACTGTTCTTTAGCTAGTAAAGATGTGAAATGAGTGAAATATCATTTCCTTAAATGGCCATTAGGAAACACTGATAAATGTTAGAAGAATTTTTTTTCCTTTCCTGTGTGGAAATGTTTCAATAGCATGTGAAGATGTAGGGTTAAACTTAGCTCGCAGGACAGTTTCTGAACTGGATGACTTCTTGGTGATCACCTTTTTAATTTGGTTTGCCCATTTTCTAAGGAGCCATGCCCTTACATGTCATTTGGTGGTAGCGCAGTATTGCAAATGGAGCCTCCAATTTTGAAGGGTTGAACTTGCATCACAGGTGTAGAATTTATGTATTGTGTACTCACAGTGCTACTGGAATAAACCAAATGCTATTTATGTGATCAGTTGAATCTCTGGCACTTWATCAGAATCAGTCTGCCTCCTAGGAAAGGAGGATGCTGCAGGACCCTGGAAGTTTCCRCAGAAGATGCTGATCAGGATGAGAATCCTTTTTTTGCCTCCAAAAGCTATTTATTAATGCTGTGTGCACACTGTGGTTGTTTGTCTCCTATGAAGATAGATAGCTACACAATAATTTCTGAATTCTAATTTGAGTAAACATAGAGCAGTTATGTCTATTTACTCTTCTGTATTGAACTAGAGTTGTATGTACTCTGAGTTCAGTGTTTCATCAAGGTGATAAAACAACAGAGAATTTTAAGGAGATGTAGTTAGAATAATGTGGGTCCTAGGGTAGGGTTTTGTAACAAATTATCTTAATGTCAGTGTCCTTAACTACCTGAATGAAGCTGTGACTTTATTCTTACAACCTGCGTGTTCATATGCCAATTGGAATAGTCCTATACACTCCGGTTGCTAGCTAATCCTCACTAACCAAAGTGGAGTCTTGAGTCTAACCACCAGGCTCTAACCTGCAATTCCTTTTTGTCCAGTGGTTRTAACTCATGCCAGTCATTCACTGGGTTGTCCTTGATTCAGCGCACCTGCCTCACTAGTACCTTAACTTTCTGCTTCTTGAAACATGTGATCTGACCACCACAAGACTTTTTCTTTTTGCTGCTTGTAGCATGCTGTTGCAGCATCATCAGTTGATGGCAAATTCCATCTTTATCATTATCTTATTCACATCGTTACTACTTATCCACAGCTTGATTAGCTGTATATATCTATGTATATAGTGCTGCAGATATTCTTTAATGGGATTCTTGCTTCAATCTCATCACTCACTAATTTGACATTGCATGAGACATTCTGTGTTTAAAGTAAATTCTTAGTAGCTCCCTGTGTCTGTAGTCTCCTGTTGAAATGCGGTGGTTTTACATTTTATGCTCTTACATGTCTTTCACTCTGGTTGTGGCAGAAAAGAGCTTGTATGGAGCATCCAGTACTGCTACTAGAGTTGACAGTGAAAGTGGTGACCACTAGCTATGCTCGTTTTGGCTGTTCCTGTACAGAAGGGTAGTGCAGTATGCAGAGTAGACCTACTATTTGGTGCTGCAAAGGTGTATTTTAGAAGCAGCAGGGGGAATGAAATCTGGAAGGAGGATTTCTGTGTTTGTTTTGGAGTGATTGGATGCAATGAATACCAAGAAAATGAYGTCTTTTTATTTTGTATTTGCATGCAAGTACTTTCAGTCTTGAGAATGTGTAGCTCTGAATTCGACTAGAAAAGCCAGTAGTTAATGTCCTGACATGCTTCACACTTCGTCTTCTGCAAGAGAAAGGCTACTGTAGACATCCAGTTTTCTAGGTGTGAAGAACCGCTGCRCCTATGGGTTCTAATTTGGTTTTGAGTTTGTTAAGTCTTGTGCAAAATAAACACATGTAAACTTCTGAACACACTGATTTGGGTTCTTGAGTAAATAACTCATAAAATCAGCACAGAAAAGCTGCTATGAGCAGAAAATGTTCCCAACCTGCAAATTTGTCTTGGAGAGAAAGACTCTTTTACCAACTTTCCACTTTTGACTRATAGTGCTCCCGATTCTCAGTGCTTTCATGACAGTACAGACAGTCCTGTGCTTTGTTCATGRCAGGAATATCCTTAGACAACATAGCATAAATTACGAAAACTCTATTTTAAGAGAAATTTTTAAATAAATAAAATAATTTTAAGATTTGTTTTTTCTTTTTCTCTACCTTTCTTGCATAAGCAAATACTGCAGGCTTCTGATCTATCTGGAAGAAAGGCTGAAATGGGTTGAAATGCTGATTTAGGTTATCAGGCGAAGCATGTCTKCTAAAATGTTACGGTGTTTCTGTCACAATGGAGACAAAGCATAGTTTGCAGATTGCAGAACAAACAACATTTGTTAGMCCTTATGTTGACCATGGATTAACAATTTATGTTGCCAAAGCACAGTTTGAGTAAATGCCCAAGGGTGTAGAGTAGACAGGGGCAGTCRGTGGAGAGACATAGACACCAGTATTGAAAACAAGGACAAAAGTCTGTGAGGCTATGGAATAAGATTCAGTAGGAGTCCAGAATACAAGGAATAGCTTGGRTTTTAGTGAGGTCTGGAGAGCACAAAGGTTGGATAGGTTAGAGAAGAGGGGTGTTGTTTTGAGCGTGTATGATTTCATACCTTGTTACTAAAATTGTAAGTTAGTAAGTATCTGGTGCCTGTTGAATTTCCTCCAAGGATACTTTTTGCTTAGACTACCTTCTTGCCTTTTTTTTTTTTTTTTAATTATTATTTTTTAAGATGAGTAAGAGCTATAGATATGGAATTAATTTCTCTGTGTATCCTATGTGCTACGTCATGGGATTTCAAGTTTCTTTTTGAAATACAACTTGCAGTCCACTTAGTAAATAAAATGGATTACTTATRGTAACTGTTACTTATGGTAACTATGACTAGTCAGACAACCTAAATCCTTGCCAGAGCTATTCTAGAGGCTTTTAAAAATCCTATTAGAAGATTTTGTATGCAGATGGTAGAGAGAGGATAAAAAAAACCCCAACAAAATAAAGCACATTGTGCAGTGCATTTTGCTGCTCCCTCTTTTGCCAAGGGCAGTTTATGCTTAAGACATCAGCTGTAGATGGAATTTATCTCTGCTGTTTGTAAATAAAAGTGAWTTTTTAATGAATCTGGAGTTCTTGAAGTGAGTTTAGGAATAGCAAGCACAAAGCTTTATGTATTTTATGCAATTACGATTATGCTAATTATAACCACATAAATGTCACAATCTTCTTGTAAATGTTAAGTTCAAAGAGTATGTTAGTTTTAAGTGTGAACTGCCAGATCAGAAGATTCAGTTTTGTTGAATGTGGGTTGTAGAGTGCACAATGTGACCTTTTAACACCTCTCACTGCTGATTAATGAGTAAAATCTGAAGAAGTTTGATTGTACAGGACCTACAGTGAATTTACAGTTTGAATTAAAATTGTATTTATCATATCTGTAAAACTATATTTATCACATCTCTAAGTGGAACTGCCTTAATAAAAAATTGTGAAATTAGCATGAAATTTCCTAATGGAAAGTCAGACAACTTGGAAAACTGCATTTTTTAAAGAGTACTGCAGGCTTTCATTTGTTTACCCAGTTTTTAGCTTTCTAATGGTAGTATTTGAAAAAAATTGCTTTGCGCTTGTGAATTAACAAAAGCTAGTCATGGATACCAAAAAATCACTTTGCTAATATTGTGTAAGTTACATGCTATTTCTTTTTTTTTTTTTTTTTTTACATACTGGATATAAAAGCTGTTGACATTTGATCCAATCATTCTATTTTAATTCAGTACTGACAATTGCTCCCTTGTCAGTAAAATCTTGAAGATTCTTCAAGGTCTTAAGAAAACAAAAATACAAATTTGAATAGGTTATTCCTTATGTTCCATCCCTGGGGAGAACTGTTTTGTAGTCTCCCTGTATCAATCTCCTTTTCTTCCTCAAGAATTAAAACAGTGTCTGTAGTTTTTGGATCTTAGTATGTCTGAAGATTTAGTATTTGGSAACTCATTGAAAAGGCTTGTCTGTGTGACTGTCTACTTTTAAAAGTAGCTATAATCAATATTCTTGTAATAACGAATGCTGAGAGGRTGGTTAGTGTTGTATTATGGCTAATGCTTATTCTTTTCCTAAAATCTTTTTGCCTATATGACTGTTTTTAACAGACCTTAATTATCTTAGAAATGTATACATACTYGAGAATTTTTACCTCCTGAGCAGCAAACTATCTCAATTGCTTACAATTACCTGTTTATACTTCTCAATAGACCTTCCATACTGAGTATTTCAACCTTTAAAGTATACAGCTTTCTTTTCTGGTACCTAGTAATACTGATGAAAGATTTCTTCACTGAAATGTTAAGTTCAGCTGTCTTATGGCAGGTAGAAAATGGTTCCTTACAATTTATTATTTCTTTTCTGTATGCACAATTCTTGTTCAACCTGCGARTAGTGTTTGAAAACTTAGAGTCTTTTGAAAAGTTTAAATCTTTGTCTTTCCTGGAAATCAGATTACAGAAAGGTTGCTGGAAAACTGCAATAAGAGCTATTGTCAATTTCATACCAATGACTTCTGTCTTCTGTTAATAAAAAGTGAAAATAACCCATTTTGTGGGTAGGTGTTTGTTAACCTCTGCATAAATTAACTATTTTCTGGATAAAGAATTATTTGTTGATCTAGCTTCTGTGGAGGCACTTCTTTTGGAGTCTTACGTGAGTCTTACTGTTTAAATCTTTCAACCAAGCATCATCRGCAACTATCTTTACACTTAAAGATGGCTCCTACTGTACGTAAATGCCCTGTAAAATGATTTTCTGCTTTTTTTTTCTATTATGAGCAGACAATTAAACTGTTAACCTCATCTCTCTCTTCTCACACAAGAGCTCCAAGCGAGAATGGAAGCCTCTGGAAGATCACAGCTGCACAGATGTACCATGGCTGCTCTTATTCATCCTCTTCTGCATAGGAATGGTGAGTAAAACTCAGAGGATTTTRTAAATGTTATGTAGGTGAAAAGTTTGCATTCATAAGAAAGGAATTTTAAAACCTGACAGTAACTTAATCACTGGGAAACATCAGGATATATTTGCATGGGAWCTGTCAGCTGTAGAACAGAAATTGATAATGTGTACATATCAGAGGCCTTGGTTCGGCATCCATAATTAGTTGTTTTTGCCAGGTCTTGCACCAGGTSCTCTTGCTCTGAAATTGCAGTTTCAGTGGTAAGTGATTTTCAGCATGGTGAACTATCATTTGACTCATGTTCCTTTGGGACTGTACATGTCCCAGAAAGGATAGCTGGTAGTCTGGTAAACAGTTAAGTGAATTAGAGTAAACCTTTTGTGAGAAACAAAGATTCTGTTTATCAAAGATTTGTCAAGGCTTTTATTTATTTATTTGTTTTACTGGATTCTTAGCAGAAACAGCTGTTGTTAACAATCATATCACTAACGGTCTTTCTTTCAAAATTGTGCCAGTTCTGTTCTCTGTGATGAAACCATCACCTTTCGCAAGTCAACCTCACAACACTGCACTTTATATTAAAAAAACAAACCTCCAAGAGCTGCAGATTAGTGACAATGAGAAGTACACTTCTTTTCACCTTKTTTGGTTTTACGGACCTGTGTTTGCTATTCTTCTTCAACAGAGAATGTTCATAGCTGTCTCGTTGTGCTGTGCTGGAAGCAGTTGTCCTTTGGGGTGTAGGACTTGTGTGCTCTCAGCTTTCTTTTCTGTTGTTCCTTGGCCTTTGCTACTTGGAATAATTCCTCTAAAAAATTTCTTCTATTTTCACCAGGATGTTTTTCAATGGTTGGGCTTCAAATGCAAAAATTATAATGATGATTTTAAATCATCTGAGTTACATTGTCACTGTAATGTGAGTATCTTGGAATTGCAAAAAGCACAGTGCTTTCTGAAGCAAGTAGCTCTCCTTTGTGTTTGTTTTTTTCCTGGTTTTGTTGATATTCTCTGTTTATTCGATTATACTCACCTGTTCCCCCAATTATAGATCAGTTTTCTGTGCATGAGTGTCCCAGATTTTCCTGTCTAAGCACTATAATATACAGAGCAATCATCTGACTGGGTCACACACCTTGTTAGTTACTGTTCTAGGAAATTTCACTTGCAGGATGCACCACCCACGTTTTCGCTGTTCCATGCCAACTTCATTACCTGTTGCCGTCACCTCATCTGATCCTGCCACTGCCATCTGTTGTTCCATGCATTTGTCTCAGCYGTTTATTCTGCTCCCACTTCTCAAATCTTAGTCTGCCTCACGTGTGAAAACAGTGGAATGTGCAGATGGTTCATTTCTYGCTGTCAGTGGTTTGCTAATGAAGCTTTTGGGCCAGTTTCTTGTTTGCGGAATCACTGCCTTGATCATGCTTTTGCTTGTGGAATATCGCAGCAAGATCTGACTGCTTGGGGTATTTTTCATACTACATGGTATAGCAGGTTGAGCTTGGCTGGGTGTCAGGTACCYTCTAAGCTGCTTTATCACTCCCCAGTGGGATGGGGGAGAGAATAAGATTGAGAACAACCAGCAGGTGAGATAAGGCAGTTTTATTGCAGTGAAAGGAAAGAAATAAGCAAGAGTGTGTGTACACATAAGCTAAGAAAAACAGTCAGTCTGTACGTCCCATCAGCAAGCGATGGTTGGACACGTCTTGGGAAGCAGGGCTTCAGCACACCTAATGGTTCCTCTGGGAGACAAATACTGAAGAATCATGAATGCCCCCTTTTGTYTTGATTTTCTTCTTCAATATGGTATCACAGGATTGTAACCTCTATCTCTAATTGGCCCAGGCTTGGCCAGCGGTATGTCCATCTTCAGAGCCATTAGGGATTGGCTCTGCTGGACATTGTGGAAGCTTCCAGAAGCTTCTCACAGAAGCCACCTCTCTGTCCCCCTGGTACCAAAAACCAGTCTGCGCAAAACCAACGCGCATGGTCTGAGCCATCTTATTTTGCATCTGTTTCTTTCCTTCATTTAAAACCAGCATCTTAAACCATAGTGGCCTTGACCTGGTCACTTGCTTTAAGAGTATTTCCTTAAAAGCAATTTGTGTTAGATAGGCCTCTTCATTCTAGCTCATCTTTGAAARCACATARCTTAAAGGAAAGGGGAAAAAAACAYTTGAAAGGAAAAAAGTCTGGATTATAGGGAATTCTCAAAGATGCATTGCAATCCCTGACATCTCCTTCGCTGCTTGTAGCTCTCTGTCACTGCCTGCCCTTGCCAACTTGCTGACCTCTTCCTTCTGCTTTATGCCCTAMTGCTGACCATATGACTCAAAAAAACACCTACGAGACTCTTAACAATGCTTGTATAATATCCAGTGCTAGATGTCTGAATCCTCTTTTAGCATGCATTCCATTTTATTATTACACAGCAGTTCTCTATGATGATCCTTGTCTTTCCTTTTCCAGTCTGAAAGAATTTTTAGACAAGCTCTGCTTAGAAACCAATTAATAAAACTAACTTTTCCCAGCTGTCAAACAGAGTATTGCTAAACTGTGGGGTTTTTTATTCCTCCAGGGTTTTATCTGTGGCTTTTCAATAGCTACAGGAGCAGCTGCAAGACTGCTTTCAGGATATGACAGTTACGGAAATATTTGTGGACAGAAAAATGTCAAGGTGGAGGGAATAGTCAACAGTGGTCTGGACCTCACACACAAGAAGTAAGTATGTGATTCAATTTTTGCATTCTGTAAACCAGGACTGGCAAAACCTTTCTTCCTTTGAGAGTGGTTTTAAATTAAGTGGGAAAAGGGATATGCCAACTCATGCCAACTTGTCCTTTGACACTTTTCACCTTTTGTCACCTAGACAACAATCTTTTGTAACAACTGGCAATATAAAACTACATATTGGTGGATATGCAATATGAATACAGCTAGGACATTGAGGAACTGCTTTTTCTTAGAATCCATGTCATGTAGGATATTGTATTAGGCTGCTGAAAAGTCTTGTGTGTTAGAGTTTTAGGTTTAAGTGACAAGTATTCTCAGATTTGTGAGTAGGCCTTTGATATCAATGGAGAAATTGTCTGYTTTTGATGCTGTATGCTCATTTTCTGTCATTGAGTGGGGTGAGATATATTTGGCACATTAAAATAACACCTCAAGATTTAAACTGTAGGCAKAATATGCATAAATTACTTGTGGAGAAAACGCACAAAACCTTGGAGGTGCACGCAGCTCTGATTAAGCAGTGCCCTGTTAAAGCTTGGACTTAAAGTTCAGGTACCTCCTCCCTGTTGTATAGAAAAACKTAACACTGCAGTAGTAGTAGTGGAGCAGTAGTAAGAATTCTGCACTGATGGGCTGGAAACCTGTGAACGTCTGTTGAGGTCTGTCAGTCAGGGCTCAGAGCCCTTCTGTATATATATCTTAAGGTCACTTAAGAAAGTAAACTGTTTACCTTAACCATAGAACAGTGGTATTAACTGACAAAAAGTGTTTCTTTCCTTGTTGATTACTTCAGGGAATTAAAAAGTTATTAATTTCTGAATATGACATCCTGCTGCTTCACACTTTCTGACTAATAGAAAACTGATGATTTTCATAAATTATTTTGGAAGCATGCTTTCCTGATATCTGATTATTTTTAGTTGCTATTCAAAAGACTTCTAAATATCTCATTTAAGATTTAATGTGGCTAGATAATTGGTGGTTACCAGAAAGATCTGAGACAAATAAAATGTCTGGAACTTTTTAAARATATTTTTGTTGTCAGAAAAATAATTCCTTAATCTAATTCCATCTTTTAGGAAGATTGAAAGGTTTAAAATTTACGCAGCATAGTTTTCCTGTTTTTTTTTTTACCAAAACGTTTTAGCACTTTCTAAACCATATGTATTCAGTACAAAACTGTGATTCTCTTGTTCTGAGAGAAAATGCAAAGTTTCAAATCATAATTGTAAGTTTACCTTTAGGAGAAACGGTGTCTGAGTTCATGTGAAAGTAGAGAAATTCAGACACCTTACTGAAATGTAATAATTAATATTGTGATAGTCTTCTATGTGTGATGTAAATCAGGCCATCATGTGGGAAGACATCTACCATTAAGTGATTTCCTCTTGTAAAAGTAAGGTCAAAAGACAGCAAATAAAAAGAGAGACTTTTTAACACAGCTAATTTACAGAGCCCATTGTTTTTCAAGGTGTCTTAATGAGGTTCAAAAGAATTACATTTTTCTRACAAAGATGTCATGGCTTGAGGCACAACCTAAGCAAATTAATTGATGCACACATATCAGTGTGTATATTGTCTTTATTTGGTTGAGAGCAAACCTGCTAAGACAGATTATTCTTTAACTGTTAACCTGAAGTGCCTGGTACAGTCCAGGATATGCAGTTTTGGAAGAGATCGGTTCTTGTATCCTTCCTTCTCTCACACCCTGTAGTTTCTTCTGAAAAATTGCCAAGCAAATTAAAAAAGCTATCTGCTTTGCATCTGTCTCTAGCAGATGGAGTTCCTACAGTGTCTGAGGTGAAGTTCATTGGAGTATTTAATGCTATTTTTATAGGAGCACTTTGCAGACAGACTGTAAAAATAAACTCTTCTTCCTGCCTGTACATTTCAGTTTGTAAAGAAAGAAAAGACTTTTAAGCTYCACAAATGGAGCTCTGGAAACATGAAGTTATTCTCATTTCATTTTGCTTGCAGGGTAATTCTGTTTTCATTTCCCAGTCCAAGGGCTGAAAAGTTAAATCATCTGTAAAAATAACATTTTCTTCCCTGTATATGACAGCAACCCATAGGCACTGTCATGTGGAAGTGGAATTGATGTGGTCTGTGTGGATATGGAAATCTGGGTGGTAAGGGTGAAGAGCAGAGTCCTCACAGGGATATGATTTGCTCTGTGTACATCAGATATGCTGAAATCAGTGAGATGATATGTTGAGAACAAGGATTTTACAGCCTGGTCTCACGAACAATGAGTGGATCAGACATATTTTATTTTTATAAAAGAACCACAGCACACTTCAATAGTCTGTGCTCTAGAGCCAGACACAGGATTATACTCTAGCCATGGCACTGAATTCTAATTAAATCTATCTGCTTCAAGTAAGCCCCTTGCTTTACAAGTTCWGGTAGTTACAATGGTGTTTAAAAAGATGACCTTTTATTTGCAAATAAATKATGAACATGGCAGACAAATGTAAGTCCCTGAAATGCTAGTTCAGTCTGGTTTTTGATCCCCAAACATTGTTACTTGGACAGAATTCAGTTTGTGCTGTCTACTCAAGTACAAGGAGATGTGCATGTGATGCTGTGGGGAATAGTTAGGGTGCCGTTCCACCTGAACATGCCTTTGGCCTCAGGAAATGCTTGGAGTGTAGTTAATGGGAACACCCATTAAGGAAGAGTTTGCAGCATGCACACAGAGAATTTGGTTGAGTTAAACTATATATGCYCTACTGTTAAAGAAATGTTTAACACTAAACTCTCATCTCCATTAGATGGTACAGGTCAATTATGATACTGGATTTATGTACCTTGAGAAAGAGAACCTAAACAAAGAAATCCCAGGAAGTTATTTCCTTTGCAATTTAAACACCCTATCCTTCACATGACAGCCTGGACCWGCAGCGCTATAAGGGCCTGGAGTAGTCTTGCTTTTCATTAGTTTGCTGTTGCATTGCTAAATGGTTGCCATATGGTCATCTTCACACCCTCCTAGGTTGGTTTTTGTGGGGGTTTCACTTGGTTCTTTACTGCACGTTGCAATATGGTAGTTACACTTCCTATGGAAACCATGCCCTATGGGCTGTACACTCCAGCTGTTAATTTTTAGGTAATATTTAGGATTGTAGCTTTGTCTATTCTAACTGTTACTAATGTTCAGATACTAGCTCTAGGTTTCTCCTCTACAGCTACCTGAAAGGAGGYTGTAGATGGGGGAATCAATCTCTTCTCCCAGTAACAAGTGACAGGATGAGAGGAAATGGTCTCAAACTGTGCAAGAGGAGGTTTAGGTTGGACATTTTAACAAATTTCTTTATGAAAAGATTATCAAGCCCAGGGAAGTGGTTTAGTCACCGTTCCTGGAGGTATTTRTACGATGTGTGGATGTGGTGCTTAGGTACATGGTTTGTGTTTGTGCCTGCTTAGGGCAGTGCTGTGTTTGCAGTCAGAGTAGGTGATGTGAAGGGTCTTTCCCAACCAAAATGATTCTATCACTCTAGATCTACCTTCTTTTGATTTAAAGCCATTCCCCCTTGTCCTTTCACTATTTGCTTGTATGAAAAAAAACGCTTTCTGTCTATTACAGAACGCCCTGTCACTACTAGAAAGCTGCCATACGGTCTCTCCATGGTTTTCTCTTCACGAGGCAAAACAGYCCCAACTGTCTTAGCCTGTCTTCATGCTCTCCAGCCCTCTTAYCATTTTCATGGGCCTCCTCTGCACTCACTCTAATGGGTTCATGTCTTACCTGTACTGGATATCCCAGGGCTGGGTGCAGTATAGAAGGTGGGGGACCCTGCTGAGGGAAGAGTAAAACTTGCCTTGCCAGTTATGCTTTTTTTCTCATTTCATTTTGCTTGCAGGGTAATTCTGTTTTCATGCACTACTGCATGTTTCACTATGCACTACTACCTCTAAGTCCTTCTCTGCAGGGCTGATACTTCATAAAGATGCATAAAGGTGCCTATGTTGTCAGTCTCCTTTATTGATTTTCAAATAGCAAACATATTTTCATTTGCAGTGTTGAAGCATATGATTACTTTGTTTACATCAGTCTGTGTATTGCTAATATATTTTCGTATTAGACAATTAGTCTATTGCTGATTGTAAATAACTGACATTTCAGTACAAAGCATGTAAGTACAGTCTTCTAAGGAGAAACAAAACCTGTTCTGTGGTGGCACAGTATGAAACTTTCTGCAGTAAAATCACTTATTTTCTGTAAGTAAGCTTTATAAACAAAAGTAATTTTTTTTTCTGCAGTGCTGGTGCATAGATTCTGGTTCCTGTTTTAGCTMCTTGAAATTAAAGAGTCCTATTTCTGTCTTCCTAGACCACAGATTGAAGCCACAAATTTGATAGCTTAGAGTTTTCTGTGCAGCTCCCATGGTGCTGTCAGAGCTGTTTCTGTACCATACAATGCCATGTTTGAATTTTATATGTCTGTTGAAGGCTGTGCCAACACTTCTCTCAAAACTGCATATGATGTTGTAGTTGCATTGTATTTCTAAATTTTCAGGCCTGAGTTAAAATTGTAGTGCTAATTWTACAAAATATTCTGGCGATTAAAATGATGGCTTAGCCCTTGAATTGAAATCACTTGAATGGACTTGAATCAGTGGACTGAGTTCTAGCTTGCTAATCGTGAAATTCCTGATTTAGTTTCCTTAGGGATCCTGCTCTTCAGGAACTGTAGCCATACCCTATAGCTCCCACAACCCAGGGTCTCTGCCTAGGCTGAGGGATAGATGGACAGTCACATATGGGACATTGACACAGCTGGTTACACTGACCGCCAGTGACAAGATGCTGCCTTCAGCAGTGGAACTCACAAACACAAGCACAGCCAGCCATTTCCCCTCCTTCTCCTGGGCTGACAGCRGCAGAAGGTCATTAGAGTAGGCACACACGTGACACTTTCCAGGTTCACAAGCTCACATACATTTGTGGGTTCTCCAAACACCAGCACCCCACCCTCTTGTCCACCTCATGGGTTATCCCTACTCAGCAACTGATCCAGCTTGGTGCCAACTAGCAAACACTCATGCACTTACTCCACAGGCACCTCACACCCACAAATCCCCCCAAATAACACCTCAGACCCTCTGCCCRGCTGACACCTTTGCCTGGACCCAGAGCTCCCTACTCATCATCTGGTGCAGCTTTGAGTTTGCTGATGAATTATACCAGGGGTTGGAATCAATGATCCTTGTGGGTTTTTTTCCAACTCAGGATCTTCTGTGAKTCTATAACTTGCACAGACCTGCTCTGAAGAAGGTACAGGTTCTCAGCCCAGTCAACAAGCAGCACCACAAGGGCTGTGTCCACTTACGCTGAGTCTATCACCTTTGTAGCTGCTTTTTTTTTTTTTTTTTGGTGGGCACACAATGTTACCAGCCCAGCAACTTGTTGTCAAGACCCGTCCCTGCCACTGGCACAAAGACCCCACTCACTTTGGTAGCTGTCACCACCGGCTTGGGGCACCCAAACCCCTAGTCTGATTTTGCTGGTACCAAATCCATCACACCCATGTCAGTCCTCCCAGTAGCTGACAGTTAATCCCTGCAGCACTCTCAGCGTCCATGCACATGGGATAGGGACTAGAATTATGCAGASGGAGAGCTAAAAGCTTTGGTAATAGAACAGGACAGACTGCAGTGATCAGGTGCTAAGATTGGTCAGATAATGTACTAACCAAGTCAACTTGCAAGTAAAAGAATTACACCCTTTTACACCCCTTTCTGTCATGTCACCCAGTACCATGCACATTCCCTCAGCAGTTGGCAGAGTCCCACTGAACCCTCCTACATTCTGCATCTATGAGATTGCTTCCCAATAAGTCACAAAGCCCTTGTCTGCAGTTTTGTGATAGCACATCAGTTTCTGTGATTGACTGGGTTAGTTTCTGATTATTGTTTTTATTAAGTGGCCATGTTTTATGTCTGAACATCTTCCTTCTTTTCCTTATCTCAATTTGGCAAGGTGCTTAGTGAGATAGTCTTAGTGAAAAAGAATAATTTTCATAAACCACATATCCTTAACGATTACTGTGACTGACCAGGTTTGTCCTCATCCTAGCCTTCCCTGCCACCTCAGTCAGGTTTGACTCTGTAGGTTCTTGTTTGTAGCACCTTTGACCAAATACCCTCAAAGGAGAGACTTTCCTTCCATGTACCCTTTTTGTGTGGAATAGCAACTGGAGGAACTTGTCCTCATGATGTGGAAGCTGTAACGGGAGTGTTCAATTCATACAGCTGTTGTATGTCTAGATATCWACTGAAGAGTATATGACATAAGGGAAAACTGTGGCTTACTGGTTGCATGCAGTTACTTTGACTGTGTCTGCAGGACAGAATTGTAATGCTTGCAATTGTTTCTCAGGCTTCAGTGGTCTATGGAGTCCCAAAATGTGTAGTCTATAATTAGTAAAAAAAAAAATAGGAGTGGATGATTTCACTGAGATGTTGACAAAGAAAGGGATTGTTTTAAGAATGCAAGTAATCTATTACCATGTTACAGTTGATTTAGATGACATGAGTTTTGATAGACTTTCGAGGAAGACTGTACTACATAATAAACATTCTTGTACACTAACTCTGTGTAATGGAACAGTAAACATCAATTAGCACATAGACTGAAGGTGTTCAGGCAGGACCTAAATGTTTTCTAGGAGCAGAAGGGATTTTTGCTGATTACAGAATTAATTCCCATCATGAGGACTGCAAAAGTAGAAATGGCATTTTATGTGGCTGATTGCTGGTGTTTTCATATGATGATGTTAGGTAATASAAAGAGAGTATTTCAATGCATAGTATATCCCCAGCATTGTAGGGATTTAAGACTTGTTCAGCTTTCAAAGAGAAAAGCATCTGTATTATACTATCAGTGAGAATTCTGTGGGGTTAATGTTTCTCATAAAATGTATGTAGCTAGGAGATGTTAATTAAGAATCTATAATATGTACCTCATGCACTGGATTTTTAGATGAGACTCATTGTGGAAAGTTAGCAAATAGAATTTCTTTAAAACACTGCCTTTAAACATTAGATAGTTCTACTCAAAATAATGGAAGGATATTTATATCTAAATAAATACTAAAGTAATCTGTTCAGTCATGATGTGGAAAATCAATCTAAAAAGCTGTTTTTAATTACTGTTATTATGTGTATTCATTAATATAGCCATGGACTTTTCCTTTTTGCAGCATAAGAATGACTTTATTTGGTTTGTTGGGTYTTTTTTGAAAAAAATTGAAAATCTCAGCGTCAAGTGTAAGGTTGGAATGAAAGCTTGTGAGTGTTTGAACTCATATCTGTGAAGGGGTGTGGTAGTACTACAGCTGTTTTTATGAGTAGCACCATTTGAATGGACTTGAATCAGATAGAGTTAAACATCCTTTCTGTGTGGTCCAGAGGTATATAAATACCCATACATTTGTTGTGCTTATGTTGAGTACATAAATTCTTTTGATCCACATAGGTATAATAATATCAAATTTTSTATGTTTCTGGGTAGAGTGGATCACTCAATGTGGGCTGAAACCCAAAGTCTGAAATTTTGTTCAGTGTAATTAAAGTGTTAATTAAAGTAGAAATAATTTACCTTTTTTCCTTCCCTAGGTATGTATTCTTCTTGGATCCATGCAACATTGATCTAGTACATCAGAAGATTAAGTCCATTGCCTTGTGTGTATCAGCTTGCCCAAGGAAAGAACTGAAAACTCTGGCTGATATTCAGAAATTTGCAGAAACTAATGGTATGAAAAAAAATAGGTTTTTGTTCATATACCAGATAYTTTCATAGCATCAAAAAATGACTCATTTGTTAGCTGAACTAAAAATGAAGCGTGCGTTAAGAAATATGAATAGAAATAATGTGCTCTTTTCATTAAGCTGAAACAGTATGCTACTGTGTCATGGTGTCTTGGGCAGTTTTGAAAGCTTATTTTTAAAGCAGGAGTACAAAATGTAACAAGCATTTTGAGGGAGTGTCTGACTATAAGATATATTCTCAGCTCCTAAGCAAATGATCTGACATGGCTGCCTGACAGTAGTGCTGTTGAAATGTTATCATGTTTATGGGGTTAGTGAGAGCTGTGCTATATTTAATGGCACTTGTGGCACAGGGTACGGCTGTGTATGTGAAAATATTCCTGCTTTTATTTAGTGCTACAGTGCAGTTCCTGTTTTGTTTTGTTTTTTTTACGCTTTTCTTTTAAAAAGAAGTGTAAGGGAAACCAACTGTATTAACAAATGAAATATTATGCCSTGTCTTCCTTAAGAATAGTACTTTTTCTCAATAGTAGTTGTAGTTGTAATACTGACATTACTAGTTCCTATTTTAGCAGTCTATGGAATTAAATGCATGAGAAGTAACCAACCTTTGGACATACAAAAGAAAGTAAAGATAAAAACCTAATTTCAGGAAATTGCTGCATTTTTTAGCTATTCGARTGGGAACATTTTCCTAATGTGTAGGAACAGTCCTAAACTTATCTTCTTATTTTCTAAAACAATGCAGTAATATTTATTTGCAAGGTACTTAACTAAAAATGAGTCAGTCTGGATGACCCTATACAAAGCAGTGGAACTTTTCATAAAAAAAGCAAATGTTTCTTTCTGTACTAGCACAGGTTATGTGAGTACTTCRTATTGGAGAGCAGAGTGAGTGGGACACTGTTAGGGTCCTTGTTYTCCCACTACACTGTGCCTGCACACCTGGGTGTCTGACATCTAAATAAGGGTGCTGAACTCCCATGAGGTATCACAGCTTTCGTAGAGCTGCACAAACAGCTTCCTTATGTGGTCTGTGCACCATTGCTGATCACAAGTGAARTAGTCAATCTCTACAGTTGCATTCTTTACTCCTTCTCTGAGCATGCTGTGTTTTTCTTAACTAAAGCAGGCCAGTTCTTTGTTAGTATGAAGTGAAGGTCATTTGTGATGAAGTTTAAGTACTTTTTGAAGCAGTGGAATTCAGCCATGTCTTTTTTTATCACCAGCTATGTTTTTAAGTCAAATCTTATAAATTGTGCCTGAAATATGTTCAGTRTAGCTATCTTTTAAAGTACAACAAAAACCACTCTACCCAAACATGCTGTGCTATGYATTTCCCTCAGGATTCTTTGTTCTATTTGTATTTTCCTTAGAGCTTTAGATTTTAAAACCTAAAGATGTATTTCCTAAAAAACTAATATGACAGGCAATTTTTTGCAGTTTCCAGAAGCRTGGTCAAAAGTATAAAACCTGATGCTTGTACAGAGAAAAACCACTAATGAGTTCAATTCCTAATTTTCTTTACATGATAGTTGGCTTGTGAAAAACAGGTATTACACTAAACTGAGCTTTCCTTTTATAGATGAGGTCTGCGCAAGACTGAAATCACATGTTCAGAGAAATTTTGTGGTTATATTTCTGCTTCAATGTTCACCAAGCTATGGAAGTTCCAAAAAATGTTGGAACATTTGCAGCAAATGAATGGCTTGATTATTAATTATCTTATCTGTTGYGTATATATACATATCAAGTGTGATTCAACAAGAAAATAATTKTAATGTTTTAAATGTATAGTAAAGAATGCAGCCAACTCCTAATTTTGCTGTGTTGAGCCTTTCTGAAAAGTTTTAACTCTTCTTCCATCCTAAAAATAGGAATTGTCTGGAGACAGACTCTGTASGAGTTGCATGTGCTTTTGTAGTGTTAGCTATTTTCACCTGGTTTATATGCCATCCCTGAAATCACCTTGCTTGTCCATGCACCTTGAAATTCTTTATTCAATTACTGCCCAAGAACCCTTCCACAACCCAAAGAAATCACCTGTKGTGCCTCAGCTGGCCATCAACAGGTGGTGTGGTTAAGTTCAGATAAATGTGTTTTCRAATCTAATTATCAAGAGCTGTAACATGTAAAACATACTAAAACATCTTTGTATTGAATAGTGATTTTATCAATATCCATATGATTTTCCATCTAGCTTAGCATTTATAGTATTTTTCCGAAAGTGAGACAGGCTCTTRATGTTCTCACAACAGGACAGAACTGCGAATCCCATAGTTTCAGAACAGTTATGGCAGACCTTATATTTATCGTGCAGTTCTGCAACAGAGATTATAAATAAGCATTTTGGGCAGGGAAAATGCTTGCTTGAGGCAAGAAGACCGTTTCATGACAAAACAGCCTTTTAGCTTTCTGAGTCAGTAATGACGGACTTGCTCTTCTGCTGTAATTTGGGAAAAGGAGCTGATTTTGAATAACAGAGCACCATTTCAGGGCAGTAACTCTGTGAATAACAGAGCACCATTTCAGGGCAGTAACTTCATTCATACCTCTACCTCACTTGCCGTCTCACAGTTAGGTCCCGCCTTTGCACATTCCATCAAGGAAGAGAAGAAACCCATCCCTTACAAAGCCAGGCCAATTTTAAGAAAACAAGAAAGCTTTACCTTTAATGTGTTCAGGATAACTGACACCCACAAAACTGGAACCAGCTTGGACTTTTACAAGATGAAGAAAAGGGAAAGAGAAAGCTGGGCACTTGACCACTCCGATCTTTGATCTACACAGAGGTGTAAGTTGTACAGGAATATTCTGGAGCAACTCCTGGGAGTTACACAAGAAGGTAACGAGTGTTACCTGGGGAATGTTGTAATGCTGTTCTCAAACAGCARTAAGAGTTCTTGAGTTCATAGAACTATTGATTATTGAGCTATTGAGCATGTTATGTGTTGTGAATTGACTGATGTTGTTGTCCTCAGGATTTTCTCACCCAGCAGAGCACCTCAGGGCACAGAGTACTTGTGATCCAATGTTTTGGTTGGTCTTGGCCCTTAAAAAGGATGAATTTTGAGTAGTGTGACTGAAAGCCGTTTTTCMCAGAAACCCAATTGATGCTTCAAAACTTAATGTCTGTGATGTATTGCAATGTTACTCACCAAAGCTTTTTGGAATATCCTTGAAGATATAATTAATCTATGACTGTGCCAAATGAATAATGAAATGTCATTATTAAAGAGAAACACTAGACAGGTGGCCATAATTTCTATTGTGTTTAATTCATTGATAACTATAGTGTCTGCTTAATGTGTGAACTGCTACCCCTATTTGTTGTATAGATATCTGGATGCATATTTGGAAACCTAAAATGAAATTTCTGTTTTTTAGCATGTTGGTAGGCATCTGTGTTGTCAAAATTCTGTAGCTAGACCAGGCTATGTGTGGTCTGGGTGGACATAGAGCCAGAGGAAATGCTTCATTAGGTTTGCTACAGAGACTGACCTGGAAGAGATCAATAAAGGAAATCAGTCTGGCTGAGTCAGAGCAGGTGACATCTTTAAGCTATTAGAAGCAACCACAAGGGAAACAAAAAGGATTTTTCTTTTGTCTGAAGATAATGACATCTTTATGTGTAGTGGTTAAAGTACATCTTTGCCGTTCCTATTGGCACTTGCCTTAGAAATAGCTGTTACCTGGGTCATTGCCAGCTTCTGACATTTTTCATCTGCTCTTGTTCCCTCTGCCTTTGTTTTCAGTGAAAGAATGCTGTTGAAAACTTAATCCTCTGCTCATGATTTTCTTGAAGCATGTTGTACTGTGTTGGTTATAGGTATCTTATGCTTAAAGCAATTTGGAACCTATAGGTCTTTGCAAACATGGGTATTTTAATTTTGAGTGTCTTTTTTTTTTTTTTTTTTTTTTTTTTTTTTTTTTTTTTTTTTTGTTAAATAGAGTAAAAACAAATTATGAGCCCTTTTGAGGCATAGAGGCAACAACTGCTACTCTACCTTGTTACCAGAACTGTCCGTCAGGGTTGCCTTATATTGAAAATGTATCCTTCCAGTTAGAATGAAATTGTTTCCTCTAYAGAAAATGACTGCCTGTGGAGTCCTCCAGTAATACTGTATCGTGTTATTGATTACATTAATAAGCCATTTGGAAAGGGGAAGAAACAGTGAGGTTATATGTTTTATAGTGACTACTGAATTATTTAGAATTATATGAAAAAAACCTCTATTATCAATTGCAGTAGAATAAAATTTCAAATCAAAAGGAATGCACCCAGAAAGAAGGTGTGGGAAACCATAGTTATGCATATAGTGTTTTAATTTAAAATTGTTATTGGTACTTGAGGAAGAGATTGTGAAACTACTAAGGATCACAAGAGGATTAGGTTGGAAGCATGGCCTTGTCTGAAAATGTAACTTTTAGGAATTGTAARGAGGGACTGCATTTTGTGTAAACTCATGCTTTGTTGGCATCATAAAGTCTCTGTTCTGGTTCTTTCTTGACCAATTTTTTAAACTTATACACAAAGACACTCATGTGTTCACATACTGCAGAGAAAGGAAACAAGGATTATCATCATAGTAAAAGGACCAGTGATTTCCTCTGCCTGTAAAAGGGAWAACTATCAGGAAGAAGGTCATTAAAAGCAGGAATAGATTAGAGAAGGATGAAAAATTATTATTCCATGATCTCATAAACTGAGTAATGTGAAACTAAAGATCAAAAATGAAATCACTAAGCGTCAAAGAGTCAGATGTTTCTCCACAGCAGTTATGATAAATTTACAAAGGTTACTTCTGTGAGGCTATTTCAGATACAAAAAGATTAAGTTTTAGAAGACGTTTGGATATTTAGTTAGTACTGAAGGCYGTCCTTAAGCTCTAAGTGGTACAGAGCTAAAGATACAGTCGGAGAAACATCTGCTACTTGACTAGATGGGTTCCTAATTTGATTCCAGAATCACTGGTTTTATTTAGCATTGGAAGAAATACAAGTGGAGAAATAGGTAAATTATATTTGTTTTCAACTTTCTGTACTGTTAATAGGAGAAAATGAAGATTATTGTCTTGTTTTTTTAGTTGCAACTCAGAATACATATATATATCCATTCTCAGTCTACAGATTTTTTTTTACATACTTTTACTTGTTACAGTAACAGTTATAACAGTTGTAATATCTGTCACAGTAGTTCTCTTTGTGGTCTTCAATTCTAGAGACTTTTGAAGACCTAGTGGGGTTTTGTGATGGATCTTTCTTGGAACATTCTTGCAGGCACTGGAGAATGCTTACTTTCGCTTCACTTCCATATTGATTTATATAAGCAACTGTAATTTCTGCTGCCCTCTGATGCTCATTCTTTTAAAGAAGTGGTGATATGTCTCTGTGCAACAACTAGAAGTATAATATATATATACATATGTGTAAATCTTACTTTACTTCATTTAAAACACACAGTGTGCTTCTGGAAGGCACAGAAGATCAGATCTAGAGAATTAATCCTTTTTTTTTTTCTCTGGGAACAATTCTGCTATATTAATTTGAGAAATCCTAGCTGCAGAGTAGTCTTTCCTATGCCTTTTTGCACGTCTCAAGGCACTGCTACTTTGCTAGGGCCCAGAAATCAGATTTAGGTGCAAAGTTTCAGCTCTCTCCTTACTTGGTCTTCTGGCTCTATTCCTGCACAATTTGCAAAAAGCATAGCTAAAATGTTTCACTGTGTTTGTGCAATCCTGTGGTGCTTCCACTTTATCTGATATTTTAGGCCATATTCAAATCTAAGATCACATTATAGTGTAAGAATTSGTGGCTAAGAAGTGGAGTTCTTGTTTTTCTCAGTCATTTCCAGCTCTGATGCTAATCTGTGCGTGACTAAATGCTACATCATTCCTAAATGAAGATTAAATATGTCTGCTCTTGGACTGTTTTTGTTGTTCTGAAATAGATAAATAGGAAATTTATACAATCCTAAACTTTTATGCTTAGTTCTAGTGTTCTGAGTAGAACTGCTTCCTATACTTGTAGATGGATTATAATTCCTGTTGTCAGAGCTAGTAGTCAAAGAATAAAGAAAGTCTGGTCAACACCATGTGGTTTGTTTCATGGTGATCTGAACCTATTCCCATTTGACAGTCCRTGAACAGAGGATCATGTTATTACTTGCCATAGGCATGCTCTTTCTGGGGTCATGCAGCATTGTTCTCTTTACTGACAGAACTCAGCAAAGGATAGTAACTACCACCTTCTGTCGAAGTAGTGCTTGGCATTTTATCAGTTCTGGGGTTTTTGGCTGTGGAATTTGCAGCAGCCATATACATTACAGTGTTTTAAGCTCTCACTTTTATGTGCTATGTTGCTAGTCCATAATATACTAAGGTAATATCCCATGATTGGTAATATATCAAGTTGTCTCATTKCATGAAGCTTTGAATGGGTAGTGTGGTTCAGATTAACAGTTTAGGGCTGATAGAGTTTGACAGATTTCAGGCAAGTTCTGGGGTGAGAAATGTGGGAAAGTGTTAAGAGTTTTATCCTTGTGGGAGTCTGGGAGTCTTGCCCTTGCTGAAAACCAGTGAACTCCAACTCTTGTCAGTATCARTATAATACTCCAGCCTTTATTGCATGGGTTGGTCAAGTATAATCATCTGTGAGTCATGTATTTGTAATGTTAGCTAAGTTCTGAGTGGTGAACTTAGTCATAAAATACCCAGAACTCAAGAGGAACTAGGACTGGGCTGAAAGTCCAGAGGTGAGTGGTTTTGATTTTAGCATTTGCTAACGTTCCTGCACGTTTCTGTGTCAGTGGGTTTGATTCCTGTGTTAGAGAACTTAATGAACTAATAGGGTGTTACTTGTGAAGGAGACAATGAATTAAGATACAAAGTTTTTGWGCTATAATCTCTGCTTCATCACATGGCCTTTTAGAAGTCAGTCATCAAACACCATAGAATATGCTATGTTGGGGAGACCCATGAGGGTCCATGTAGTCCACCTTCAGGCCCTGCACAGGATACCCCAAAAATCGCACCGTGTATCTGAGAGCATTGTACAAACACTGCTTGCGCTCTGTCAGGCTTGGTGCTGTGACCACTTCCCTAAGGAGCCTGTTCCAGTGCTAGATCACCCTCTGGGTGAACACTCTTCATAATAACTAACCTAAACCTCCCCTGACACAACTTCATACCATTCCCTTAGGTCCTGTCACTGGTCACCACAGAAAAGAGAGCAGTGCCTGCCACCCCTTTTCTTCTCACGAGGAAGTTACAGACTGCTTTGAGGTCTCCCCTCAGTCTTCTCCAGGCTTAACAGACCGAGTGACCTCAGCTGCTCCTCACATGGCTTTTCCTCAAGGCCCTTGATCATCTTAGTTGCTCTGCTTTGGATGGTCTCTAAGAACTTAATGCCTTTTTTATGTTCTGTCACCCAGAACTGCCCCCAGCACTGGAGGTGAGACCACCCCATGTCAGAGCACAGTGGGACAATCCCCTCCCTTGCCCAGCTGGCGATGCTGTGCTTGATGTCCCCTGGGACACACTTGGCCTTCCTGGCTGCCAGGGCACTGCTGATTCATATTCAGTTTGCYCCCAGGCCCCTGGGGGCATATTCCACAGTGCTGCTCTCCAGGTTCTTATTCCCGGTCTGTCCATACACCCAGGGTTTCCTGTTTTTCCAGTTTCCCTGTTCCAGTTKTGAAGTTCAGCACTTGTCTTTGTTAAACTTCATATGGTTGATGATTGCCCAGCCCTCGCATTTGTTGAAGCCTCACTGCGGGGCCTCTATCCTTGAGGGAGTGAATAGCTCCTCTCAATTTTATATCACCAACAGACTTACTTTGGACTTTTGGGTCTTCTGTCCAAGTTGTTTATTATGATGTTGAAGACCACAGGGCCTCAGGTGGAACCCYACCAGTGACAGTTCCCCAGTCTCGTGTCACCCCCATTCGCTGTTACCCTTTGTTCCTTACCCATGAGYRAGCTGCTCACCCATCACATGATGTGTTTATCCAGCTGAGCACTGGACATTTTCTCCAGAAGGGTCTTGTGAGAGACAGTATTGAAATCTTTATGAAATCCAAAAAAATTTCTTCAACTGGCTTCCCTTRATCAACCAGGTGAGTTACCTTGTCCTAGAAGGAAGTCGGGTTGGGCAAGTAGGACTTTTCTCTCATGAGGATATTCTGGCTGTGACAAGGGCAGTGGTGTCCTTCAGGTGTTTTTCAGAACTTGCAGAATAATCTTCTCCATAGTTTTACCAGATATTGAAGTGAGACTGACAGGTCTGTGTTTTCCAAAGTCATCCTTGCCTTTCTTGAACATTGAGACAACCTTAGCTAGCTTCCAGTCAGCTGGGAACTTCCCAGATGCCCAAGATTGTTCCAAAATCATTGAAAGAGGTCTCACAGTAACATCAGCTTTTTTTTTTTTTTTTTTTTTTTTTTTTTTTTTTTTTTTTTTTTTTTTTTTTTTTTTTTTGTATTCTTGAATGAATCCTGTCATGAAGCCATATAGTCTTACAGGGATCCAGTGGAGCAGCAGATCCCACACAAATTCGTGATCAGCTGGAAGTTTATCGTTCTCCCAGCCATGGTCCTCCAGCTCTGGGCACTGGTATCCTCTAAGCCCATCACCAGTGTGAAAGACAAGGGCGAAAAAAGCATTCAATGTGTCACATATGTCATGCTATGTATGTGCACAATACATGCACAGTTCAGATTTAGAATGGCAGTTCATATAAATTGCTTTATCAAAACTCTGGTTTGTAGTCTCTCAGGCTGTGCATTGCCATGTATATGGGAAAAGGGGTATGTGTAGCTCCTTGGAGCTCCTTGTAACTTAAGCAAAACATAATTCTAAACTCCTAAGGTGACTGTGCTACTCCTGGTATTGAAGCTATCTCAATACTGCATAGTTCTATATTCCTCTGCCCAAATCTTTGACTGAGTATGAGTCCATGTTTCTAGATCTGAAAGTCCTTGTTTTAGACCTTGTTAATAAGTGTTGGTAGATTGCTGGACACTGCTGAGCTCCAAGAATGGATCCCAAAACCCCTGGTATGCTTCCCACTGTAAGTCAGGGAATATAAATGTCAGTGATGTCCTCTGTGGACTGCTCCTCTTATTGGATTACTTAGGGACTCTTACCATTTCTCAAGCTCTAGACATTGATAGCAATGCTGCTTTAGTGGTTGGTTTGTTGGTTTATAACACAACGAATACAGGAAGAAAAGCTGCACTGAAACTCTGGTCTCTAAAAGTATTTTTGTCTATCCACTTTGGGTTAGTTTGGACCTTCCTATTTACTGTAGTGCTGTGGAAAGCAGAGCATTATGTCTTCTGTGCGCTGTATCTTCTGAGCATGCAAGACCTTCAATAATTTGCCTTCTCAGTTAGAAAAAATCTTTGAAATAAAAGTCCTGGCTTTCTACAGCATCTTTGTAATAATTTGTGCTAAATACAGCTGTTTTCTGTGAATGCCAGAGATAATGGCTATTCAGCTCCTTAGTAATCCAAGCCTGGGCAAAGCAGAAAGAGGGCTTCAGAAAGAAGTTCCTACAGCTAGTTTAAAGTTGGAAGTTTCTCGTTTGAGATACTGTGCTCCTGTTATGGCTCCAGTATATTCTAACTGCTGGAGCAATTCTATTCACTGGAAAGAAATCATAGAACAGAAGCTGTGCTATGTCTCCGTGAACATCATTTTGTGTGTGAAACCACCAAATACAGAATTGTGGGACCAACATGTCCACACACTGGTCGGACACACTACTGTACACTCACCAGTAGACCAAAACCTGATGCTCAGCATAGTTTAGAAGTATTTTTCTTTAAGGTTACAACATGCTGGATCTGAAATTCGATCCCTGTAGTACAGTTTGATGTCGTTTGCCTAACAGTTTCTCCAGAAGAAGTATGTGCAGTGTTGTAGGAAGCAAAGGATGTATTACTTTAATGTTCTTTTARTTTGTTCTATATATTCAGCTCATACTGGTTTTAAAACATTTATGAGTGATAATAATTTAAAAATAAACATAGCATCTTTGCTAAACTAATTATCTCAGTAAGGTAGATGACTCAAATGTTTCCTTAAACTTTTTCAGCCTTTACAAACTTGAAAAGCAGCAAAAGGATTGGTTGGGCTAGACAGTCTCTACTAATCCAGTGCAGCTGTTGTGGAGTGGAAGGTTTGACAATGCAGTTCATTCTTCTCTCTCTCACCTTAGAAAATGAAAACTTCCATTTATTGATGCACACGGGCTCTTTTTTGAAATAATCAGTTTTAAGTTTAATGTAAAGTGATGTTATTCAAACACACATTTGAGTTTTAAATCTCTCCTACGCAGTATTAGAGAAGTTAGAAGGTTTTCAAAATATGAATTAAGAAATATTTATGAGAATAATTAGAGTGTCTGCCTAATTATGTGGGACAAAAGGACAAATAATCTCATGGACACTATTTCAGCTGTGGGATTAGTAGTTTCTTTAAATACAAGGTTGTTAATATCCTGTGTTTGACAAGCTCCATGAGAATATTTGTCTGTGACTCTAAAGAAGCTTGCACTCTGAGGTAGGTAGCTGAAGGGAAAAGATCCAGAGTAGCCTCAAGAGCATTTCCCAGGTAAGAGATGGTAATGGCAGCCCGAGTTGTCCATTGCTCTGGGGCATGTCAGGAGGGAATATGCTACTGGTTTCCAGAGAGACCTGTCAAGTTGTCTCCAGTTCCCTCCACATCCAGGGGTATATTGGGTTACCCTGCACTTGAAAGGCTTGTGGCCTCTATACAGATCAGACTCTGACGTTTGATTTTGCTTCGTTCTTGAAATTTGTGATTCAAACAGGTCTTCAGATGCACATTGGTACAGTTTCCTTTCTTCTCCATAGCAAATTCTACCCTTTTTCTCTCCTGCCTGAACTGCTAGAAGTCAAAAGGGAGCATGGTTATCCACAGGCCACCCTTAGGCTGTTTAGATGTGGGGACCTTGCATAAGAAGCTTAAACTGGTAGTTCACACTGATCACTTGGCAAAATGGCCAAGCTGGCCTGGAATATTGTGTATCATGAATCTATATACACTTTCCCACATAAAACACATCCCACTTCTTCCTACAGAACTTGCTGTTCCCACCAGAGATTCACAGAATAGAAACTGACAGTCATTTAGGCTGGAAAACGCCCTTAAGATCAGTAAGTCCACCACCAACTCATTTACCTAAGCTCCACATCTAAATACCTACCATATCTACATCTTTAAGTACCTCCAGGGATGGTGKCTCAACTGTTTCCCTGGGCAGCCTGTTCCAATGCTTGACAACCCTTCTGGTGAAGAAATTAATCTTAATATCCAGTCTGAACTGCCAGACACAGCTTGATGCCATCCCCTCTTGCCCTGGGAGAAGAGGCTGACCCTTGCCTCACTACACCCTCCTTTCAGGCAGTTGTAGAGAGTGATAAGGTCACCCCCTGATCCTCCTTTTCTCCAGGCTTAAACAATCCCAGCTCCCTCAGTTGCTCCTCATAAGGCTTGTGCTCCAGACCAGTTCCTTTGCCCTTCTCTGGACACATTCCAGGACCTCAATGTCTTTCTTGCAGTGAGGGATCCAGAACTGGACACAGGATTTGAGGTGTGGCCTCACCAGTGCCAAGTACAGGGGGACAATCCTTGCCCTGGTCCTGCTGGCCACACTATTTCTGAAACAGGCCAGAATGCCTTTGGTCTTCTTGTCAATCTGGACACAGCTGGCTCATGTTCAGCTGGCTGTTGCCCTATATTCAAAGCAAAATAAATGTAAATATCTGCAAACTTCTATTTCTTTCTGTTTTTAAGATAATATTGTAATACTCTCTACTGCTGACTCTCTGTCAGATGGAGTAACTAGTAAATACCCGTGATTCAGAAGTTTTCATACCTACAAGAACAGTTTGAATTTTTTTTCAGCAGTATAGAGACTTTTGTCCAAAAAGGATGAAATATTTCAGATACTACACTTCCAACTAAGATCTAAGAAATGTTGTTTTGTCTGATGCCATGTTTTCCACTTAAACAAGCAGAGGCATGAGGATTTATATTAACAGTATAATTGAAAATGTATTTCAGATGATTCACCTGGTAACATCTCTTTGTAGGAAATTTAACTTTCTTCAATAGTGCATTTGGTGGTTTGGACCAGCTTCCAAAACTGCTTTGTAGAAGTAGTACTTAAGTAGTGTTCCAGAGGCTGCATTAGAAAGAGAGCAGCTGAGGCAGCTAAATAGGCTCTTTGCTCTTTAAGTAAATAGAAGAGGTCTCTTCATAGAGGTTGAAATCCAGCAATGATAGATAGAATTTCTGCAAATAATAGTTCTGTTTGCTGTAATGCAGGCCAAGATAAAGTTGTTTGTGAAAACTCTTGGTTTATTTTGGGTAATAGTGTATATGTATTATCCAAATCCAGTTTGCAGAACTCTTTTCTACAAAGTATTCCTGAAGAGGAAACTTCAGTAATGGAAAGAATTGAATAGGTATATTGATGATCAAGATTAAGATGAGTCCTTAGTGTATTGCATAGGGAAAATGGACACTAAAAATTATGTATTGAGAGCCCTTGCTTGGAAGTGAGCTATCTATTAAGAAACAAGCTTGGAAGGAAATTGCACTTTAGTTAGGGTGCTTTTATCATTGGAGGCTTTCTTACTCTGCAATTTCTGACATACGAGGGCTCCAATCTGATTTGGAAGTTGCTGATTTCCTAAAAGCTTTGGGTCAGATGTTCAGTGTCTTTATTACAGATAAATTGGAAGAAATTTCTCCTAGGTAAGGCACTTCCATTAGGCAAGTGTCAGATACAAAGGAAAACTTAATTTATGTTAGAATTTTGTTATAAGCAACTTGATCTTTATTGTTCTGTGCCAGTTTGTTTATGGAGAGGGTTCAGCTTTTTAGAAGCTTTGGATATGTAATAGAGAGCTTGTGTTATGTTTCAGTCTTACTTCTAACTTTATAAGTTTGTGTTCTTTGTTCCTCTCCCTGAAATCTATAGACCAGTTGTATTTTGAATACATACACAAAAAAGCCCTGTAAACCCAGGAATACTTTCTTTCTATCATGAATGTTGTTATGCGATATTCATGCATTAACAATTATAAAGAAATACGTGGTGGAGTAGCAGGGGTGGGGGACTTCACAATGTGTTGTGTCCTCTTTTACTGCATTGTGGGTTAGTCTTTTCCACTTAAATACCCAAACTTTGCAAAACCCAAAGCTAGAGTGTCATTGTATTCCGTTGACAACTGTCTTGGACTTCATTCACCACTACAAATCAGAAGGAACGGCAACAAAGCTTAGTGGTAATAACATGAGGAGGTCCAGAATCAGCACCTGTATGAGTTTTAATACTCTTTGCTAAGAATATGAATGTTTGTTTTTTATTTGTTTTCCACGCCAATATTTTTTTTCCTTTTCAACAGGATCCTCTCTGTGTAGCTATGAACTACAGCCATCAGAATATACTACAGACCCAAGGGCTGCCAAGTTATGTCCTAAATATCCTGTTCCAGAGAGGTAATATTAACAAGTTGTCTGATTTGGGTGGAGGGAGCAGAGATTTGTTTTGATCATGACAGTTCTTTAGAAAATGCTAACACATGTTCAGTCTTACCAGGTAGATGTTTTAGTGTATTATTGTATATATTTATAAAATGCCTTTTTTTTAAAAAAGTAGTGAAAATAACTCTCAAAGTAAAACTCAACTTGTTCATGTATGTGTTACTGAGACTATTGAGCTGATACCTTCAAATTCTGTTCTATCTTGTGACTGACACTGCTCTGAGTATCAGCTGTTTTACTGCCTTTCACCCTATCTATAGCCAGCTGCCTGTCAGCAATGCAGATCTGGGACAATCATGGGACATTTTTAATCTTTGGGAGGAAAAGTTGTATAGGGACATAGAGCTCTCTGCAGCGTTCTTCCTATACCTTATGTCAGCCAGTCAGATAGATGCAAATTGCTTCATTTTTCACTCTTTCAGTCCCCAGGTGACTAATATAAATATAGTCAAGTACCCAAAAGAGGCTGTATTTTATTAACAGATAATGTTSAGGTTTATTGTTTTAAATATTATATTAGACTACTGTTTGTGGAGTTGGATTATGAAGTTTGTAGCTTCATAAACTCTTGTAACTGCTGGCTGGATCTGTGGAGATGAGTATTGCTGAGAAAAGAAATGATCTGTTAGCTGTTGTGCACAGCCTTCTAAGTCAGTAATTCCACTAACTCAAGAAGAACCATSTTGTCTTTTCTCAAAATTTTCTCAAAAAGCTTCTCAAATGTACTCAGTAGTGGATTGTAACTGCAGTGTCTTTTCTTATGCATAGTTTTCTCTGTTATGTTTTTAGTAAGTGTTATATTTGTGTCAGTTCTACAAATTTTAATTTTAAGTCTTTCTTGTTTACATACTAGCCTCTCCAATKAATATTTTTTAAATATTGTAGTGACAATTAGTGGTAGCTGGAATTTTAACTTTTCCCCATATAGATTAATATTTCATGCAGCTAGCCAGCTGTTATAGCAGTAATACAAAAACAAATTAAAACTTCAGTTCCAGATTGCATACTAAAAAGGCTTGTTAGCCATAACTTTTGCCAGAATTATATTGACTTTCCATTGTGTGTTCCTATGTCATTCAGTCTCAATGAACGTAGCTTAATAAGAAGATAGAAGAATAGAACAATGTGTCAGAGCTCTAATGATGCTATGTAAATCCTCATAAAAACTACCACTGGAGTTATTTTTAAAAGGCTATTGAGGATGGAGTACTTCCTCTTTCTTATATGGTATTAATAATGTAAAATACGTTTGAGTATTTTTGAGATTGGAAAGTCTGAACTTAATGCCCTAAGGCAAAAAAGGCCAACATTATATCTGTAAACCACTGCTTTTCAGATTTTATAGTTATATTATTTGAGAAAGTGTAATTCAAAGGAGAAATGGAATCCTRTTCAGACAACCAGATGAAAACCCAACATCTTGTAGACTGAGGCATTCAGGAAGAACTTACCTAACATTCAGATTTGATCTGTGTCATAGTCTAACCCCGTCCAGCAATCCAGCCCCCTGCAGCCACTCTCTCCTTCCACCACTAGCAGGATCAAGGACAGAACTGGAAGGGTCAAAGGTAGAAAGCTTGTGGTTTGATATAAAGATGGTTTAATAGGGGAAGGAAAAGATGCACGTACAAGCAAAGCAAAATAAGGAATTAATTCATCACTCCTGTGGGCATGCAGGTGTTCAACCATCCCCAGGAGASCAGGGCCCCATCACATGCAACAATTATTTGGGAAGACAAACACCATCATTTCAAACGTTCCTTCCTTCCTCTTCTCCCCATCCCCTCCACTTTAKATCCTGAGCATGGTGTCATGTGGTCTGGAATATCCTTTTAGTCAGCTGGGGTCACTTGTCTCGTGTCTCTTCCCAACCTCCCATGCACCCCGCAACTTCCTCGCCATCATGGCAGTGCAAAAAAGCAGAAGAGGCCTTGTCCCTGTGTAAGCCCTTCTCAGCAATAAYAAAAATGTCTCTATACTATCAACCCTGTGTTCAGCACCAATCCAAAACTCAGCCCTGAACCAGTCACTGTGAAGAAAATTGTTTTTACCCCAGCTGAAAGCAGTGCAATCTGTCAAAGGTTGTGAACCCTCTGATTGCCATTAGTTCCATTGGATGGAAGTAACATATGGTGTGAAGACTGTCCCTTGATGTYTTCTGTATGATGACCAGGCTTCTTCACAGCCTTCAGCTGTCGTTGTCACTGGATTTTTACCATCCATCTTCAAGGTCTTATGTCCAATTTTGACAGAGTAGTACAGGCTGTCAGTGCAGTCAGCAATCCATATCCAGCCTGTATCAGCCACAGTAGACATGACTTCACTGTTTAGAGGATCCTGGAGGAAAACCTGTCCAGTCCMCCTGGCATTTATCTATAAACCAGCTGTGTTGAGCTGTGCCAAGGGACTGCCCTGTAGAAGTTATAAAGAGCAGTTAGCAGTGTCTTCCAACCAGACACCCCCTCCCCTCACATAGATTGCTGTATTTGCCCAGGGGTAGAAGGGAGAGAAAAAAACTCTTTGCAATCGAATACTTGAGTAATCAGATGAATCTTCTAAATAATTTGAATGTTGCTTTAAAACTACAGCTTCTGAGACCATTATCAGCTGGCTTGAATTTTATTTGTTCTTATTTGAGATGAAGCATCATGTTGCTATTTTTAGAAATTTTTAAGTCTTTTTCAGGAGGTAATATACCAAGATATAATCAAGGGGCCATACAAAATAGCACAGTTCATGGAGAATAGATTTATTATTGTATTTTTTATTAAGACACTTTACATCACCTACTCATTCAGTCAGAGACATTGAAGCAGAAGCAGATCTCAAAAGTGGATTCTCAGGAGTCCCATTTACTCCAGAAAGTTTGTAGGAACCACTAACCTATTATTTTAACATTAATTAAAACAGATTTAGCTATTAATTACTGCACATTAAAATAGGTAACTTAAAATAGGTAAGGAAATTGCTTTTGGTTAAGGTATATTAGATGAGTAATATAAACTCTGATGCAAATTGGATCTTTCCCTCTGTTGAGATATATTTTGGAAGAGTAGTTTAATCCCATTAGTTCCCTTCTCAAAGTGGATATTTTTGTATTTGAAGGCAGGAATGATATTCTTTTTCCTACTCCCATGTCAAAATGTGGGCTTTGTTACTGGTAGTGACAACTCATAAATGCTCTAGGCTTTCTGCAAAGTTGTAGCAGTTAACAATTAAATAAACCTCTCAAATTTCAGGCTTTTCCAGTAATACAGCATATAATGAGCAGCAGTATTCCAAAATAGGTTATGTTGTAAGAGGCTAAGAGGGTACATGGGCCGCCTTTTAAGTAGGGCAGTGATCATTATGGGTTTAATTTRTTTTTTAAGAACTGTGACTAATGCACAATTACTTTGCTGTGCTTAACTGCTGTATTCATTACTACCCAGAATTAGACCATCAATATGAGCATCTCCAAATGCATTTACCTACTTAGCACTGTAAGCTTAGAACCATAAAATTTGCAATCATCAATGACTCAAAACAAAGACCTAGGATCTAGTATGGCAGGTGATCATAATTTCTCCCAATTTCTTTACAGAATAATTACATATTAATGGTTTTCAGCATGTCATTCTTTTCCCCCAGAAAAACAATGGATAAGAAGGATATGGCTAAGGCAGCTGGTTTATTCACTATGTGTTTAAAATGATYGCTAGAATTTTGGAAAGACATGGTCTTAAAAAATCCTTATTGAGGACAAAAAATTGTAGATTTATAGATCATTGCTGAAATGGGGAAACTGCTGAAGATTATGTTCATTGCTGTTACAGTCCACTGAAATCTTTCAAGTAAGGAAGACTGGGCAGAGTGAAACAATTCAAAAGACTTTTTTCATTGGATCCAATTACAGGAAGGAACATGTAATTCATGTCTGAAATGTAATTGGGAATTGATCAAATTACATGATAGGCCACTTTGATATCTGATGTAGTTTATGAGCAAGACAGACAGCTACTAAATGGGAGACATTTAGAAAACAAAATTACCCACATTTAAAGGAAAGTTTTTGCTCTCTTATATCTTTCTCTGGTGGACTTGATAGCAGGTTTTTCTGAGGACTCTGCAGTTTAGTGCACAGTATCAATAGTTTTTTATGAGGGTGCTTCCAAAACAGTTTAAAGCAAGAGAGGCATCCTGGCATGTTTTGTGTGATTTCAACAAAGTTAACGAAAATAAACACTGATTGTATTATTCAATATAAGAACAAGCTTCGTATGGGGAAAACCTGGAAATAAATACATTAGTTTTGCTTGGCAGCAGTTGTGAATGCTGATGTCCTTCAGCTCAAAATGTRTACTCTCACGAAGAGTATGGTTATTCTGCAATTTTTTTTTGCTGTAAATAGGGGCCAGTATTCCATTCTAACATGAGTGAAAGGCATTGTTTCAGCTGCTGGTTCACCACCTGACACTTGAAAAAAAGACATTTAAGTGGAAATAGGAATATATACTTTCTGAGCCATGTCATTTAAGGGTGGGAGGGTAATAATTTCCTATTGGAATGTACACTGCAGCCTCACCAGGGTTATTTGTAAGAACTGCATCACTTTCCATTATGATCATCCTCATTTCAGCAGCACTTGTGCATTCAACACATGGTTTCTGGTTGTGATGTTATAAAGGTAGAATGATTGCATCTATTCACCTTTCATTTGTGTGTTGATGTGGCATTTATATTAAGTAGGAGTAATTTTTTTTTCTGATTTTTTTTTTCTTGTGTCACCAGTGCACCTATTCCATTCTTCCATCGCTGTGCTCCTGTGAACATTTCCTGCTATGCCAAGTTTGCAGAGGCCCTGATCACCTTTGTCAGTGACAGTAGTGTCTTACACAGGCTGATTAGTGGAGTTATGACCAGCAAAGAGATTATAATGGGACTTTGCTTGTTATCACTAGGTAATTGTTTTTCTCATTACTAGCTATTTCTTAGTGTACTGCATTAGGAGATTGTTAACACCCTCTAACCACAATATGAGTAAAAATCATGTATAATAGCAACAATCCCTTAGAAAATTATTCTGAATGCTTTCTAAAAAATTTATTTGAGAACTAAGTAACTTATTCAGAAGTAATATACATATGCATTCCTGTTTTTATTCCTCTTCCACTGATTGTGAGATAGAGGATGCGTGGCTAGTTAGCCTATGTTAGTTTTGATATAGTTAAAGAGAGCATTCTCTTTTTCCTAATTTTTATTATAACATTCTCTTTTCCCATTTGTAATAATCATTTTCTACCACCCCCAGTACAAATCAACCCTTTCCAAATAGRAAGGACAGGGTGAGAAATGCACAATGGCACTGGAGGGGATTTAGTTTGTTTCATTTAGCGTACTTGTACAAAGATATGAGAACCCTCAGAGTGAAAACAAGAAAATTAGATGCCCATTTGTTGTATTRTGTGTTACCTTCTGCCCCTTCCTCCAAAATTAAAAGCTTCAGATCTTTGAAAATTTCAGCCTTGTCTGAAGAGTTGGAAATTCCCAACAGTACAGAGGTGCTGAATTGTTTCTATAGCTGAGAGATGCCTCCAGCCTAGAGTGATACTTTATACAAGGCTGAAGAGGTGTTAACAAAGTTGTCTTGTTTAAGGTTGAATGTTGCCCACCCACATAAATTGCTTTCCTAATGGGTCTGTTTAGTTCATACAAAGTATAAAATCTGAAATCCTGAAACGGGAGGATCAAGATACCATGCATATGAGCAGTATATCATTTAGAAAGAAACACTACAAAGCTGTATCAAATACGGGGTCCTTTGTTTTCAGTTTGCTTTTGTGGTTAAAAGAAAGTGGGGGAGGAAGGGAAAAAAAAGAAAAAGAAAAGGTGATGCTAGATACAATTAACCCCCCCTTACACGCAGACACAAAAGACCACTGTGTACGTTTTCAACTATATCTGGAAAGCTGTTTATTTTTAAATCTTGACACCTTCAGTATTTGGTTATAATGGTAGAAAACTGTTTAGAATCTGAAAGGTAGTGGCTGATTCACAGTGCTACTGTTCAATTAGAGTCAGAAGCTAGTGCAGAATTTACATACAGTTAAYTTAAAAAATAGCTTCTGTAATGTCATAGTTAGATAGAAGTTATTTCTTTTAAAACTGTTGGTTAGACTATGATTCAGAAAGCCAGATTCCAGTTGTTTTCATGTAACTGCTGAACACAAACATGTATGTTAAAATACGAGGATGCACTTGCACRCACCACTCACTTAACCTGAGTTGGCTGTATAGTTTTTTACTTATGACTGGCATGACATTTTGGAATACACAGGTATCATATTGACTGCACTTGTTTAACGTGTATTTAAGTGCAGGTTCTGCTGTGGTCCCCAGAAGGTGTGCTCATGTTACCAGACCCAAAGTACTGTTGTGTCTTGCTGTATGTTTGGTCATTGTCTAAGTACATCCCTGTCTGTATGCACACATTATGTCTTGTATTTTATCTATTGTGTAAATGTATTTATGCTCTCTTTGTTTTAATCAACATTATCAAATCAGAACTTGTAGAGGGGCCTAATTTCCTTTATTGTCTGTTCAATGAGTTTGTAAGCCTTGGAAATAAAATCTGTCTGTACAAATTCTTTTGGAATTTGTTATCTTAGTGCAGTGGGAAAATTAAGAAGGCTATTTCTACTTGATGTAATTAGTCTGCTTATTGTATTTGTCTTCTTTTGCAGTGTTGTCCATGATTTTGATGGTTATAATAAGGTACATTTCAAGAGTACTGGTCTGGATTTTAACAATTCTTGTCATTCTGGGATCACTTGGTAAGTTTTGTTTGTCTTCCAGTTTGAGTGCCCAGTGTCCTCAGCCCAGCTACATCACACATGGATCTTGGAAAATGTATTTCCCCTCAGCRTTTTTTCTAATCCCTTTACAGATGCATATCAAAAATGCCACATTAGTAATTGCAGACCTCTGCCAGAGARTACATTACTCCTTGGATATTTGCACACCTATTTGGCAGGCAAGCTTCATGTCAGCCTAGCTCACTGGAGCCCACAGGTGTCAGTGCATGAGTTTTGTCACAGCACTTGCAAGACAACTCTAAATGTTGCCTACTCCTTAACCTGCTTTCCAAATGGATCAGTAAGGTAGCTAAACCTGGGTGTGTCTGATGGCACACCCATGCCGGGGGTGGTGTGCAAAGAAATCAAAGGGCAGCTACTGTTTATGCAGCTGGGTATGTTTACAGCCCTGACATATTCATTAGCCCTTCCGTTCTTTGAGTAGCTTTTTAAGACCTGTTCTTGAAGAGAGGAAGTAAAGGTGTTTGTATCGCAATTCCAATAAAGTTCTTGTATTTCATATGACTCAGGAAGACCTGCATTACCTAGATCATGTATGAAATACAACCAGCCRTGCTGTCTTGGAAATGACCAAAGATTGTCTCTTACAAGTTATGTAGTTGGTGTGAAAATAGCCCTTTTTTATCACATTAGCTAATTTGTAAAATTAGATTAAAGACTACAAATTAGAAATCTGTAAAACTAAAGTTTTTTATACTTGTTACTAAGTACTTAAGCCAAAATGTCTGGGCAGATGACTGCAGGGAAAGAACAAAAATAGAATAATCATATTAAGAAGCACTAGTGATTTAATTCTTGCAATTCATGGCTACAAWGGATGCAAAAAAGATCAGCAGACCATCTATATTTTTCAGGATCACTTTGGTATTCTGCTTAATGGTCTCAAAATCTGTGACCAAGGAAAAGGAAAAAAAATAGATTTTTTTTTCATTTATATTCTCTTTAGATGCTGAGCAGTCATGTTGAGTGAAAGAGTTGATAGACTTATTGGCATCAGCTACTATGTTCTAAAAAGTTTCATCCATTACACTGCTTCAATAAAAAACTGTCTTTCATGACACATACTGCTTATATTGTCTTAACTGTTTTTTAGGAGATGTCAAAAGAGCATTTTTCATTTTAGACCTCAACAGTATCTTCAACAAAATCGTGATGACAGAATCACAGAGCTGTGGTTGGGTAAGGTTGGAAGCCACCACAGAGGCTCATTTGGTCCAACCTCCCTAACAAACTTATACATTTGATTCAGAAATACCAGCAGASCAGAGAAGGACACTCAGCAGAGAAAATGAATGTGTCAGAGAGATGTGGTTGTCTCCCTGAGGGGCTGGAGACCTGTGTTTAAGAAAGGTTGTACCTTGGAAAGACAGCTGAAATAGGAGAGTAATATTCTGACCTATCGTGGTTTAGAACGCTGGTCAAAAGCCAGGCACCCACAACACCTGCTCAGTTGCTCTCGCCCACCACCACTGGGCAGAGAAGAGCGAAGGGAAAAAAAAAATCAGCAAAAATGGTTCATAAGTTGAGAAAAGAAGCAGTGAGGAAATGCTTGATGGACAAAACAGGCTCCACTTAAGTTACCAAGTGAATTTATTACTAATAAAGTCAGAGGAGGAGAATGAGAAATAAAATAAAACCCTCAAAGACACCGA
>NW_026623247.1:4379722-4475161 GCF_030028575.1 Malurus melanocephalus | reverse complement strand
CTCCTCTGGCAAAACTGCTACAGCTGCCACCTTTGTTTTGATTTCTTCTTAAATATGTTTTCACAGAGGTGTAACCACCATGTCCAATTGGCCCAGGTTTGGTCAGTGGCATGTCCATCATCCTCAGAGCCAACAGCAATTAACTCTGCTGGACATGGTGGAAGCCTCCAGAAGCTTCTCACAGGAGCCATCTTTTTTGTGCCCCCTCCCCCCAGTCTTCCAAAACTGGGCCAAGCAAAACCAGCACATGACCATAAGGCTAGGATTTAATAACAGGGGTGAGCAGGACAGTATGTCACATTGTATTTGCCTTCTGTTTCTTTTGCTGATGTTTTTTCCAGTGTCCAAGACATTGTCTGAAGCATGTGTAGCTATATATCACTGAGGTGCTGCTTCCAGCATCAGGCTGATCCTCCTTGTTTTGATTATGTTCCCAGGAACTGTAGAATCCTTGTTTTGTAGCTGTTATTTTACATCCTAATCCAAAGGTTCCCCCTCCTAAATTCTTACTCCCTGCATTATTGTACACACATACTGTCCATACATACGGCCCACCACAGAACTATTTCTTTTTTCTTTTATTCTGCTATTACCTGTCTAGTGGGAGCTGTGCTTTTCATTGTTAGGGCTCCCCATTAAGTCATCCTTTCATGTGGTTTACCCTAAAACACAGTCGAAGTTCTTTAGGTCTGTTACGTGGTCATAGTGGGATGAGACTGTGAAAAGAGAATATTCACTTAAGAAGAGGRCAACAGAGGAGAACTAAGCACTTCTCCCTCCTTTCAAGTTCCTATTGGGTTGAGCATCAAGTGCTCTTGAGTATTCAGTACTAGAGTAGACTTAAAAGGAAGTGTTGTACTTCTCTGAGTCTTGGTATTATGACTGTCACACAGAAGAGGTATCATTCATTTATCCTTCTTCTTTTCTCACTAAAACATAGGTGGTACAGGAGTCCTGTGGTGGCTCTATGCTAAACGACGAATGTCTGCCAGTGGTCTTGAGAATCAAATAGCCAAAGACAATCTTCAGGCTCTCTTGATCTATGCCATTGCAGCTACAGTCTTYACGGTATGCTTTGCCAATGACTGTATTATTCTCTTGTTGTCTTCTGATTAGTCTCTATTTTTTTATTCAGGTGAAAGCATTGTATTGCACACATTTTTGAACAGTTTATTTCTGCCACAATTTCTGTTGAAGTGATTTTCTTTCATTATGYTATTTTATTTTTTTAACTTTCAGGAACTGTTCTGTAATACCTGATTATGAGTCAGGGGAGACTTTCTAGGAACTGTACTCTAATATCTGATTTTGAGTCAGGAGAGACTTTCTAAGCCTGCAGCTACTTTCATCTACTGTAAAATGTCCACAGGGACTTCCAAGAATAGGTATGATATTGGACTGCCGATTCAAAGAGATTTTTCTTAGGTTCTCAGTTCAGAGATACTTAGTCATTACAGTGTATTTAAAAGTCCTTAGTCTACTTCTGAAAGAAGTTGTTCTTAAGTGTTTGTGAACTGAAATACCCTGATTATTACACACTTAGTATTGAACCARTTTATCTTCTTTGGACCTTGCTGTTCATTTCAGAATCGCTGAATTTTCTACCAAAAATGGACAATGTTTGACTAACTTCACAGGAATTRTAGACTCATTCTTTTGTTGTACTTGTTTCACATACTAATCCAAAAGTTCTTCTCTGTTCTTCTCTGTTGATTCTTATTCTCTGTGATATTATACATATATAAACATACATCCTATAAGGCCACCACACCGTGGTCACGTATAAATTTTARATTAACTTTCTGCTGGAACTTGCTGATTTCACCGTCTTGTAAAACATAATTGAGGATAAAACCTGGTCTCGTCTCATCAGTTTGAGGCTGATGAGGATTCCAAATACATAATTATGAGATTGGAATTCCCCAGAAGTATAATTTGGAACATAATTTATCACCAGAAGAAGCTGATAGAGGTTTTACGTTTTGATCTTATAGAGATCAGTGATGTCTCTATCAGTGATCTTATAGCGACAATATGTGYTAATTTAGAGTGTTTTAATATCCTAGCTGTGCAAAAGAGTAACTTGATTCTGTTTCAGTACCCTGAAATGTGATTTGGAAACTTCTCCCTCTAGGTTATCTTGTTCTTGATCATGTTAATTATGCGCAAAAGAGTAGCTCTCACCATTGCCCTGTTCCATGTGGCCGGCAAGGTCTTCATTCACCTGCCGCTGTTAGTCTTCCAGCCATTTTGGACATTCTTTGTGCTTATCCTCTTCTGGACATACTGGATCACAGTCCTGCTTTTTCTTGGTACTACAGGTAAGAAGCTGTCATTTATTTTAAATAAATTTCACTTCATTTTTGTATGACTTCAAGAAGAGTTGGGTAAAAAGCATGTGGGAACCTCTAGGAAAAAAGCCCACTTGTTGTGCTTTTGTTCCTGTCTGCTTCACTGACTTCAGAGTACTTGTTTCAAGAAAGTTAYTGTGCATTTGAGTCTGTACTCCCAGCATGGTACTTTGTGTGTGCGGCTGGCTTTTTGATTTGATGTAAGTTGGCTTGCTGCAAACCATGAGACTTTATTAATAAAACTGCTACAGCAATTTTTCAAATAATTCTCTCTAATTTTACACACACAGGTTAAAGGCAGCATAATTTTGGAGCTAATATCATCAAGYATTGTGTTGTAGACAGTACTCACACAGACAAGTACATAGTAAGGGAAGGGCCATTGCGCATAGTTACTGTGTCCCCCAATGTCAACATTGTGGAATTAGTTTTTAGTTCTTTGTAACTCAGGTGTCCAGTATTATTCCATAATTATTAGGGAGATTTTTGTGCTGTTTGTACACTGTATTCAGTAAGAGCAGCCAATGTACTCTTAATTCCTGCCTGCTCTTCAATACATGGAAGGTGAAAGCTTTGTTTGTATTCAGTGTCTGACAAGAGCTTCTAAAGTTAATCAATCCAATAGGTCCAAATCTTAGTCACTTCAGCGAAGAAACATAGCAGATGCTTTTTAAAAAGGGAAATGTCTGTTATTTTCCAGTACATTGTAGGTAACAGAGACTGTCATTTGATATTAAGTATCTTAAAATTTTGATATTAAGTATCTTAAATATATTAAATATCTTAAAATTTGAACAACCTTTTATGTTGTTTACTATTGATCCAAAAGTAGCAGTGTTTCAAGTCACAAAGCTATTTCACAAGATAAATATTTTTYGTATCCCGAGTTCCTGGCAAGGGTTGGAGGCAACAGAATTCATGTGTTCTTGTTGTCACTGCTGTTGAAATTTTTAGTTGTCACTGCATGCTGTGCTATGTGCAGAAAATGGTTGCCATTGAAAGTCCCAGCCCATGCTTCACTTTCTGAGTCAGACCACTGCACAGGAACTAATTTTGTAGCAGACTGTAGTCAGATATTRTAGTCAACTGACAGAAATCTTTAACTGGCCTTGATTCTGCAAAAGCTAATTTATCTTTTCAGGTTATATGCACTCAGTATCATCACTGTTATCAGTTAAACAAAGTGTTTATGCAAATAAGGCCAAATCCTTGTTTACTGATACCAGAATTATTTCAATAGTTAATTTATTCACAAGAAAATCTGAATTCTATGTTTAAGTATAAAAATATAACTGAGAATGTGGATAACGTGCTGTCAGTGCTAAGTCAAAACAATGGTTTTTGAGGTAAGCACTTTACAGACGCAGACTCACTTGGAGTGTTTTTCTGAATCTCATCAGCTTTCATGTAACTTGTGTAAAGTAAAACATCTCACTGTGGGTTAACACATTGAAATAGAACTTATCCTAGGAGTGTTCTGACATCCTCTCAGTGTCTGTACATGATATTGCTATTCACATTAGCCAAAGAACCAATGGATTTCTGAATATATTAAATCATATATTTAGAATTTCCGAGGCTGTTCCATATGTCCTTTAATAGCCTTAGAGCTACAAACATTGCTAAAATATTTGCACAAAAGCTTACTATAAGGAAAACAAAAGTGATTGTTAGTGTTGACACCTGAATGTAAGGAGCTGATACCGATTCTTGCTGTATGAATACTGATAAAGCAGCAAATTCAAATCAAATATGACTGAGACTTCCATTATGTTTAACTAAATTAATTTTGCTATGAGATAGTGGTTAATTGTGGAAATTTTTTTAGTGGGTTTTTTTTTTTTTTCAAATACCATTATACTGATTGTCTGAAAAGCTGTATCTTTCTTAAGAACAATCTTCCTAAACATGACATTTAAAAGTGTCAGTAGAAACTAGAGGGGTTCTGCTCTAACTGGTTATGAACTGCTAGTACCATGTGCTTCTTTCTTTATGARTTGATTTAAGCGCCATTTTCTTTTTTACCCTCATTTATTTCCAGGTAGCCCTGTCCCAAATGAAGAGGGATTTGTTGAATTTCGGATGTCAGGTCCTTTGAAATACATGTGGTGGTACCACGTAGTGGGACTCATCTGGATCAGCGAGTTTATCCTAGCCTGTCAGCAGATGACAGTAGCAGGGGCTGTTGTAACATACTATTTTACAAGGTAAGAAACAACTTAGATAGCTCTATCATAGGTAACATAGACATTGACTTAGCAGAAATAATGAGGGACAGAGGTTTTKGGGAGCATATTTGCATCCATTGTGAAAACCGGGGAACAGTTAAAATGTCTTGAATCTTTTTAAATTCATGTGAAGTCTTGAAATACCTGTTTTGCCAATTATAGATGGTGTTCCTGRCATTTAAGACTTGAAGTCTTGTTTGCTTTGTAACCTGTCCTCATTCTACAGACRTGGATGTTTACAAATTAGGGTGTGCCTGGAAGATCATCTATTTGGCTAATAATTAATGCTGATAAGATCTGTAGAGGTTAAAAAAATACTGAAAGCAATTRATTATTTTTTTAATTGCAAAACAGTGCCCTTTTAATTATTTACAGGGCTTCACTAATCTTCATTTATCTTTCTCTCACAGGATTACTTAAGATCTTATTAGAGTCATCATTTACATATAAATTCTGACTAGACATATATAAATAAAAATATACGTAGAATTTTAAAGCTCCACATTTCATTGCTATGTTTGTGTACTGAATTGTGTGTCAGTTTATTGAATAATATACGCAGGTATTTTTTCAATTGCATGATTCAGATCACAAATGTTTAATTGGCTTGTCTTTTTAATTGAGGCTGTTATCTGAACTATATTTGACTCCTTCTCTGCCCTAGTCTTTAAAACAATACCAAAAGCAAGGAATCAGTTTATGGTGCTGTCAGAAATTTTGTTATTTTATTGATGATGAAGTCCTCCAGTATACCAATGAAATACATCTGTGAAGTTATTACAAGATGTTGCAGGGATGTAATCTTGTGAATAATTAAACTAGACTGAGCATGGAATGAGGAAAATATGCAGGAAAGATAATAACTCCGCACTGAAATAAATTGCATAGTAAYGTGTGTGCTTGGTCTATGTAAGTTTATGCATTTGCTATCACCTGAGGGTGAATGATTTTTTTTTATCTATACCCTCTAATTCCATAACAGAAATTTTATTTTAAGTTAGTAAATACTCATTTCTCTCTACTGTTATCTTCTTTTTGCACTTTAAGGTACAATCATAATTTGAAAAGTGACCTGTAAAAATAGAAAAGGCATTAATTTGCATTTACCCATTATTTTGCATATGAGCAGCTTCCCAAATCAAATGAGATAAGGTTGTCCATGGAGAAATGTTGTATGTGTTTTGTGTTCGTTCATCTTAACCAGATGGATTCCTTTCAGGCAATAAGAGGCCTCAAAATGTTCTGCATTACAGACTTTGCCCTGAAAATGAGGAAGTGTTTGGGTTGCCAGGGCATAAGACTCAACCCATTTATGTGTTTTTGCCCAGCAGGGAGTAAAATAAGTCTTTCTCTAAAAGTTAATGGAAAGAAAATACAGGGTAAACCTGTCATAATCGATAACATTTCAGGATTACATTATGCAGATACTAGTTTCATGGAATAAAGAATCTATTTTATTACCTTTTCTGAATGAAATTTACATCTCTCCCAAGCTGGGGAGATCCTTATTTTTGGAATGTTAGCACATGTTTCTTAATATGCTTATTATCATGCTGTTATTTCTAATAAAGAAGAAGAGCCATTTTTTAATAGTGCTATTTTTTGAGAGAGAAGTAGAAATTACTTCCTTGGTAAAAAAGAAAAATATCAAATTGTGAAAGTGAGTATTTGTTTGAAAAACTAAAAATATTCTAGCTACATTGCATTAAATAACTTGTTTTAAGGTTCAACACTTGGTACCTTGAGAACACAATAGCTAAATCAGAAATGGAAAAAATCTGAGAAAATATTGTACCTGATCAATTAATAATATCCTCTCCAAAGTCTACACAAAGATCTCCAGCAGAATAAGAAAGAGAAGGCAAATTTATTAGTAGTCTGACTAAAATAGTATTAGGATTGTTTCTTACTTTTTTTGGAAAGTTTTGAATTGCACACTGTCAGATGTAACTTTATTGGAATCGCCATTTTTTATAGTGGTAATGCTAGTAAGACTACCTGTTGCCAATGAGTGTTTTCAATTGCTCAGTGATTCCCTGGCAAAGGTATTGGCAAAAGTAGGTTAATGTAAAAAGGAAAGTGTGACAGAGTTCGTTGACAGGATTCACTCTACCACTTAGTAGATGGTTAAACACACRGAGGAAAAGTAGGACTAAAATCTAAAATCAATAAATCTAAAACTAAACCTGAAATTATTTATGTGGAAACTGTGGGTGGAAAAAGGTCAAGGATGAGAAAGCGTAAGCATGAAAAAGAATGAGGGAGACCCTCCCATTAGGTCTTACCGCTTACAAGGTTCAGAGTGGATCTTCTTGCCACTCTTAGCCCCATACTTGACAAACAGTTTAGGCCCAAAGATTTTAACAGCACTTAGACTTAATATCACTTAATCAATAGCCTAATTTACCAATTTAACAAGAGTCTATAGAATTTACTGTAAGCATAGCWGTAACTCAGTTATAGACCTGACTTATTTACCAATCTAACATTCATGGTACATTTGCCCCAGCACTTCACATGTGTATGTGTATAAATTGTAAAAACTCATCTCAAGTTCAGTGAAGTGCTCACATTGGATCCTTTGCACCTTCTCAACAGGYAAAGGGTTGAGGTTTGAGCAGTGAGGTGTCAGCCCATACTTTGTCAGCATAATTTGATGTTGGTCCTCTGAGAATCACAAACTTGAGAGTTCATTGCCTCTTGAGAGGCCCCACTCAGAGACAGATGCTGGTCACAGCCCACTGCGGTCCAGGAATTTGTGGAATTGCAAGAGCGTTGGTTTTAGTCATAGTAATTTTCCATCCTGGCCCCAATTCAGGGCTGTAACTTTCTTTGAAARTTCCATAACAGAAATGTTGTTCCAGTTAGATTGTTATTTAGGCATGAATACTATGTTTACTGTTTGTTTAAAAACAGGTGCTTGTTAGACAAGACAAGCTCCTGGGAGCAGATGTGTTTCTGAGAAGCTCAAGGAGCTGAGCCCAGGTGCTCTTTGCCAAGACTGAGGCCTAACAAGCATTTCTGAGATCATAGTGCAGCCCAAGGCAAGAAGGGAGAAAGGAGATGCACCACCACACTCATCTCTGGCATACTGATTCCTTATCATTGTCCTACTTTCTGCATTAGAGACAAATCTGTTACTTACACAGATTGTCAGGGTGGAGTGAATAATATATCCTGAAAGCTAGTATGCGGATAATATTCCTTTTGCACATTACTTTATTGAGAATTTATGGTACTTCTAGATGATACCACAGAAACACAGTCATTCTACTTCATTTTTTTTCTCTTTTCAACAGGGAGAAAAGAAATCTGCCGTTGACTCCTATTCTGGCATCTGTTAGTCGCCTTGTTTGTTACCACCTAGGAACAGTAGCAAAGGGGTCTTTCATTATCACACTGGTGAAGATTCCACGAATGATTCTTATGTATATTCACACACAACTCAAAGGAAAAGTAAGAGAAATACACTCCATTTTCTTACTGAAACTCAAGGCCTAGCAAGTTTTACCTGTCTGTTTAGTCAGCATGGGAGGTTGGAAGTCTTGTTTTGGAATAAATTAGGTGGAAGAGAGAAATTCTTCACTATGAGGATGGTGACACACTAGAGCAGGTTATCTGGAGAATTGTGGCTACCCCATTCCTGGAARTGTTCTGAGCTATGTTGAATGAGGCCTTGAGCAACATGGTCTAGTGAAAGGTGTCCCTGCCTGTGATGTGGGGAGTCCCTTCCACCCAAATCATCCTGTTCTATAAATATTTAGACTTTACAGGACCATGGGACTGGTAAGAATTGCTTAAGTTAGCTGGCTGAATATGGGTTACTGAAACACAAGGGAATATTTTTTCTTTGAAAACTCTTTATCCCTGTTTTCCCACATTCTGTGCTTTCCTAGGAAAATGCTTGTGCTCGCTGCATGCTTAAAGCCTGCATCTGCTGCCTTTGGTGTCTGGAAAAGTGCCTGACATACTTAAATCAGGTAAGATTTTCAATATTCAAGTCTTATGTAAGGGCCGATATTAATACATATGTTCCCAGAGTGCAGTCTGATGCCAAMACATAATATATTGTACTTTGGAACTGAACTTGAATAACAGTTCTTCAGTCTTGTCTCCATTACTGAAATTACATTGCAAATCATTACATCAACCTTTGGAATGTAATCAAAACCTAAAAAATATCCAATATTCATTTTTGTGAACATAGCATCTCAGCTTTATAACAATGTGTTTAGTGGTTGAAAACATTCCCCATTACATCTACTCAGTCAAACTACATCTGAATTTCAAAATATTTTTGCTTTGAAAAGAGAATTAAGCTTTTCTAGGTGTAATATTTAAGATTCCAACAGGGCAAAAACTATAGAAAACATAAAACTTAAAATTAATTGCAAAGTGGAAAAAGAGTTGCAAAAYGCAGCACACTGGCTGGTCTTTGTAAAAGACCCCTTGTGAAAGTGGGCTTATTGGTCTGTAGTTCCACTTCTTATATATGTATATAAATATCTTGCTAGTATCTCTTTCACTGTTGTTAATAATTTTTACTTGTGGAAATGTAATAAATAAAATAATAAGAAAGCATTTTAAACCCCCTATGTAATTCTTGAAAACTGTCCTCACTACCCTTGAATGCAATCTAGTTAAGAATCTAGAAATTATCTTGGTTGACTTGTGTGACACTCAAGCTCTTTTATAAATCCAGATTTTTTTTTGAGCTATTTAATTTCTGCTACTGTTCTCCTCCTCCTGCAGAGAAATTGCAAATTCTGCTTAATGAGTTTTTTTGAACAAACTTGTTAATGCATAAATTATGAGCAAGGGAGGAGAAGAATAGTAATTCTTTACCTCATGTAATCTTCTGTCAGCTGGTTCATATTGCTTGATTCAATAATTCTCAAGGGAATTTTTGTTCATTAAAATCATGATGAGTGTGAGTTACTCAGAAGCTGTATCTTCCCCCTCACCTTTCCCACCCTTCTAGCTGAAATACCTGATAGTTCTATGAATAAATCTTCAATCTCCTTTTCTCAGAATGCATATACAGCCACAGCTATCAACAGCACCAATTTCTGCACCTCAGCAAAGGATGCCTTTGTTATCCTAGTGGAAAATGCTTTGCGAGTCGCTGCCATAAATACAGTTGGGGATTTTATGCTGTTTCTAGGAAAGGTATGTCTGCTGCATACAATTGTTACAGATCTATGCAGAAGCCATCTTTAGCAATGTCTTGCACCCTGATACAAAATGCCTTAAAAATCCTCTTTCTTCRTGTGCACTTTATCACATCTAGTTGCATCATATTGGAAGGAACTGTCCAGGATAGGGAGCAGCTTAATGATCCACTTAAATTTAGAAAAAGTGACTGGAGAGGAATAACTGAAGTCTATGACACCTTTTGCATGGTTGTTTTAGGGAGTCAACAGAAATGTGATTAGAAGTTCTAAGGTTTTGATTTTGTGGTTAAAACACAGAATTGTAGGAAAAGGAAGTTTTTCTTTTAAATTCTGTTTAGTAAGAACGCTTCAGGTTTCTGTTGAAAATTTGATGCATTTTTGATCACACTGTATGACAAAATTGGACTGGAAGAGTACAGTAGGCTGCTATGAGAAATTGCCAGTTTAAGCAAATAAGTTAATTGTACTCTGAGTATTAACATGAGACTAGAATAATTTCTGTGGTCAGTCAGCATTTTGGCTCTCCAGCTGATGGAGATACACCATATGGAAATGTAATCAGTGAATTATTTCTATCCTTCRAAGTGCCATTCTCTCCTTCTGTGCCATCATTTATTAAAACAATGCCAATCTACTTAAATCACTTGTGCCAAAGCATTTGGACACTAGTTGCATTGATTTGTATTCCTGATTGCATTCCTCTGCTTCTGTTGAATCAGACTATAGTGGGCTGAACTTTGAATCCAGTGATTAAGTCAGTAAGATGGGATAAGGGATAAATGCATAAGGGAGATATAGGTGCTTCAGAGAACATGAAGTTACATAGCAAAGTTTTGTTGAGGAGTCTGAAAAGTATTAGGAAACCCCCTCCTGAAAAGATGTCTCGGATTATTGGAAAAATGTGCAGGTGACAGAAATGTTGACATAAACAGTGCATATAAAAGTAGTATCAGCTGAAACAATGCTACTCTGCCAGCATCTCCTCTACCAGTTCAATGTGTGGTATTTTCATAAAAGCTGACTTATTTTACTATTACTGTTTGATTGTGTTTTGTAATAATAGGTTCAGAAATATTAAAAAGTTGTGGCCACACCAATTTCATTCTTTTGTTTTTGCAAAAACCAGACTGGTACCCAGTGAAATGTCTGTTAGGCTTCACACATAGTGTGGTTCTGTGGAGTCTGTTACATGAAGTGCTTTACATGAATTCTGATCTAGTTTCTTCTGTATGGAGAGGAGGTAGATATTAGACAAGCTTGAAAGTTGTTTCCAYTGGCAAAGTGAAAAACATACCATCCTCCTAGTCCTAACATCTCCCTCCCACTCAAAGAAAAAAAACAAAAAAACAACTGCCTGTTAGTTGATGCATTGCTTCTGGTTGTGGGGTTCATATCATTGATAGGATAAATGCTTTTTTATGGGAATGTTGTGTAACATTTGAACTATGACAGCAGAATATAAATGTACTTTGCTCTGAAAAATACTCCTYATGCTGAAGGATGTGTAACAATTGACTTGCATCTGCTGAAAAATGAATTAATGTTGTTTWCCTTCAGGGATAGGGGGAATCCAGGAGATCTTGTTACCCGGTGTCTGTAACCTCTAGTTCTAGCTCTAGCTGATCAAGAAACATACTGCTCTAAAAAAAATTAACCAAACAAAAAAAAAAAATATCAAAAGGCTTCTGTCATTAGAGTTGTCTACCATTTTCTTCTTCAGGTCTTGATTGTCTGCAGCACTGGTTTGGCTGGCATTATGTTGCTGAATTACCAACGAGATTACACCATCTGGGTGCTGCCACTCATCATTGTCTGCCTCTTTGCATTCCTGGTTGCTCACTGCTTCCTTTCCATTTATGAAATGGTTGTTGATGTCCTTTTCTTATGTTTTGCCATCGATACAAAATACAATGATGGGAGCCCTGGGAGGGAATTCTACATGGATAAAGTTCTCATGGTAAGCTTCCCCTTACTCTCAGAGTCTAAGGATCTGCTTTCATGAAACGGATGTTTTGACAGTGGAATGAAAGCACTAGCTGAGTTCAGTATGGGCCTTTTTTGGTTGGGTTTTTTTTTTGCCTTGCCATCTTGTTCRTGGCTTGATCAGGAAACTGTCATTTGATTCGCATCAAGTAAGTAATGATGACTCCTTCCCATGGTACTGGCTTCTGTTTGCTAGTTGTTAGATGCAGTCATCTTGCAAAATATTTCTCTTGGGTGTCTTGTAAATGACACAATGAAGACTAGAAAGAAGCAAAGCAAGGAGAGAAACCTTGGTTTTTGTAGTTTCTTAAGAAGAACCTCTCTTTGGATGTGAGAGAGAAGAAATATTAGAGTATTCTTCCTCACACATAGACACTGACCAGAGTTTTCATACAGACATTGACCAGAATGCCTGTTTCTATGTTTGACTTTGTCACACATAGAAATATTAGGCTTTATGTTCTATCCTGGAGCCTACTTGCTTTGTCAAGACCTTTTGCAAGGCAAATTGATTTTGTTCATTTTTGTTTGATGTTATTCTCTGTTCACTCTAACTAGAAACCAAGATGTAAAAATTTTTCTTCTCAAGTCCTTTATTGTTGAGTAGGGAATTTCTTGCCAGTGTTTTTAAGTGGCAGCTGTGGAATAGGTCTCTRTAAAATGTATTTTCAGGTGTAGGCTAGAGGAAGATTCTCATGTCTTCTTAGCATAATTTTAATTATTGTGGGAAAACCATGCCGAGAATTTAGTGCTAAATTTTTTGTAAACCCCTACGAAATCTAGGCTATATAAGAAATTAAGCAGCAGCTGATGCGTTGCTTTTTAACCAAGAGTATGAGTAAAATGCAGCATACCCTCTGAGAAGARAGCATTGATAAACTGCAAAAGCATTGTGGGTTTTAGTCAGCAGTCAAAATCACAAAATCCCAGCAGGTTTTTCCTGGGCAATTTACTGAAATTACCTGCCTTTAAGAGAAAAAGAATTCTTGCCTTTAAGAGAAAAACAAATGCTTAAAATTGAATTAGCATTTTTCTTCATGAGTAGGAGATTGTGATTGRTGAAAAATATAGGAAGTTGAATTGAGGAAAATAAGGGAAATCAGCCAGACCTTGCAAGTAATTATCTTCAAGTCCTCCAGTTTAATGAAATTCTAACATGCACAATTCACAGGATATAAAGCAATTAATGGGATTCTGGTTTGTTTGTGTTTTTTGTTTTGCGTTTTGGGTGTGGTTTGTTTTTGTTTGGGTATGGGTTGGGTTTTTTCTTTGAAAACCAGTCTTTTTTCTTCTTYCCTCATAAAGGAGAGAGCATTGCATAGTAAATGTGGAAGGTACACAAGGCAAAATACCTATCTGGCTTTCAGAATTAAGTAAGGGAGGCCTGTTCATCAGGCTTTCTTGGTACTTTGTGCTCGAGTCTCAGCAAGAGAAGTGGGAGATGCAGATTGTCCTGATATTTTGTGTAGTTACATGTTGAAGTTCTGTCTTGAGATTTGATGTTTGGAGTCTGCTTTATTGAAAGCACTTGTCATTTCCTTACTCTTTTTCAGGAATTTGTGGAGAATAGTAGGAAATCTATGAAAGAAGCTGGCCGCGGAGGTGGAGCTGAGGGCAGAGAGCTAAAACCAATGGTAGGTGCAGATGAGGAGGTGGCGATCCTCCAAGAGTTTCACTTTTACTTCTTCTCCCTCTTTGTCTTTACTGACTGCACTTCTTCAGGAGAAGTTTTTGTTCTCTGTATCACTCAAGATGTTCTGCTTTTTCTGTTTGTGAGCTTGCCTATCACCTGGATGGCAGAGTTTTTGTCACAGCTGAGACCATCTCCTGTAAAAGTAAGATGAAAGGAACTGTCTCATACAAAACAAATGCAGTATCATTTTGTTAGGATTAGTGGTGCATGCTATRTGGTATATGCAGACAGCCCCAACTGCTGAATAGTCTAAAAATAAGATGGCTCTGAGATTCATTGGGCTCATCTCAGCCCTGAGATGAACAGTTTTTGCTCATCTTACCTTCACTGCAAAAGCCTGAAATGAAGAACACTACTGAGTGCATCCATTGTTGTAAAGTAAGACCAGGTATTTAAAGCCCTCACCAAATTATCTTACACAGTGCCAAGGAATTGAATACAGTGATTCCTTTCAACCTGCTCAAATGACATTTCTCCTAGTTGTTTGTTTTATTGCCAACTACTTATGTTGCTTGTCTCTTGTGTGCTCTTTCCATCTCACACTGTCAGATGCACAGACAGTGAACAATGCATCATTTATGCTTCTGCAGCCTGTTTTACTTATGGTGTGCCTGTTAGGAAGGCATTGCATGTCTGAGTAGCCTGAACTAAGGAACACTATACATGGTACAGATAACAGATAGGAGGATAAGTTTGGAAGGTGGAGAACAGAGAGCGTATAATGGAGAGCCAGGCTGGGCAAGGTATGATTTGTCATCRTACATTACAACTTTGTGAAATAGAATATTTTTCCATTATCACATTTTCAGAATGTTTGGGGTCTTACTCATTTCTGTACCATGGGGATAATTTTTTAACCGAATGGAATCTAAATAAGTGTATGCTAACAGAAGAATTTCTTTTTTCAACAATGTATGTGAAGCCATGTTGCATGAGCATTTTTTGACAAAGCTGGAATGGGTTCTTGCTATAGACTGGATAGATGTGTAGCTTTGCGTGTTTTGCTATTTCATTATGACATACCAGTTTCTAGATTTGCTTATGCCTAAATGCTGCTGTGTTTATACATATAAAAAACTAATTCTATGCTCATTTACTGTTTTCTTCTGGGAGTAATTCTAGCTGGTCACACAGACACTATTGTTGGGATTTTCAGAGCAACCTGAATGCTATAAATGCAAATGTTAGATTAAAATGATTGAGAATTGGATGTGCAAATGCTCTAGTCATATGCATAATAATTTCAGTTCAAAATTTTATGTTAAACTCTAATTCAAATAATTGGTTTACCTTAAGTGGTTTTCCACTTTTGCTGTCGTCAGAGCTAGCACAGACTGCTACTTACACTTTTGTGTTTCTCTGTCTAAAGTTTGTGTGTTAAAAAACTTTATTAACCCTTGCTCCTTGTAAAAGTGCAAACCAAGTACTTGCAAGTCAAGGGTGATCTTAGAGGAACTTTTTTCTAGGCTCTTGAGCCTGGTAATGATTGAAAGTCCTCATAGAACTGCTAGGGAAGATGCTAAGCACTTGGGGACACAGTATGCAAGTCACCTGCTGGATTACTCCCAGTTCTKCTGCTCATGTGATTGTCTTGTTTGGAACTGTTTGGGCCTTGTGTTTTTCTGTTTTTGGGCATTCAGCTCCAGTTGATTAGATTTTGAAATTCTAGGATCTCACTTCGTGACGAGGATAGGACACAGCAGTTCTATTTCTGATATCTTTCCGCAAAGTATTCATAGAGAACCTCGGTTATATCTAGAATAGGATTATTCATAAGTGTACTATGTAAAAGTAGTGCCCCTAGTCTCAAAATTGCATGTCTGAAAATAAGATCATTATTATTTTTTCTCTTCTTTTAAAAATTGAGTTTTTACTGTTTTGCTTCAGTTTCTTTGAAATGCAGATGTGACAATTATTTCTGCAAGTAAAACGCCCTAAGTGCAGTTGTATTTAAAGTAGGTATTAATAGGGATGACAAAATACTTAGGATGTTCTGTTCTCGTATCAGGGCACAAGAAAAAAAAAACACTTATTCATGCTTCTTTCTTTATGGCTTCCAGCGACCCCTTTGACTCAGTTTCTCCTTGTCCTTTGGCATTTGTCTAAGACTGTACTGTATGACTTTGTTTTCTAGGCCTCTGGAGCAAGTTCATCTTGAAACTAGCCAGCCATATTGGAACCCATTGACATTCCAAAACAGTATATATATACATATATACATACATATATATATATATATATATATATATAAAAGTAAACAGCCAAAATCAGAGAAAAGGAACAGGGATTTAAAACTTTTTTTAACAATTATTTTTGTGAAACATGTACTCTTTTCATACGGGTGGCTTTTACAAGCAGCTTTATCATTGTTTCATTTCTTAAATTATTCGTTGTGATCATGGAAATGTTGATTCTTATCTGCTTGATATTTTAAAATCTGGAGGAGGTATCATTGTAAACATAATCCGAAATCATGACTGGGTTTAGAGACAGATTTCCCATGATACTGCTAATCTGCTGAAAGTTTTGCTTGTTTAATTTCTTTCAAATTTGCATTAWATTTGGGACAGTGACATGTGCAGAAAACCTTAAAATCAAGAAAGGTCTCAAATTCAGTTTTTCAGGAGGTGGTTTCAGTGAGAATTCATTCAGTTCAAATGTGTTTGCAGGCATATTTTACTTTACAGCCCTGGCAGGGCACAGTTTTGTTTAACAGTATCAGATATCACAATAACCAACTCCTCAGGTATTTAGGTGTGTGGGAGCCCTTGCATCTCCTATTAAACAGAACCTACAAAATGGGGACAGCTAATTTTTATATGCAATTGACTTCCTGCTTACCCTACTTAGTCCTGATACCCATTGCCCTCTGTCCTCCCGTTGAGTTCAGTAGCCTCCTTCACACTTCAGTGTTCCTTTGAAGGGTATGGATTCTCCATACGGGCAATTGAAATAACAGATTGTTAAAGCTCTGTCTTAGCCATACTCATGATTAATTCATGACTAGATACAAAGATGCTGAGGATGGGAAGAGAAATGAACTGTACTACTGTACATAAAAAAAGTGCTGTATGCTTCATTTCATCTAATGAGAGAGCTCTGGGAGGTAGAAGGGATCATTCCTTGCCTGTTGTTTAATCCATATTTGTACATACTGTAGTGGGTGACTAAAGCCAGACGGGGCAGAGAAACATTCCTTTGGAAGTGTAACTGCCAGGATAGTTATCTGAAGTTATTAAATAATGACAAGAGAACAGGCTTTTTTATTATTATTATTATGATTAGATACATAAATTACTTTTCAGTCTGGAAGCCCACCAGATATGAATGCTAATATTCAATTATTCCGCATAGTGAAATGGTAAATGCTTAAGTGTATTTGCTAAGAGTTATGATCTGTCTATGCTATATATTCCTTTTGTTACAATTTTTTTAAGAAAACTATTTTTGTTATTGTAAAGTTAATATTTCAGAGCAGAATTTTTAAACTTATTGCACTAAATACAAGCTGTCTACAAATAATGATGCCTCAGTGGTTCAATCACTCCATTCAAGAAAATCCTTTGAAAGAGTAAGAGCCTTTCTAGAGAAGCTTTGTGATGGAGAGGTATGTCTCTGTAGAGACATGCACAACTCACGTTATCAAGATTTAGTAAGCAGTTACCTGTGCTTCCTTTCAGATGATCAGACTTTTAAATTGCTGCTGAAAGTTCAAAAAATTATGTAGTATCATGTAGCTAATTAGTGCTCTTATCTTTTGGCAATAGTAAAATGTTTCACTTTTGCTTCCAGAAGTCATCTGATAACTTAAATTTGTTACACTTTTTTTCTGTAAGMCAGTTAAAACTATTTACAGTTTTCATATCCATAAACCCCAAACTATTGGAAAGATATGAAAATAAAAATATATTTAGAAAGGATAACTACTGGGGAGGCTAAGGGAAGAATTATCCAGTCCTGGAAGCACTTACACAGTCATTTAAGTGAACCATGTATGTAACCCCACTACCATCAGGAGGGCTCTCTAAGTACAGAAGTTRTGACTTACACATCTGTGTAAGCACTGACTGGATTAGAACTTCAGCCTAGGGATTCAAAATGGAGCACTGGTGAGGCCTCTCAGCGCAAGTTAGAGGTCAGACTTGCCCAGAAGAARCACTGGGAGCAGCCTTACTCTTGTACAGACGAAATATTTCTGCAGTACCAGTGTCTAAGACAGCAGTAGCACTAACACGAGTATTTGTGTAGATCAGTGGGGTTTAGCAAATTTTAAAATTGGCTCAGATGAGTCCTMGAAACTGGTTTTCAAGGCTAAAATACTTATCAAATACCCAGTTGCTTCCAGAGAAACCAGTTTTCTTCTTGTTTAGACGTAATTGGAGGTGCTTAATCAAAGAAGCCTTTATTCTGCTCATTTTGTTAAAAAAATTCTGACATGGTTCTACAAGTTTGTGTTCTCTGCTCACTGGAAGTTTTGAGTAGGGACTTTCCTCTGTAATTGCAACTAGGACTGCAGTTGAAAACAAATTTTGTATTTTTGTATGACTTGACTGTGCACCATTTTTATAGCAGTTTATCCTGTCTTAAAATTTATTTATTTACATGGTGTTTAAAAGATACAGGCAGCACTTTTCTATTGGTAGTTGTAATGTTTAAGTGAAAAGCCTATATCATTACAAAGTTCTTAATAAAAACGTGTGCACCATTCTGAGTGTATATCCAGCATGCGGAGCTTTTCAGTCCTGCCAAAAAGGCATTCCATCCACACACAGACTTTCCAGTAGCCCTTTAAAGCTTTTGAATGTCCTTTGAAGTTCATTTGCAACCAAACTACAAGCTGCCCTCTTCTAGGGCTGCTCTGTCTTGTGCACAGAGATAAGCAGAAGACGGGATTCTGAAGAGACAACTTTTCAGGACCAATTTAGACTCTGCTTTCCTTTTGGAGTGGGGATAGAGGAGTGGGAGGACATTTTGGCATGTAAATTCCATATATAAATTTTGGCAGTAGGGGTGCTGGGGTCTGCCAGCTATGATGAATTAAATACTTTTTCTGACTGTTGGTTATTAAAGCCAGTGTATGGACTGCTTTGTGGGAAGCAGTCTAGACTTTGTAGAGAGCGATGCTGCACTGGGAATAACAATGCAGGAGGAGCAGACGAGACAGCTGAAACAGAAATAATCTCAGAAAGTCCATTGAATTGAGTAGTGCTCAAAGAGTGGAGATTTAGGCTGAGCAAGTTGGATTTAGAAACATTGGGAATGCTGCTTCCCAGCACTTGGTTTCTGCATCAAAGCCTCCGACCAGCTAGGTTTYGAAGGAAAAAAGCGTGCCATTCCTCAAGTTGTTAATTTTTTTTCCACAATATTTTACTCTCTGTTTTATATGGAAGTTGAATAGCACTGTGTCATCTYTATTGCTTCTTCCAGCCCTGGAGAATACTTTTTGGTTGTTCTTTTGGGTCTCATTGCCATATTGCTCCTTGAGTGAAGGAGTGCCAAGTGGCAGAGTGCCAGCTCCCCTTTGTCCCTCCATCTTACCAGATTCCCTTTTACCTTCCTGAGGCAATGATTCAGGATATCACCTGGGCTGAATGGGAGGGGGAGTAGGTGCTGAGCTAAAGTTCTGAGGTAGGATTTTTTTGTGGTATTACTTCATCACTGGTGGTTAGCAGTGCAATCAATCATTTCTATAGTTTCACTGCTGCTCCACAGCTAGACTTAACACAYAGTATGGCCAGCTTAGAGTTGCCCAACCCCAACTGACTGCTGGGGTGGTAGAGTGGGAAAAAGAGAAGGCCTTGACCTTGTGCAAGCACTGCTCAGCAACAGCTTTGTGTTACCAACATGACTTTAGTTTGAGATGTGAAATACATCACCTTGCGTGTTGCTGAAAGGAAAATTAACTCCATCCAGCCCAACCCAGTAAACAGGTCCACTTATCCAATAGCTAATCCAAGACTAGCTCCTTGCATTTCTGTACAGCATCTTCTCAGGGTGGTTACTTCTTTCTGAAAGGGCTTTTTTTGCAGCAGGCAATTAGCCTGCTCCACAGTGCTCCCTTTCATTGAGGGAGCAGGGGATGTTAGCTCTTACTCTTTCAGTACATAATGGGGATATAAAGCAAAAATGAGCCCTTTCTGTGACAGTGTTCTGCTGATTGAGCAGCCAGTGTTGGAGACAACATACTTAATGTGCCCTCAGGGCATGCACTTTAGTGGTTTGCTCTGAGTGATTATGATGTATTCTATGAATGTATGTTATAGAGTCAGAATAAAATGCATGTAGCAGACATATACTCATGACCATCTAGTGAGCATTTAGTTTCAGAGTGCATATTACATGCTGTATTGAATATGGCACAGTCATTTTAAGAAACAACCTTAACATTTATAAGTAGATACCTAACAGCATTCCTGTTTTTTTAAATCATGGCTTGGCCTGTGCAGATACTGTTTACTAAATCAAAGTATCACTAGCCCATTGTTTCTTGAATAGCTTGTGTCACATTATCAACACAGAAATCCAATTTCATCTTTGTGGAAAAAATACCAAACAACAAAACAACCCTTGTGTTTCCCAGCACAAAACCCAACAGGCTTATTTGAAGCATTTCTTGCACACAGCTTCTTTGTTGGGATGATGGAAGTTTACTCTAAGTATTTCATTTTCAAATGCTCTTCCAASTATTTAATCTCTGCTGTTTTTTCCATCACATGATAAGACTATGGAGACCAGTGAATCTGTATTTCTTGTGTTCTGTATCAAAAACTGTTCTCAAGGTTTTTTTCTTTTATATTTAAAGAGACTCAAGAAAAGATGAAACTTGTGATGTGGGTCACTCTTGTGATGTGGGTCACATATAAAAGGCAAAATTTCTCATCTGGGATGGAGCTGTGATGAGTCTTGCAATCTGATACAATCAAGCCAAAGCTCCTCAGAGACTAGGATTATGAAAATAATTCTAGGGACAATTGGTAGCATGACTCAATCTGAAAATACCCATTTGGAGGCTAAGCTATCTGGCACTCATTTGATAGGCATCTGTTAAAATGGAACTAGAAAAAATCAGCAAAGGCCCATCAGATTCTACTCTTGTCTCATGGAGGTGAAGTCATCATAGTGTGATGAGCAGAATTTGGTGTTATAAGCATTTGGTACTTTCYTGTAGAAACATGAAACTCCCCTTAGAACAAAAGTTGCAAAAATTCAGTGCAAAAGTACCAGCTGACTTAACAGAACTAGCCTGATTTCAGTAATATTAAAGACAGCTATTGCCTCAAGAATGTGATGGAAGACACTGGCAGCATAGGTGGCTGCCATTCCTCGAGTGTACCACATCTCCTCTCTGGCCTGAGTGGGAACAGGGGCAACTAGGGAGTTATTTCAGAAAGGTTTGGTGAAATTAGGAAGCAGACTACTTATGGAACCSGGCAGAAGTGGTGCTGGGGCGGTTTCCAACTGGGAGCAGGAGTTCCCACTAAAATCATGGTTTTTAACTCTCAAATACCACATGTGCACCATATTAATATTAGTTAGRTCCCTCCCTGCTGCTTAAACTAAAATGGGAGAATATTTCTCATTTGAAAAAGAGTACTAACATACAATTTCATAGTGTCTCCTAGGGGAGTGATGGAAGAGAAAATAGAAAGGTGGTTTTGTTTCTAATGTAGGCCGGAAAGCAGCTGCCAGGAATTAGGTGGAGAGCAGGTAGAAAATATTCCACTGGATCTTCACTAATTAAGAAAATTCATATTCCAATTCAGACATGTCACAGCAACATCTCCTGTGTCCTGCTTCTATTTTACTCTGGAGCTCTTCAGAGCAAAATGAAGGTGGAATCCTATACGTATATAAAAGAATTATTTCTATATTGTGTTGCTGATTACAGAAACTACCCTAAGGAAAAAGGAAAATCTTCTGAACAGATTTTAAAGGCTTGACAGTACTTGCATTTTCATAGTCCATCCAAGTTTCATTTGGAAACAGATATTTCATCCTCCTTCACTCATACTTCTAACAGGGCAATCAGACCCCTGGACTGGCTTAGTGATTTACATTGAACCAAGATYAACTAACAAGTGCTCCTTTTTCCAGTGGAATGCCACCTCCTTTGAGAATGGGAAAAGTAAATGTGACACTGTTTATTGTTGTCTTGAGAACTTAAAATGTTTTATACTGCAAGCTGTGAATGCAGGAAGAGAAAAGAAATTAACAGTGCTGATCTAATCTTAGATTTTCTGTGTAAACTGACATTGTGCCAGGATACTGATGCAAAACTGTATTTTAGTCTAAGAAATGTATAGATTTTTTAATGTATCAAAATAAAGTTTTCCTTTTAAGTAAGAAATAAATTTCTGTGTCTTCCATGTGGTGTGCTTAAGCCCTGCTCTTTTTAGCAATGCAATCTTGTGCCCTGAGAAGCAAGCAGAGCCCACCCAAATTTTTGACAAAGTTTTACTTTGCTCTGTGCCTGCCCTTCAGCTGAGTAGCTGCAGTAATGCTGGACATCCTGCCCTGGTGCCAAGAAAAGCATTCTAATGCTAATGTTTTCCCAAGATGAGCATGTGAATGGGGTTTGGTGGAGCTAAGGCAGGATATTTTTCCTGCCTTTCTTCTCCCTGATCTCAGTGATCTTCTCTCACTGATCCTCAGACATGTGCTCCTCAGCTTCTCTCCAGTGTGTTGGAATCTGCCCCTTTAGGCCAATGGTTTTAGCCATCACCACGTTCCTCAGCCTGTCTGACAGGGTCTGYATGTGCTGAGGGTCAGTCACTTACAGACACAGCTGGAACCTTCATTGTGGAAGGGGAGGCTGTGGTCACACATGCACAAGAGTCCTTGCAGGACGCTCAGGGCTCATATAGGTATCTGGAGCATACTGACTCATAACATCTGCTTTGCCTTACCGGGACAACTACGGGGCAATGAAGAGTAGGAAGGCATGAAGGAAATCTTGTTATGCATTATGAGCCAATGCAAATTACATATCCCAGAACAGCACCTCTTGTGGCATCACTTACTTGCTTTGCAAGGTCCTGAACATGCTCCCCACCCTGCACAGCTGTTCTAACAAGCTTGGATGGCTAAAGATGGGTGGTGAGTAGAAGCAATAACAGAGACACATGCAGTTGCAAAGATTCCTTCTTCTCTCCATCCCATTGGCACAGCAAATTCCTGCTTTCTTTGCTGCCATTTTTTTTACTCTCATACACTAATGCACTAATAAGCCAAGCTGAACCGTGTCTTCTGCTTCTATTACTGAAAATCACTTCAGCACTGCCTTTGTAAAAGACAGTTTACTTTATCTGGAAACTACTGCCAGTTCTGAAACAGAAACTGATGCTGTTGTGGCAATCAGTCAATAACATCAGGAGGAAAAGGAATAAGCCATAAGGCCMTAAGGCAGTACCTGTGCACACAGGCAGGGTCCCATGCTGTGGACCCAGAGTGTTTTGCTGCACATCAGTGTTCTGCAGCTCCTCTGCAGGTACGCCTCCTTGGCTCAGAGTGTCTATTTCATGGTTTATTAACAGTGATGCTCCTTGGCTAGATGGGTTTGGTTGCATGGAGCAAGAGAGACTCCAGAGATATCCTTCATCAGTAGAAGTGTTAGGGGCAGGAGGCTTGTAACATAAAGGTTGGGTTGTAATAATCCTGTCTGGTTTCCACTGATTTGCCTGTGTCAGAACTGCAGAACAGGAACTCTTTGGCTTTCTTCACTCTCATTAGCAGAGATCAATGCAGTTTCCCTCAGCTCTGAAACAAGAGTTTCATGACTTATAGGGAAAAAAAAAAAAAAAGCACCTAAAGGTGGGCTGCAGAAGACTAGTAAGAGATGCATWTGCTGGGAGAACTGAATGGGACATTCCATGGGACTTGGAAGGAAAACTTTAGGGTCCTGTGTTGGAATGTGGAAGCAAAGCMTGCCCTCCTGCTGTGGGAAGGGACCTGGAGACAGGGGACTGGAGCTGCAGAAGCACGATTCTTCCTTCAACCACACAGCAGYTCCCACTGCCAAGACATTCTGCATGCAATGGGCATGTACCTCTGAGCACTTAGCCTCAGGACTCTGTCCCTCCTGGCATTGGCAACTGCAGAACAGCACAGGCAGATGCTTCCTCAGAGCCCTGCTCCCCRAGTGGCCCTGCTGTCCCTCTGGAGAGGAAGGACCAGTCTCCTTGCCTGCACAGCTGCTTGGCTGCTGAAGGAGCTCTCCTGCCRTGGGTAGAGGATGGGGCCCTCTGTATGCAGCATTTAATGGGCAGCAAACGGGCTCCTTCTCTGAGCCAGGGAGACCRGATCCTGTGCTGCTGGAGTCAGCCATGGCTCCTTCCTGCCACTGCAGGCCACTGAGGAGCTGACCCAGTTTTAGTCACTGGTATTTAGATGCTTAATGAAGATTAGCTAGTGCCCAGGGAGAGATTATTTAGGATTTCTAATTACTATTTAAATTTCGAATGTGTGAAAGTGATAGAGCTTACACTCCCACACAGAGAAAAACTGAAAAGGCTGTTTTTCTGACACCTGCTGCCRTAATCTTCATTTAGTGCTTATTCTTGTTTACCTTAGATACACTAAAAATAAAGTGAAAGAAAATCCAGCACCAGTGCAGATTTTCTGAGACCCCTGCCAGAGCAGTCAAAGCTAGAAATAAAGCTTCTGACAGAAGCTACTGAATTGTATCTCACTACCTCAGCTGGCAGTACTCAAGTGGGAGAGAAAGAAATGGGTGAACAGGTATTTCACACTGAAGTCCTCTAAGAAGAAATCACAGGACTGAACCCTGTGCCCTACCAAAAAAAAGAAAAAAGTCTRCCAAAGTCCCAGAATTAGTGGCAAGATGTCACCTGGTTTTAATTCCTTTTTTGATTGCTCTTGTATTCTCATTTTAAATACTACGTCCTGAATACAAACCTTGGACAATAAGCATTTGCTACAGATGGAGCACGGTGGTCTGGCCACTTCTCCTGATTGCAGAGCCCACCATGTCCCCCCATCTTTGCCCCCAGGTAAGAGAGGCACCTGCCTGGGGCCAACACACTGCTGCTCCACTACAGACCTCCTCTGTAGCCTGGGACTCCACACTTGCTGTCCTTTCCTCAAAGATGGGGATGCCATGAAGGCTGAGTACATTGAAGATCAGTCAGCATTCGGATACTGCAAAAGGACACATGAACAAAATCGGGGCAGGTAAGGCTGTGTGRGAAACCGGGATCCAAAAATGCCTCTCAGCAGCTGCAAGAGGCAATGAATTGGGTGGAAAYTGCACCCCATGCAAGGGAAGTGATACAGACGTGAACACCTCAGATTCATTCCTCATTCCTCTTCTGATAGTTAAAATATCTGAAAATTCAGTCCTCCACTAGTAAATCTCCGCCAGTACTTYAGTGGGTCCTGGTAGTTCACTGTGCCTGCTGTCTGCAAGTAGGAACATCCACTTGTTGGAAGGTCTGCTGGGTCTCTTTCAAATATCTCAAAACTGCCTAACCCTAGTGACAACAAACATAACTTTAGTGCCTTATATTGAACATTGCCGAATGAAGTAAAGGGATTTCAAAGCATGAATTTGCTGCCTGTTCTGAAAGGTTGGGTAGGAGGACTGTGGAGGAGTTCTTCCATGCAAGGAGCATCACAGTTTACTTTTGAAAGCTGTGGTGTTGGATATGTGCATTATRGGACAACACAAGGACAAGAAAACCTCACAAGGGTCTGTATTGCATTGCAGCAGAGGACCMGTCTGCCAGAAAAGCATGTGAGGTTCACACTGTTTATGACGAAGATGAAGCTTGACAGCTTTATAAAAATATAATTTGCTCCCCCAAAAAAACAGCATAAGCATTAGCTGGTCTGAATTTCCCAGAATATGCACAGCTTGAAAAGCTATTAGGCTTCTTAAAGAAATAATAAAAAATCAAAGCTTGAAGAGTGTAGGAGAACTATACAGAAGCCTGATTTTCTGTTCACTGTGTTCATGGGCCAGGGCCTCCCACCTTTCCATAATCACCCTCTGAATTTACTTGGAGAATAGCACATAACAAGGCAAGTGAAAAGCACACATTGAGGTTTTGAGCCGTGGGGGCAAACCAACTCTTGTTTGAAGCAAGCTGAATATCTRATATGTGGCCACTTAGAGTGGTTGGTCTCCAGAAGGGCTCCAGCCTTGACATAGTGAAGGAAGTAGGGGGAAGGAGGGAATGGACTGATAACCTGCCAAGCCAGAGGCAGGACATTGATTGGGGTAAGTCCCAGCAATGGCAAAGCCTTGTTTGGTGTCCAGGCTGCTGTAGAGGAGCCTTGTGTTTGTATGTTGTAGCTCTGCCCACTCCCACTGAGGTCTGCATATGTTTTCCAGCTAACCTTTSTGGAGGGATCAGGCTGGAAAAACARTAAGTGGGAAAAAGACAGTGGAAAAGCCACTATGGAAAGGGCAATAAGCAGAAATTAGGTGCCAGAACTCAGGGACCCTCCTCAGAAGTACACTGCTGGAAAGCTTAGAGGGGGTCCAAGAGTATTATCTATTCCATGCTTACCAGAGGGATGGCAGTGGAATGTTTGCAGAGTGAGAATTTGTACTTGCCTCTAGCAATTACAACTGCTGTAATGAGCATGACTGCCCCTGGAAATTAAAAAAAAAACAAAACCCTAAGTTGCTTTGGCTAGAATTAAGCATTTGCATGGAGGTACTTGGAAAAGACTTATGAAGACAAATGAGCTCCTGCTGTCTGAGCATCGTTGTATTTGCCACAGAAGGAGCTTTTAGAGAGACCCTCCCTTGGCTTTCACAAGGCAGGAAAAGCTGTGTTTGCTGCCGGATCTCTCCAGAAGGCGTGGTAAGAAATTGTGCAGTGCTGCAGGCCAGGACTCAGAGCACCTTGGTGTGATAGTAGTAACCTGCATCAGGCAAGGGGTGCTGAGTATGTCACATGTGTCCAGATGTACCTGCGGTGTGCTTGTGCTGGTGGAAGCTATTAAAAATTATTAGTACTCCACACTGAAGTAGTCTACTCTTTGGAAAAAAAAATTTAAAAAAACCCAAAAAACAAAAACCAAGCAGCTGCTCCTGAGTCAAAGGGTTAATTTTTTTTTGTATCACAAAACCTAGAAAAATACAAAATTTTTGTATTCACTCTTCCAGATGAGTCCTGCCAACTTGTTCAGCCTAAGGGCACAGCTCAGCACAAGGCACAGGCAGCATCATAAGCCTAAACAGCAACAGCTTCATCTGCTATTCTGTTCCTWCCTTTGCAGTCACAATAATGAAATCCAGGGGGAATTAGAAGTATCCTGACTGCAGAGCCCATCAGCAAGCCATTGTAGTGTGGCTGTGAAATAAAGAGCCACAGAGTAGCAAGCACAATTAGCTAATAAGATCAGTGCTCCATCCTAACCCCATTATAAACGGGCTGCTGATAGAGTAATTTTGACACCAAAATAGCATAACAGGAAATGCGTATTCACTGAAACTCATTGCACATTCTATTAAGCAACATTAGAAAGAAGCCAGCAAGTGATTTTCACTGGGGACTCTCAGCAGGAGCAATTTCTGTGCTCAGACCCGTGCTGATGAGAAAATTTTCCATGTCCCCTTCCCCCAAGCAGAGACAGAAGGGCATGGTTACACATGCCAGCTGTGAAGGTTTTAGGCTGCCCACAGCTTCCCTCACAGAGCTCAGCCGGGAGAAACACGGTGGCTGTTCAGCTGCACAGTGGCTTTGCTGTATCCTCCATAAATAATTCCACTCGGCTCAATGCAGCGTGCATTGAGCCATATTTACTCCTGTGGGGCACTGGGCCTGTTCTTTCCCCTGTACATGAAATCAGGAAACCAAACTGGCTGTGCTGGACTGTTCGAGCTCCTGGAAAATGGAGGTAGCTTGGGCTGCTGGATCTCATCAGCAGCTCAGAGCTCCTGAGGGAATGTAGTTCTAGCCCTTTAATGCCTCAACAATTTACAACTGCTTCCCACAGCATACATGGGTGCACAGCACTCCCTAGGTTTGGAAGCTCCCTACCAATGGTGCTCTCTCTCACAGTTTCAGATGGAGACTGAGTGCAGCTCCCTGAAAGGAAATAATATGTTTTTCTCCTGTAGTTTCTTCTGTAAGAACAAACTTCTCTCTTTTATATCTTATCTGGGTTTTTAACAAGCCAGCAAAGGGCGGTTCATCTCCTCAGAGCCCATGACGTGAAATCTTTCACCACAAAAATAATCCCAGTGCAATAAAGTGTCCAGTCTTCAAAGGCACCTCTTGGACCAGCCCCAGCTCTGGAAAGCCAAGTCCTGAGATGAGAAGTGGTGCTGCAGTTGGGTGGTGTGGTTTGCACCGACCCTTTCTGACTGTTCTCTCAGTGCCCCCTCTGCATTCTGAGCCTGCCCTGAGGATGTTCTCCCCACTGTGCCAGGCCTGCTGTGAGCTTTGCCAGCCTCTTGCCTGAAGGACTATTGCCAGCTTGATGACCTTGTGACAGCTGCCAGCCCTGTGTGCCCCCACCTCCCTCCTCTTCCAAGGCAGAGCTGATTTGTGTCATCATTTGTGTGCCCCACAGCCTGTGGTGCTCATGCCTGGCGTGGTTTCTGTGCTGATACCRCCAGCCTATGAGTGCTGCCAAAAATGTGAACAGATGAGCAGCTCATCTCCCGACTGGCCCAGCCCAGAGTCAGGAGAGGGTGCACAAAGCACTGCCTGACCTCCTCCAGCTCCTGTCCTTGACTCCTCGGCTGGCTTATCACACTGCAGCCCAGGATGATGCACCAGAGGTTATTGCTCTGCAGGAGGYAGCTGAAAATTCACGTTTGGGGCAAAGGTGGTCTGCTGCCTCTGAGTTCAGAAACAGTAAGTGTAGGACAGGATTAGAGCACCCTTTCATGCTTCCCAGCTTCTTGTGCTTAAGGAGGGTTATGGCTCACTAAGCCCAAAAACTGCTGTGGTTTTTTCCTGCTGCGAATCTTCTTTTCCTGTGCAGCCAGAATTCACTGCAAGATCTGAGAAGTTAAAGGGTCAGATGCTTCATCCATTACGGCTTCCTGAAGTGGTCACACAAATGTGCAACACTGCCTTTATAGAAGTGAAGGAATGTGACTGTCAACCCTTTCATAACTCTCTTTTTGTCCTTGAGGATCACATCCCCTGAATAATCTTTTTTACCTCTCCTCAATCACTCCAGTCCTGTTTTTTTCTTTCCTTTGAGCAGACAGTTGATCTTTGTGCCACATATAAAACTCACCCTGTGCTTCTGCTGTGCATATGCTCAGCCATTTTTTGTTTACTTTACACCCCCTTCTCTCCTCTCACCCAAACATCGCCCAGCTGTGCCTCCATTCAGTTCTCTGCTGTTGTCTGTGATTTTCCAAGCACAAGCCCTTGGCCCCAGCCTTGGCTCCATTTCTGGGAGCCAACCTCTCCCCCACCCAGACCTGGCCTGCCTGAGACTTCTCTTCCAGCCCACCTGGAAAGGGAGTTGCTACACAATAATGGTTGTGCAGTGATTCCTGCTTCTTCCATCTGGGACAAAGTTCCCCATCTTTTCCTCTCTCTGTCTCTCCATTCTTTTTCAAGCCAGACATCAGATTTGTCCGTCTCACACTCTAAGACTTTTTAAAGACGGGCTTTGTCCGTCTCACTTTTGTCCTCCACATCCTTGWGGAAAGAAAATGGAAGCTGTGTGCATTCTGCAGCTCTGGCTTGCCCGAGTATCTTCAGGGAAGGCAGGCAAATGACAGCAGCTGCCAATCTCTGTCCTGCCTTTTAAAGATCAGTCCATGGCCATGTAGTGYTGCTGCTGTTTTAAACTTTGATCCACATTTGTACCTAAATGCTAGCAACAAGACCTGGATGCATTGCTACCTCCTTGTGTGTCCTTCCTGCAGTTCCCGTCTCTGTGAAGGGGAGGTCACTGTGCAATGCTTGGTAAACCAGCGGCTGGACTCCAAAATGAAACGTTATGGTGGCATTTCAACTGCACTGGGCTCTGCCCCCTGCTACTTAATTGCACCACAAGCAGAGTGGAGAGCAGATATCTACAATCAGGTAATTTTAACCATGTCACCCTAAAATGATTTGAACAGGGACCCAAAGGACTTAATCCATGGTGTGTTTTAGTGCATTCTTCAAGTAGCATTTAAGTGGAATTGCTAGTTGCAGGGTCCCTCATTGGTACAGGCAACAAACCCATAAATACAGTCTGTCCACATTTCGTTCAGGATAGATAGATAGATACAGATCTAAAAAATCATAAAGCTTTGTTTTAGAATGTGTTTGCTCTTGGGTTCCGTTATAATTTAAACACTATGATTTAGTTGAAGCGTTCACTCTGAGAAGCCAGGAGGAAGTTAGGYACTGCACACCACACAGTAACATGGGGGGAGACTGACATCCATTCCAGTAGGATTTCACTGCACTTTTCAGATGAAAAGCAAGAGTGCCCTAAAGTGACTGGTGTTTTAAATACATAGCATTTTGTTTACAAAGTGGTTCAAATGCTCTCTACAGCTTTGGTAAAACTCTACTTGCCTGATCAAAATTGCCCCTACTAAAGAGGACATGCCYCCAGGAGGGTTCAGTAAAAAATGCTATTGATTATAAATGCTTGTCAGTGATCAGCAAACCACCCAATTGATCAGCTGGCCATGAAATGGCACGCTTTTCACGYAAGGCATGTCTGAATTGCAGATCTGTGGCAACAGCTGCACCTTCTACAGGAGCATGCTGTGGAGCTTCTTCACTGATCAGAGTGGTCACCRTGGTGGCAGCCTGGCTCGTTCTGACCCAGGGAGCAGCAGACACCAGGGGGAAGTGGGACAGATCTGGCTGCATCTTTCTTTACTAGAAAGCACTGATGATGGGCTGCAGTCATAGCTGGCTGTCCTAGGGAGGAGATGTGGAGCTGTCACCAGCTGCTCCTCAGGCTTTCAGACCTCCCACAGCTCCTGAAGAGAGAGCCAGGACTGCTGTTGGAAGGAGTAAGAAAAGACACATGAATGTGTCTTCACAAACCGACTGTGTGAATCTGCTTGTGGTTAGGGCCAGGGACTTGTAGATAAGGAAGAAACAGGAGAAACCATCAGTTTCAGAAAATGTCACTAATTGATGTGGACTGCTGCTCAGCCAAGTTCATTCTAAATTCCTGAACTTAGGGAAGAAGAACAGAGATTTAACAGAACTATGAATATCAGTTAATATACAAAAAAGGGGTGCAAATTAAGGAGGGCATAGACTAGGCAGGTCCAGAAGTCTGCACGTTCCAAGTACCTTAGCCAGCAGGGAAAGAAAGAGGGTGATGCAGCCAGAAAATTAGGATAAAAAGAAGACTGCATCCTCCAACCGTTTGAGAGACCCCATGGGGAAATGCCCCGTGGCCTCTCCCTTTGCCCATGAATAAAGTTAACAGGACTCCTCTGTCTCCTTTTTGGGCTCAAACCTCTGGTGATGTGAATTTTTCCATAATGTCCATGTCACAACCTCTAGCTCCGTTGTCCCAGGCTACAGTCTCTGTGTGCCAAGAGCTCCTCCTCTGCAAAGTTTTATCCAGCAGCCCCGTTCAGTGTTAATTTGAGGGTAACAGTGGCAGGTCATGGACCATGGCGCCGGTCACAGGCAGGGATGTCACCGCTCTCCTGCAGACAGCAGACTGGCGAAGACACAGTGCCACCAGCTGGGGATTTGCAGCCACCTGCCCAGAGCCCGGGCCACCTTGCTGCCACAAGGCAGGGGTGTCACAGAACCACAGCTTTTGGTGTCCACAAGCCTTTTGTGGCACACAACAGCGCCTGCAGAGTGTACGCATTTCACAGGTGACGAGGGCCAGCCAGTCTGCAGTGCAAAAGCAGGATTAGAAGGTGTTGAGCCCATTAAGAGGACAGCAGCTAATTCTTGCTAATTCAGCTTTAAGGAGCCTTTCATCCTCCAAACTGTGCCTTGTCTTTTTTCGCAACGTGAAGGCAGGCATGGCAGCAGCAGTGACTGGCACTAGCAGCCATGTGCCATGGGGACAAAAGACACTGCCTTCAATTTGACTTGGGAACCTTTTATATTGAATGGGAGATTCCTGGTGGCAATCTGGATAAACAGTATTCCTGAGGTTTTAACAGCTGGGGGGCTGCAGCTGAGTGTAGAGCTCAGCAAAGTGCATGAAGCCTTGAAAAGCTCACTAAATACACTCCTTCTCTTCCACGCTGTAACTGGCCTTTCCACTGGAGAATTCCAGCAAATCTGTCCCTGGAGCTGAGAGCTCCTATTTCTATCTCCTTACCTCCTGCCTCCTCACTCCTCACTGAGAAAAGAGGCAGCAGCAGAGCCTTTTCCCAGGTGTGCTTGTGTCCATGCCAGGYGAAAATGCTCCCTTTCTCTGCTCTTTCTCTTGCTGCTGCCTCTGATCCTCCCTGCTCTATCTCCTCACCCTGTCTTGTTTCTGCTCCTGGCTAGCTGCAGGCCTTTCAAAATCTGGTTTTAAATATGAAGTGACTTTTGAACTGTGTGGCTCTGGGCCAAGCCTTTATAGGCAGTGGCTGAGAAAGYGAACTTATTCACTGCTTTTTGACATGGTCAAAACTTATTCCAATAGGCACTTTGGCATGACAGGAGCAACTTCACAAACTGACAAAATTATGTCATTTGAAGAACTCAGTCTTCATCTCCATAGAGGGGTGGCTCCTGAGCAATGTATTTTGTTTTCAGCTAATGGATCTTCTGTTTCTTTCCTGCAGCTCTCATGAACTCCCCCTCGACTCTATTGGAGTGGTGTTTAGGTGTTTGGAGATATCCTACCTATATCGATATATCCTGTGTTCAGAAGAATTCCCTCTGTCAGAGAAGGAGGAGGGGCAGGAGGTGCATGGGTGGGGCAGAGGATTAAATTCACAGTAGTTAAGCAAAATTAAAGGCCAACTTCTAATCAGCTGGGCCCTTTTGAAACCTGCCTCACCCAACAGAAACAGCCAGTATCAGAGGAACAAAATTCACAGCAGGGCAGCGTCCCAGAGATGGCACAAGTGTGTTGATACCATTTTAATACCAGCATCGTGCATTTTAATACCAGCACGATGCATTTTAATACCAGGTTCTCAAAGCTGCTGTAAAACCAYAAAAATGCACTCCAGTCCAATGGCTGTTTTGTGGCTATATCTCTATCAAAMCCCAACATTATGAAATTAATATTTCCTTTCAACATTGTGGTGTCATAATTTTTTAAATTTTTTAGAACTTGGATTAGTGAGCTCTGTGATCCAGCAAGGTAACACGTGTATACAATATTTATCTATAGAATGACTGGGSTTGAAAGGGATCYCAAGGATCACATGGCAGGACAGCACAGGCTGACATGTGATTGCAGCTGCTGCGATCCCACACGACACGCTGGGTATGGGGTATGGGCACAGGCTCCCCGCTCTGGAGCACCCCGAGCTCGGATCCGCGATTCCACAGCAGCGCACTCTCGATTCTCTCCGCTGCGCAATCCCAGCGGGTATCCTGGAGCAGGGAGGGCTTGTGCCCGCCGCCGGGGGCAGGGCGAAACTGCCCTCMTGTCGCAAGCTGTGGAATGTGTCAAGACTGCCTAAAATCGGGATGTGCTCCGGTGTTAGATTTTTGTACACTTTCGAGCCCGATCAGCAAGAAAGCAGACCTAATCCATGGAGCTGAGAGCGGCTATCAGCGCCTGGTTCGGGACATCCGGGAACCGATGGGCGATGCAGCAAATCAAGATGTGGATGTAAATTTGTTTATTGTATGCATTGATATCTTTTGCGATACACGGACCATGTATCCTATACCTGAACTGTGATCATTTTAATATTAAAAATCACGCCTGTAAGTCACACCCTGGCCAGGTGAAGAGCCTTCCCCTGAGCATGCGTACGAGTTATCCGGAGTGTGGAACGTATGGAAATTTCCGAGCTAAGCGTGATTGCGGGGCTGGGCTTGGGAAGTCACTGACTCCCAACTTTCTGCCTGGAAATAGYGCAGCGGAAGGTCCGGCAGGGCGCGCTCCGCCTGTGGAATACCACCAGCCTTGCGCAGCTCTGGGATAAACAATCAGTGCCTTTCCTGAGTGTGTCACTGGCTCGTGGTGACGAGCTCGGTTTTGTGGAGAGCATTCCCGCGGCTGGGGGTGCTGCCCTTGGCGGTGTGGGGTCGGGGGGCTGTCCTGCCCCTCTCGGCCGGGCTGGCAGAGGGATCCCGGGTCATTGTCCAGCCGCAGGCTCCGCTCCATTCCCGGTGCTCCTGGAGCCCCAAAGCAGCGCGGCTCTGGCGCAGCGCRCCCCGCTATTCTGTGTCTCTGTGGTCAGTAACTAATGCTGTGTGCATGGGCCCTCCTCTTTCCTCGTTGGTGGAGTTGGAGGGGTCTAATTCATTACAGCGGTTTGTGGGTTTGTTGYTCCTATGGCTGCTGCCCTGGGATTTCCTCTTTCTCTTGCTTGCTATCCACTCCCTCGGGGGTATCACTGAGGAGCAGAGAAGTACCGGGCCCAGGGCTGGGCTTTCCAGTCCAGAATTGGGTTAATAAAAAGCAATGAAGTTKTGACACATTTTCTGCCTGATGCTGTATTATTTTTTTCTCTTTAGTTTTTTCTTCCCAATCAAGAGAAAAAGGATCTACTCTGAGAGCCCATCATCCCTTKTTATTCCAACAGTCCCTTGCTTCAAGAAGGAGCAGAGCTCTGCTTGGAGGTATTTACACATCTGCTTCTACCCCAAGTCAAGGAAACCGGATTGCAGTGATGATGTGGCTGAGCCCAGCTGCCCAAAGCTCCCACCTGCCCAGCCCAGGATACCCACCTGATAATATGGAGCTGCTTTACTGAACCACCTAACCCCAAAAACCTGCTAGAAGGGAAGGTGCAATCTCAGATTTTAGAAGCAAATATAAGAAAAACCACAAATGGCTATTAAAGCTCACGCCTTCCCATATGCTCCATTTCAGGATCATTGTGTTTGTCCAGCTTGCTGTGAGAAGCACTGTCATCAATGCTCCCAGCATCTTCCTTTTTTCCTGTTAAAATGGTAGGAAGATAGAGATATATATTMATAACAACAGGCCTGTTTTGCTTCTGCTCGAGTAGGGGACTGTGTCAAACTGCAGGAGTAGCCTGGTTAGCCAGGCTTCTGTTGAAGGTGGATTCAGAGCCCCTTGTTCTCTGAGAGGTCAGTTGAGGGATCAGGAACCACTRCTGTACAATGTGTAATTTTGACTTGAGTTGGGAAAGAAATTTTCAAAATCCAGAAATGAGTCTTGTTCAAAGTAGTTGCAAAGTAGTGCTTCCCCTTAGAGTGTATCAGGGGTGATGTACTTGGCAGTGGACATTTTCAGTGACAAGACTTCCCACTGTCATTAAAAAAGTCTGAACAAGCCTGTCTCCTTCCAAAGCCCCAATGGCAGTGCCTCTTCCAAGAGTTGATGGCATTGCTGCTCTTTGTTTCTGTCTCACTTCCAATGAATTGTCTCCTGGTAGTCCAGCGACGCGTCTCCTGAGCAGTGCAGCTGGCCAAACATCCCTCCTAATGGACTAACATAACAATAACCTCAGTCAGGGTATAACTGTATTTTGGAGATGGAGAACTTAATGGTATCAATCAACAGTTGTGCACATGCAATTAACGCAAAAGAAAAATCAAAGACTTCTGTAGGTTAAGTATTTTTACTGGATGTGTATAATATATATATGTATATATATATATATATATATATATATATGTTTACTGGATGTGCATACCTTTTTCATACAAAGTGGTTCTCCGAGATTTGTTCCTTTTAAAATTCTTCTGATTTTTGGGTTCAGAGTTTTACATTCCACTTCCCATTGCGTTGTGCAGACAGGCAAGACAGGTAGTGATGGCACAAGGACTGTAGCTGTTGTAGTGGATCTGTAAGTATGTTCTGGTTACTGTATGACCTGGACCTGCAGTCTGACATGGTTATTTCCTAGTCTTTGTGGTCATGATTCTAAACCTTTCTTTTGGGAGTATCTCGCCCAAATCACTTTTTGACTGAAATCTGAATCTTTTCAAAACAGACACAAAAAAAAAAATAAAGTAAACACACAAAACAAAACAAAAAACCATTAAAAAACCAACAAAAGAAAAAACAAACAACAACCAAAAAAAAAAAAAAACCCACAAAAAAAAACCCCGAACCCTCTGTCCTGTGTGGAAAGAGTAAAATGACATGTCATCTTCTGACTGATTCATCACAAACACCCTCCCCTGCTCACACAGTGTACTACATAAGCAAATGTGGTTTATGTTGACATAGAAGTACATACAGTAAATAAAGTGTGTAAGCAGGCACAGCAAGTAATGCCAATCCCTGCAATAAAATTCCGATAATCATATGCACACAATGGAACTTTGCAACTCACAACAAATCCATAAACTCCCTGTCATCTRTCCTACATACCCAGCAAGGGAAGACCTTGGAAATGCGAGGATCAATCAAAAAAAAAACCCTCAAAAATCAAAAAACAAGCTCCCACGACACACTGCAGTCCCTAACCAAAGCCCTTGACTGTTGAATTCTACACTGCCTTTCTTTTCCCGTGCCCGATGGGAGCAGATCCCGAGCGGGCGCTGCTGCCCCGCCCGCACAGTGCTCTCGGTGGGGACACAGCGCGCTGTCCCCGCAGGACGCTCCGGCAGGGGCACGGCTGCCCTCTGGTGTTTCCAGCGGGATATCCATCCTGCCGCGGGAATTGGGAGCCGGGCACGGCCCCATCCGAGCGCTGCCCGCTCAGCCCTCCCTCCTCAGGCCAGCTGAAGAGCATCAGCGGCTCCGTCACTGCGGGACACAACACCCCAGGCTCCCCAAAACTCCACGGGAGAAAGCGGCGACCAACCGTGCTGACTGACCCATCCCCCCCGCCTGGGTACAGCGAAACCCTTCAAAGACACAATAAGCTGAGGGAGGTTGCGCCCACACTTGTCTGTGCAGAGCACAGTGCTGTTTTCTTTCCCTCTTCTCACTCTTTTCAGCTGCTTCCAGTAAGAAATCCCTCATATATCTCCAAGCAAAAGCAATTCATGTAGTTTTAAGAGGAATGGAGGAAGAAGGTAGCTCTATCAAATAACTACTTTGTATGAGGAGGATAAGTGAAGACTTTAGGGCGGCCTTTGTTGGCCCTTCCACTTGATTAATTCGTATTTACAGTGCGTTGCTTCATTTGAATGGAGCTAGTGATTTATTTCTAAAATATTTTCAGAAATGTAGCCCTGGCCTGCCATCATACACAAGAACTGCATTGAAACAGGCTGTGGTTCGGTTAAAAGTGTTTATTTACTATTCTTGTAGCAAACAGCTGGTAACATTGTGATGCTTAACAAATGCCGKTTTTATTTTTTGCGTGCTGGTGCGCACACAGAGCGTTCCGCCGTGCCTGCTCAGACAAACAGCCCCAGCGCAGGTGGCTCGGTGTGCGGGCTGCTCGCAGGCTGTGCCCGGATGGTGGGAAGCAAGCAGGGAATGGGACATGTTTCTGCGGGATCTGCGGGCCGTGCGGGGTGGGGTTTAGGGGGAGATCATCCCGAGCCTCTGCGGGAGCCGGTGAAGAYTGGGAGAGCCCAGGATGAGCGCCAGCAGCGGAATGCGCGCAGATCTCGAGCGGTCCTCGTATCGCTGCACCGCGATTGAAGAAACGCTCCAAGGGACCAGAGTTCTAGGAATGGCCTATGGAAAAGCTGCGGCCGAGCCTRTGAGGGGAACTGGTTTGACTAGGGGAGGGTGGAGTGTGCAGGGAGCCAGGCGGGGCACCCGTCGGGTCATTGGAGCCGCCCGATGAGAAGGGGCTGCGGTCCCTGCGGCCACAGTCCCCGTGTCACCTGGGAGCAGCCAAAGGGTGCCTGTTGAAATTTCCTGAGCAGACCCAGTATCARTTCTAAGGGTGGACTTGTCGCTGCTGGCCAAACAGCGACAGAAAAGAATAGATACAAAACACACAAAAGTGGGTGAAAAAAACAGAARGAAAGAAGGACTTTATTGTGGGACAAACCTCTTTTATCCACTTTAGCAACCRGAGTACAYATTTGTGTCAARCATACATTGGTCAAGAGACAGCTGTTTAATTAGTAATCAGAACATAATTGGTGAGTTTGCAAAAGSTACAKTATTAGTAATGCTTAYAATTTTCAGCCACCYGCGTTATCAATTCTGCATTCCAATCTGCTTTTCTCAAGGATGCRGCATTCCTCCTCCATGTAGGCTGTYAACACTCCTTTTCTTTTCCCAGGCCTCAGTCATACACAATGATTGCCTGGGYTTCAGAATCCGGGCTTGTGGGGCCCCGTTCCCCCACATGGACTCGAGCCCCTCTGTTGGGGCAGCRTTTGTTCAGATTTGGTGACATTCCTGCGGCTGTGTGTGTGTGTGTGATTGAAGTCCTCGGAAGGCGCACGCAGAAAGTGTTTTTTATCCGGTGCCGCAGCGATATCCCAGGAACCGCGGTCCCGCTGGGCAGGAGGATCGGCTGCTCTCACCTGGAGCTGGCAGAGCCATCCCATCACTGGAACTGCCGGTCACACCGGTTCCCTTTCCTGCGGAAGCGATTCCCGGAKTCCCGGGTTTGTCTGTGTGTCCCAAAGACAAAGGCGCAGGGGGCTAACTGGAGAGAGTTTACTACAATACATTCTATCACTGCTAATTAATGAATATTTACACCTGCGTAAATTCCTTTTAAAGGAAGTAAAATCAATTTTTAAAAAAATCAAAACTTTTTGAATGAACAAAAAATTTAAGTCCTTTGGGAGGGGGGAGGATGGTTAAAAAGACTTCTAGAGAAAATATTCATCCTAATCAAGACAAACAAACCATGAAATTCTCATGCAGAAGTGGCTTTAAGATAAATTCGGTCTTGAAAGGTTTCCAGCAGTCCATATGTAGGCTCTTTATAATATGACTTGCCACCGTGGTTAATTTGGTTTATGAAAAACAGACACACTGAAGTCATTCTTCWTAACCTTTGACTTGAGTCTAGAGGAAATGCAGAGGCCCAGCAACAATGATGCAAAGAACTTGCATTCCCTGTGGCTCCAAAACAGTAGTTTTTCACTTGATTTAGGCTAACTTAATTTTTGATTTGCAGAAAGGCATTAGGATGAGATTTCTAAGAATATGCAGGAAGTTATTTCATTATTGCATTACTTCTGCTCTGTTATGTTGATGAGTTTTGGTATTTGCTTGGCGTTTCTTTGTTGAGTATTTTTCCCCCCAAACTTGTATTTCCATACTGAAAAGCCTGATGTTAACATCCAGGAATAATTTAAATGGAAAATCTCAGCAACCTGCATTCATAATACATTTTAAATAACTAAACATTTAATCTTATTATTGCAAGTTTTTTGGTAGTTACCAAGAAAAATTCGTGCTAGCTGTTGAATTTGAAGCAGTTCTTGCTCGGTAATGATGGAATGCTGTTACCATTTGGCAGCTTTGTAGCACAGGCATTGCYGAATGAAAGAATGAACCGGCAAAACATAATAGCAGACTGAGCTCAGGAGCCAAAACCTGAATGATCTGGGAATTGGGAAATGGGAGTAGCAGTGTGAAGGACAAAGCAGGCGTGTTACAGATCAAGAGAGAAAAACAAATAGGAGATTAACTGTGGCCTGTTTCAACATGAGAACAAAATAAATTGTTTGCTATGTTGAAAACACTGTAAAAGTTTTAACAATGCCTAAGAACATTCTGTTTTGAACTTTTCCCTTAAGGTAAGCAATATTTTAAGTGAGATTTATATCCACCTCAGACCAGCTTGCTCATGAACTGGCACTTGAAAAGCTGCTATACAGCCACTGCTTACACAGCATAATTAATATATGAATTATTTTTGTCTAGGCCACCACTATCTTAARTTAGCTGAATATTTCACCCCTTTARTTCATAATGCTGATTCTGCTWYTAAACTGCATAGATTATTAGACTAAAAATGTCCTATGCACTCTAATCAACAACCCCAAACTAGATAAACTTTTTGTAAAAMGCATTTTGTAATAAAAGACTTAGCCTGTTATCCAGTCATGTTTAACATTGGTGTTATCATATAACCTTAAAATGTGCACATCAATTTCAAGCTCTTCACAGCAAAGAATCCTTTTACACTGCTTTGAGGATCTTTCTGAGAGTCATAGAACCCTTCAAACTATCCTTTAGTTTCATTAAAAATAATTAAGTGCCACTAAGCCATAGATGATTTATTATAGAATAGAATCACAGAATAGAGTCATAGAATAGAATATTTCAAGTTGGAAGGGGCCCATAAGGATCATTGAGTTCCTTTCAGGACTGTTTACACCACGTGAATAAGAGCATAACCCAGATGCTTTTCTAATTACTTGTTGACAAGTGATCAACTAAACCAAACTAATCAACTGAAAGAAATTCCTATGGTAGTATTAAGGGATCACAAAAATACTTTGAAAGCTTGTTTCAAAAGGCATATGGACAGTGCACGTTATTACAGACCGTGTGGGTAAGGGGTTGAGTTTCAGAGCACTGCCGGTGTGTTCAGCAATTTCAGTCTCCACAAGGTGGTAGCATTTCTGAACATTACTCATGCTGGCTGCCTTCTTTCGTACTTCCATAAACAGAGTTCTATAAAACAGCAGTAGCCTGATTTTTAATCACGGAATGGTTGAGTTTGGAAACCTTTGGATGTCTTCTGATCCAGCCCCTCAACTCCAGCAGAAGCACCTAGATCAAGCTACTTAGATGGTTTTTGATTACCTCTGAAGAGGGAAACATCCTCAACACCTCTCTGAGCAACCTGCAGCAGTTTTTGGTTCACCTTCAGGTAAAAAAACCCCAATGTTTTCCGGATGTTATTATTGTTAATATTAATGAATTAACATTGAGGATGAGCCTCCTRTGTTGCAGTTTGTGCCCATTGCCTCTTGTCCTGTCCCTGGGCACTACTGATAATATCAGAGCTCCACTTTCTGCACATACTTCCTTTGGGTATTTGTACACAGGGAGCTTTTTCGTCTCTGCACAAACAGTCCCAGCTCATTCAGCTTGTCCTCACAGGAAATGAGGAAATGAGGAAGATCCATAAAAGCCTTCATGAACTCTCCCCAGTACACAAAGCWCTCTTCATGTGCTCACAACCAGGCACAGCATTACAGCTGTGACCTCAAAAGTGCTGAGGAAAGGGGAAGGAGAGCCCTTCTTGGCCTGCTGGCAAGAGTCCTCCTAATGCAGCCCAGGACATAATTATTTTCTAATAATAAACATAATATTAGAGAGCTCCAGGAAGCCCAGAGAAAAGTCTGGTCACTGATCTGGCTTCATTCTCCCTGTGAAGATATATTACCGTACATTGTCTGCCTGTTACTGTCCCCATCCTCCCTCAGCCTTTTCCTCTCTACTCAATTCTTTCCTGAAATTCCCAATCTTCAGAAAAAGTTAAAGAACACAGGACAATAATTCTGCTCCTGTCTTCACAATTAAAAGACAGTAGCTTATTCATTTGCACATGTGAAGAGCAAATTATGTCCCACATCACACCAGCTCAAAGTGTTTATCCTTAATGTTTTCAAAATGCYTTAGAAAACAAATTACATCTCTTTTGTTTACCGTTCAGTTCAAAATTTTAATCTGATTTCTTGTTTAAGGAACAAAAGATAGGGTAATAAATTCCTCTCCATCAATGCTGGAGCTCCCCAGTTTGTTTTTTAAGGCACCAGTACTTTTTCAGCCACCAGTACAAATTTCTTGATAAAATAGAGAATCAATTAGATGCAAAACATGTAAGGAACTAAATGTAGTAAGGAAGACATTTTACCTACACAAGAGGAAAAGAACAAATCAGCAACTTTGTAAAGAGAAGGCTGCATTGGCTAGAGTGATCAGATCAAAGACCATGACTTCCAAAGTCAGCACATACAAACCACGGCTGTTTACTCTCCAGTTGCATAAAGCAAGCTCCAGACACAAACCCTTGGAGGTTACCCTGGATATGAAAAACAARCCAAGATTGTTTGATCTGAACAAAACCTGGTTTCTTTCTGCAAGTCTAAGAGCTTCCAGAGCAGTGTAGAACAGAGAGGAATTCAACTATGTTTGCATACCTCCATGAAGATGCAACCAAAAATGCTAAAAGTTAACTTTCACTGCCTCTAGCAGCAATAGCACTTACCACCCACCAATAAAGCATGGCAGCTGCCTCTGGAGGTGCCAATCCCTTCCTACTAATGATAAAGATTTCAAACCTGAGTGCTTTCAGTAGCACCTAAATTAGATGTAAGGAACAGTGARGTAAAAAAAGGGCTTCAAAAAGGACTGCATTTGCACACTCTCCACTGGACCTGCAAAGGCAGAGAATGAACACACACTTTTGTGAGCAGCACAGCCTCTTCAGCGTTGAAGTATCTCTGGGTGAGGAGCTCTCAATGCCTGAACAGTGAACCAAACAATATTTTCAAGGAAAAGAGAGCTAGGCATTGTAAAACACTTTCATACACTGATGGGAACCCTTAAGATTGCTGAGGAGGGTGTGAAATAAATGTTGTTGGAAGTTGTTTCAAAAAAATTATCTCAAATGTGCCCTAAGCTTCTAGCCCTTGAATAGCTTGTTTCAGAGTAACTTGAGATCATTTTATTGTACTTCATAAAAAGCAGTCATCCAGCCACGATCAGCATTCACAGGAAACACGTATCTTCACCCAGGGCACAGGGAATGGTTTCCTGTCRTTCTCACAAGCTGTATGTGTTGGTGAAATAAATATCAGATATACTTTTATCTACTGTTGAAATTCTTTTAAAGTGAAGACGTACTAGGTAACTTATTTTGGCCTCTCCCCAGCCTATGCTTTCAAAAACAGGAGGAATTTTATCTCAGGACTAGAAGTAATCTCTTCTGTAGGCATCAATAAGATCTAGGTGACCTTTAAGAACTCAAGATTGGTTATTGTGGTAAGGTTATTGTGGTGACAATAGAAACAGATGGCAGAGTCAGGTATTTTTTCCACCCACTTTCATCCGCTTCACAGTTCAAAGCCTTCAGTCACCTCCCACTGTTAATCTTTCTTTCTTGTTTTTCCTTTCTCCTTTGGTACTTTCCATAATGATATCAGACTTCGGCATCTTGTCTGGTTTTTTTGCATCATTTCTTTCATATATCAATAAACACCCAATTCAAAACAGTATCAGTAATATATCTTTATTTATTATTTCAAATTCCTGTATAGATGAATTTGCTTTTGTTTTGGAGGACGACATGCATTCAATTTTGACAATGATATTACTTAAGAAACTTATTTTTCATAAAGGAATTCTTTCAGGGACTGTACAAGCACCTTAAACAAACTGCAATAGTTGAAACTTAGTGTTTAAACCAGAGCTAGATCACCATTATAGTGATCTATATTTTATATATAATTTTATTTATAAATTTTATAATAAGAATTTTTAGTTCTGAAAAGCTTTAAAATATATAATTTATTAACCCATGTCACAGATTTATTAACCCATGTCATTTATTAACCCATGCTTCACTGCTCTGAAACAACAGTGCCCTTTCAGAGAAGACCCTTAAAAATGTTGAGGGACTGAATATTTCATATGCAGACCACARTATTTTTAGCAATAGGAAATAAAGTCCTATAAAAGACAAAAAAGTCCWTCACACATTAGCAATTTCAACAATAAGTAGGGAGGCAGTAATTTCTGTATTCAAAGCCCTGAAGCCATTCATGTGCAAGGATACCGGGACTGACTCTTTTTCTGAGATCTGAAGGACAGTAACACTTACATGCTTTTGCCATGACGGAAGCACAAAAAAATCGCCTCTGGAAAGAAGTTCAGAAGTAAGTTTGTTAATTTATGAACTACAAGCAGTATTTACATGTCTTAAATAACACAAATGATTCAATCTTTCAGCTCAATGATACCTTAAGCTTGTACAGCAGTGAGAAGGACAGAAAGAGATGGCCTTGGTTTGAGTGTAAGCAAACTCTGTGGCAAAGGCATGCCTTGCCATTTTTCTCGAGAATTTTTTTCCAATTTTACTTTCAAGATTTAGAGCTTGTTCTTGTCTCTTTTTCCAGCATAACACCTCAGTGCTTATCAGGTTCTGCAGTCTGTTCCACTCACCAGCTGAATACATTTCCTACCATCAGAGTTCCTGCCCAAATGGCGTCATGAACATAATAGTCCTGCAACCTCCAGAGAATCCTTATATTTGGGCTGGTGTGCAGAACCATAAATTCATTATTCTACTTTTCCCTGGACATGATTTAACTTGCACATGGACCGTCACTGCCTATGAATATATCTGTTCTTTTTTTGACTCGAAAAGCAAGTTAAATACTCAGAATGTTCTCTGAAAGATCAACTCAAAGAGGGAATATTACATRAGGGAGGGAAGGTGTTAAAAGAAAAACCAACCCTCCCACTTATTTCTCTAGAAGAAACAGAAGCAGAAGTTTCTTAGTATCCAACCACAAATATCTGGAGTCATGACAGCTAAGCAGCACAAGCACCTGAAAACATTGCACACCCAGAAACCTGAGAAGTTTGTAACCTGTGGAGATATTAGTCAGGGCAGGAGCTCCAAGCCTCAAGCAGGTAAACAAACTGCCAGAAAGCAGGCTAATGTTATAAAAGTTCAGGGACTGCTGGAGGGTTGCCAGGCGTTCTAATCCCCATTCTATGTGGAGATTTCAGAACATTCTAATGGTTTCATGTGGTGCTGCTGATTTTATCTGGCACTGTCAGTCCTCCCTCAGGCCTAAAAACAATTGTTATTCCGTTTCCTTTGCTTGGACTAGATTAACCATAAAATTTTYGCACTTTCAAACAAAGTTTGACATCTTCCAAAGCCTTTTACAAATAATGTTTTAATTAAAAGAAGAGTTACAGAAATCAAACAAGAGAATTCTGTAACTGTTGTACTATTGTACAGAATGTTCTATTGTAAGTCAAAACCAACACAAATACAGGTGGTTTCAAAAGCTGTAAGGARAAATTGTATCTTAGAAGCAGAAAAACACATTTATATTTGGAAGAAAAACTTAACAGATACCTTTACACCTTGACAAAAAAAAAAATTATAAGCTGTTTTGAAAAACACCAATAATTTTAACACRTGCATTATGATTAAACTTGAACAGTCAACACCAAATAAGGCTGCTGGGAATATACTGAAATCCTTCACACTTCACTTGTCAGAGAGGAATAGGGGTGAGCAAGTTTCAGTCCAAGTACTCTGAYCTGTTGGTACCTCAATATGCTGACATAGTACAAATTGAAGATTTAAAAGTTTTAAGATGAGAGATCATCTTTCCTTAATTGCAGATAGATTAATCCCAAACTGATATAAAGGAGGAATCTTCAAAGTAAAGGGTGTGRTATTTCTTCATTAAAGCTCCAGTTGAAGAATTGTATTTATACTACCTCTAGAGGTCCTACAGATATATAAAAATTCTGAAACCCCTCAAGTTAAAAAGAGAGGTAAATTTGAATTTTAAACTGTTTCTTGGTTTGTGGACTTAACACTTCAGAAGTAAAAAACATGGGATATTTTAAGTATTAGAGTGTATTTCATGTTGGATAATGCTTGCTTTACTGTTTAACAACTTTTTTGTTGTTTTTCCTTGAGTTTTGTTTTTGCTTGGAGTATTTACTTGAATCTTATCAAATTAAATGTAACGCACCAAAGATTTCTTTCAAAAGCCTGGAAGGGTTGTATTTAAATTAAACCATGTTGGCATTCTGTATTGTAAATAATGACATACACAGTTATTTTTAAACTAGATCACCCTGGAATGTAGAATAATGAGTAAAGCAAACTGTTTATGAAGTGCTTCATAGTCTTTTAAATACCAGAAAATGGATAGCAGCATGGCTGCTTGCTTTTTTTTTTTTTATTTTTCCCATGGCTCCTACTACTTTTTTACTACACAGGTATACTGTCATAATCATTTAACCTCCACATACAAATGAAAAAAAATCCCCAAAATGTTTTCTAAAAGCAACACTGTCATCAAGTTTAAAAATTCTTCCAAAATAATGAATTYGTTCCAGTTTTTGTCTTGACCCTTACAATAATAATAATTTCCATATGAAGATATGGACCCATTTACTGACAGGTACTGGCTATGTGTTTGGTATTGTGTGTGTCTTAGAGCTCACACATTTCTGCATATGGGGGCAGTTGTAGCTCTTGAAATAAAAGTGTTGAAGAAATGTAGATGATGTTCTAAAACAATCTCCAGCCTAGGCTGCTTCTTGCTTTAAGACATATAATATCCTACATTCCTGACTTGAAATTATAAATGGAATTGGAAGAATTAGCAGTACAAAACTTCCTACATTGACAAAAACTAGTGTTATTTACTTGTACCAAACAGATTATGCAAAACTCTTGCTCTATGTCGAAGCTTATTTTCCCACATACTTTTTACTTCCCGTTATGTGGACAACTACACTGCCACATTAATATGAACAATACATATTCATTTTATGTAGATTAMAATATAGGGAATCTTTATCCAAAAATCTCAGTGCTTTCACCTTGGGGCATAAAGAAAAAGAAAGCCAAACCATAGCATGGATCCTCTTACCTCACTAGGAAGATCAGGGAAACAAGAATATAATAATAAGGAAMACCACCAATATCAATATCAGTATCAACAAACTAGGAACCTCAGCACATTGAGCTAAAAAATTTAAATATATGGTAATATGGCAAGGACACAATAAAAATGAACAGAGTTAGATGATCTTCACACAAGTACCACTTCCATTACAAAACCCCTTAATGATTTTMTGGTTTGCCTTGAAGCCTGGGATATTTTTCAGAAAGAAAAGCAACAACAGTGTGGCAAAGGGGTTAAGGATTTTCAGAGACAGAGATAGTTAGGCAGCCTTAGAGTGGGATTTGTGAGGAACATGGAAGGGATGATGATAAGTGGGTTGTTCTGCTTCTGAGTGTTAGAGACTGCAAATGACCATTTGGACTCTGCCTGTTTGGAGGGAGAAGGGAAAATTGTTTTATTTAGCAATAGGTCTTTATATCATCTTCTGCTAGACCTGTCAAGTGGCTCTTCTACACACACAGCAGTATCCAGCAATTTCAGCTGACAGTACTTTAAAAGAATTGCTATGCTCTGTGTTGAAAAACWGTTTAAAAATAACTGAACTGTTCATTGTGGAGCTCTTACTACAGAACCCGGTTAAATGGCTCATCCTTTACCTAGATTATATTTAGAGATACCTCACATGTAATTTTTCTGGTTTTGAAACTTCAAGGGGATGATTCTTGAATTTTTACTCAAAATTACTATGACAACCTTTCTCAAAATACTTCACTAACTGGTAGTTTATGAATATGGTATTTTCAAATCACACAAATTTAGTGATTTCATTATTAAACAAACACAAAGAAAGATGGAATTGTGAGTACACTCAAAACTCCTTTAGAAAAGGATTTTTAACAACTTTTAGACACAACATTTTTCATTTTCCAGGGTAAGACCCCAAAACGAATAATAAGGCTCTAAAGCCCTTCAGAAAAACTGRTATAAACAAATATTATATCTGAAGTATATAAGCATAGTAAAGACTTCTGAACTTCAACTTCAGGAAAACAAATAACCAGTATGAAAGCTGGAATRATTATCAGACCTTGTGACATAGCTATGGCATGTTGTTTCTCTCCTTACCACCACYGCCCTTCCTTGACTTCTCACAATGCAGAGTATATTCCCATCCTTTGGAATGCTGAGAGATAGGGCACAGGAAAGGGGACAAGCCATGTCATTTGCCTCTCTATCCTTCCTACTGCCCCTTCCCCTTGTTTATCTTCATTTTTTGCCACTATTTTCAGAAGACATCTGAAAAATAAAATGTTCAAACTTCCCCAAATCTTGCTGTTTTAACAGGTGAGGGGTAGCATTGAGCTATCTAGAGAAAAGAATGTGTGCCAGGAGAGATTTACTGCCCATGCCTGAGCCTGTGCTGCCTGGGCAGGCTGCTGTAGCCACTGCTATCACAAATGTGAAACTCTTCTGCAGTTTGTGTTTTTTTTTTTTTTTTTCTTACTCCAGCTGGGCAATTGTCTGCTTTGATTATTACACAAGCTAATCGGGCAAAAACTTTCCTGCCTTGGCATTCTCTAGCAATTGCAAAAGCAACTTGTAAGCTCATTTCCTCAGGCTGTTAGTTTTCAGTTATCATGGTTAGCAGACAGATGGAAATATAGGAAGACAACACTAACAACACATTATTCCAGTGAGACCATTTGGGCTGGTCATTTTTGCACATCATTCCATGATCACCTGACCTGGCGAAATCTTCCAGAATTCCTTTTGCTTCCACTGGAAAGCAGAGCTCATGACCTTATGTTAAAGCCCTTTTCAATGCTGTCGACAGAGTGGTACCTGAGCAAACAGTATTCTTGTGGAGAGAAGACAAAATGGGGTCACTCTGACATTTTTTAATACCTCACTGACACTCCTGCTGCAAATGATCTTTTAACATCGTGGAGACTGGACTATGAAGCTACAAACAGCCAATTGGCCAATTATTATTAGGTGGTTAAAGGACTAGTACAAAACACAGGCTACTAATATAGATTTCAGCTTGTTTATTTAAAAAATGGCCCCTGCTCACAGACATATCCCRAAAAATTTCAATACCTTGGCACAAAAACGTATTGCAACAAGATCATTCATATAGATATAAAAAGTTATTAAACTCTATCCAGATGAAGTTTTTGGCAAGAAAGTCCATTCCAGAAATGAAAGCATAGCTATTTACTCAGATAATGCTGATTTTAAAAGTGCCTATACTTGCCTTGTGGTTTTCATGTTCTTTTTTCTTTTATTACCAGACTAGTATTTGAAGATACCTACMTACTTACCTCCTAATTTTTAAGATTAATTAAGATTAGACTTAATAACATAGACACACCCCAGGCAGTTAAAAACTAAAAAAATGGCCAATTTGTCTGAAATGTTCATGGCTTCAATCTTACAAACACCATAAAATGACACATACAAAAGATATTTTGTTTGCATGTACTAGTTACTGTATTACATAAATGAAAAATTAATGATATTAGACTATCTGATTGAGTCACCTTATTTTTTTCCTCATTAACTTTTTCCCTACATTTGTTTTCCATTAGCCTCATGAGGTTTATCAGCCGAGGTGATTGAATATGACAGCTCTCATCTGCTTCTCCACATGACAAGTTACGTGAACGAACATAAAAGCAGTTTGTTTTCAGAAACAGTTCTCAGAAAACTGCTAAAGACATTAGGCTCCACCAGCTTCTCAGAACCTGTGAGACTCAAGGAACAGGTAGTGCCATAAATTCGCCCTAGTGGCACTGAGTACACAATCACTTGGGATGCTCTCCCCTCCGCCAAAGGCTCCAAAGGCTCTGTTTAAGCTCAAGGCTGGTCAGTTGCCCTGCCCTGTGGATGGACATGGTTGTTTGATTTTCTCTAGTCCTGCATCTGGCCTCATTTTCCATCCTGGATCTGATCCATTGCCATGCTTGTCTGGGACTGCTGGCAGTTCCTATAYGGAATATCCCAGACCCCGGTGTGTTCAGGTGCAGTCAGACTGCCCTCTGCTCAGGCAGGGTACCAGTGCCTGTGGCATCCTCAGCACCAGTTTTGGCCCCCAGCCTGATGAGTAGCCCTGCTGCTGCTGCTTGGTGACACTGACTGTGCAATGGAGCCACAGGAATTAGAAATGGGGGTTTTCTCTCAGTTATCTCCCAAAGTAAGCTGCCTTGTGAAAGAGGAAAGGTGAATTGCAGGAAAAAAGGGGAGGACAAAGAGTTTGTCAAACATTGCTTCAAGCAAGCAAAATGTGCCAGAAACTGCTATTAGCACAGCTAATAGCACAACAGCACACCAACTCAATCCAGCAGACTTAATGCAAAATCATTTTGATTTACAATCACACTGAACAAGATCTACATAGAAGACCCTTGAGGAACGAGTCTCTTGCTCCACGAAATGACTGTGGTTTCAGGATTCAGTAATACTGAAACACATGCAGAGAAGCACAAGTACCTGTAATTCTTAAGTACATAAAATTATTTTCTCCCTCTCCTGCTGTACGTTGCTTCCTGGGCTTTCAAGAGAGTAATTTTACCTCCTCATTTCCATACCACAGAAAARGACCATGTGAGAAGAAAGCTAAGAAAATGAGTGAAAGCTTCTGGTACTGAACTTAAAGAAGTCAGTATTTTAGCATATAGCCCAGTTATACCAGATGGCAAAGTATTTCTGAAAATGTTGTTCCATATAGAAGATCTTAAAGAAGATCCTAAAACATAGAGGCAGTGTCAGAAGGGAAGCACTTCTAGCAAGAACAGGCCACAGGAATGAGCTATTATGCCAGCTAGCATTAATACTATTGTCACGGTCATCAGATAAAATTTCTAATGCAATCAAAGCACAAAACAATGAAAGCACAAATAAGAGGCAGATGCTCCCTGGCATACTGTTTAATTGTGTTGAAAACATGAAAGCTCGGAAAGCAGAGGCAAGTTGAAAACTATCTTATACATGCCTGAAGGCACAGAARGCAAACACCTTGTTCTAATCCTTTGAAGATGAGTAAAGCAGCCCTTTCACCTAGAAATTCAGAATGGTAATAAAAACACTGAATACTTCCAACTGGTAGTTATTGAAAACACCCTGATCTGAAAGATGCTTTTAAAATAACATTGTTTTAAATTAAAAATTGGTCTCCCTAGAAAATACCCACAAACCAGAAGCAAACACTAGGAATGCTAGGCATCTAGCTTATTTATGATTTCTTAGAGACAGCTACAAACTGTTGAAGTTTTACTCCAGATTTTTATGCCTCATCTGCCCTATGCTGCTTTGACAGCCAAAATTTCCCTGACAATCACTGGAAGATTTCTTCTAGACTCCTATGTTATCCTATTCCCAGCCAGATGAGGTTGTGTTAAACTGTGCTGTTATTATTTGACATTTMTTGAAGATCAAATTGGGATACTATGGTCTTCAGAGGTATTCTAGAAAAATTATAAGAATGTCCAAAAAATTAAGATGTAGAACTTTCAAAAAATCTGTAGGTATTTTCACATCAKCCATAACATGAGTAAAGTTAAACTAGTGGTCAATAATACATCTGTTTAAAGGATGTGAAAATGAGAAAAAGTCTGTTTCCTTCTCTATTCAGTTCATGTCCTGTCTGGGGTTTCCCCATACTTTAAAGCCTTAGTCTTCTTGTTTATTTTACACCTGAGACAGCACCAAAATATCCTTTATAAAGGATATATGTTCAGATTCAAATCTTCATATGGCTCTTTTTTCAGAGGTGCTTTTGCACTTTCTGTACAAAAAATTATTTGTCCTCAAGAGCTATATAAATTATGCATCCCTTTGACAGGTCAGTGCCATGTCCTACACCTGATATGTAAAGCAAGAGCTCTGGAATTAATAAATTCAAAACCACTGTTTGAGGCTATCAGACTAAAATGTGAAATTCCTCCATGCAATTCTTTTGTCTCAAATGTGTTAACTGGTAAATTGCTATCAGTTTTTGATTCAGATCACTTCTGGATGACAGTGGGACTGAGCCCAACTCTATTTTTCAGGACCAAAAGATTCCCTGTTGTGAACTCAATCGATCAGCAGTCCCTAAGTTGTCCAAGGAGTGAGAAAGTTTGAATATTTCAATATGCKTATTTGGGAACTTGTGGCTAAATTTTACTGGGGTATTAAAGCACATAGCTCCTAGTACAAACGTATTTTCACATGTCCAGGCAAAACAACAAATTTATCCACAGAAACTATTCAAAGCTAACTAAAATTAAAAATAAAACATAGGCTTTTAAAAAGATACCTATTACATTAATAGTAAAGCCTTCTATTAATAAAATCGAATCCACAAGAGATTATATTTCTGTACATCTCTGAAAGGTTACACATGTCTGTAGTGTTGACATGCTGTAGTGAATGGCTTGAGACRAGACACTTCATGTAATATATTTCAAATGAATGTCCACACAGAACTACGGAACACAGAAGCTTTCAAAAATATGGTAAAAATTAATTTTCATTTCCTATAGATTTGAAATCTATATAAATGCTTTYCCTTACAATTAAAAACTTCGATAATGCCTGGTCTGTGCCGTGATGACAACTTTAGGCTTCACCTCCTCAGACCTCTGTAGTAACTGTAGAATGACTACACCATGCATTCCCCAAATTCCCATGGGACGTTATTATTCAGGAGTTAGGCTGTTTCAGCATAATGATTTGTTTAGTGGCCACTCAGACATCAMGTTCTGGTTTGCTTATTACTTTTTTAGTCTTAGATTTAAAACGTTAGACTTTGCTAGACATGTTTCAGGTAATCTGTGGAATTCAACAGACACAATTACTTAGATATTATTGTTTTACTTTAATGGGAATGGAGTTGAAGAGCRAGATGTGAGAGCTGGCAATTGCATTTTCAAGATATTTTTATTTTTTATTTCATCTTCTAGGTTGTACATTGTTATTTTTTAAAATATAAAAAAGGAAGAATTCAATAGTGGTGGACAATCTTCAACACAATATTCAGAAGATGATGCTGTTTTCTTCCTCTTCCACATTACAGCATTCTGACAATCTGAAAAGCTAAGATTCTATTTTTAGGTCATAGACATTTTTTCTTTTAGGAATTTCTATTTGATCTCTTTCTGCTGTAAATTTCAAAACTTCTATTCCAGATAAAAAAGGTTATTACTTTAAGAGTACTTTAATAAGAAATTGGAAAATAGCTGTCACTTCAGAACTTATACTATTATTTCCCTGAGGGGATCAAAAAACTCCATACATCTAAAATATCTTATTCAAAACAACACTTCTTCTCCCTCCCCTGAAACTGATACTTATGTCACTAAAATAGCCCAAGCAAATTTCCGTAGGCATACTAGCAAGGTTCAGAGTTAATAAAAATACCTGTACAGCACCATGTTGTGTTATCTGGATATTAAAAGGTGTAATGTGTCCAAGTGATAACATCAAAACTATGGCTTTTTTATGCTACAGAAGCATTTCTGTGATCRGTGCATATTTTCTTGCAAAATTAAGATTTTTTAAATCTAATTGTATTAAAAAATAGCTTCTCACATATGAGTTCCAACAGTAGAAAATTAAACTCCTTTATATTTCACTATTGGGTCATAGAATACTCTCAGGCATCAAAATGTTTTCTGTTGAAGTGAAATTGAGCAGAATAATTATAGTGTACTAAATAATTCAGGGCTCAGTTGTTTGTCTGTAGTATGAGTTTATGCATCCTACATAATGCCAAAAGTAAATTAGATTCCAGCTCATGACATTTAACAAGAAGCTGATGAACAGGTAGTTTCTTGCTGYAGTTCTGGAGTTTTATTTATTTTAAAACAAATATCAGTACATTTAAAATGCTATAACTTTCTAGAGATTTTTTTTAAGTTAACCTTTAGGAATAGTTTTAATTAAGGTTTTTCACGATATAATTGTACCACTTTCAAATGTGTGCTATGTCAGTAATTTTAATCTCATAATAACATACTTKTTTTCCCAGACAACTATTTTTCCCAGCAACTTATTCAATGCACATGACACCTCATGTTCATATGGTACACTCAACGCTTATGCAGATAATCACATCTTCACCACTAATAATAACTAGTTAATTTTTTTTGTAAGCCATTCAAATTATATGCTGTTGAATAAAAAAAAAAAAAAAAAAAAAAAAAAAAAAAAAAAAAAAAAAAAAAAAAAAAAAAACAAAAAACAAAAACCAAAAAAAAAAAAAAAAAAAAAAAAAAAAAAAAACAAATAACAAAAAAAAGAAAAACAAACAAACAAAAAAAACCCCAAACCAATTGCATGTATTTCCATTGGATTAAGAAGTGAAACTGTAGAGAGCAGAAATATTAAAGGTGAATTTAACTAATTCCTAAGTTTAGGTGCTAGTCTAGCTACCTGAACTGTGGCATACAAGGCCACTTGGAACTGACAGCTATGACTCACAAGTTCAGCACCTGCTGCACAAAGCCCCTAAATGTCAGGCAGGCACATATATTGCCAAGGAATCTAGAATAGCACTGGATCCCTAATCACAGGAAACTGATCCAAGGTTAAAGTATAGACAGTGCCTGAGTGTAAGTTCCATTCTTTTGCTGCCATTACAGTTGATCCTTGTCAGGATATTCAAACAATTCACATCATCCCTACTTAGATGGTGGCATTTGATCAGATGAGCAGCTCTAGATTTCCTTAGTAATGCTCAGTCTTCATTGGAGCAACACAGAAACAACTTATATCCAACACTCTAATGTAGACTCTTTTCAGCCTCACAGATATCTAGAATATTAACCCGGCTCAGAAAAATTAATCAAATGTGTCTGATAATTTTTAAGGGTTTGCTTTTTCACCATTTCACTTGGCATAGAATAGAAACTGCAGATCCTCAAGTTTTAATCTATACTTGCTTGTGTAACCATCAAATCAAGGGTCCAAGAGGGCCTTAAGGTGTAAGGCTAGGCATATAGATTGACTAAATGACCCAGCTGGGGGAGGTTTTAACAGATTAATCTAATATCTCACAGGAATTCTGGACCGGGCAGGGTTTGAGTCCAATTTCAGTATGGCTTCACCTGAGTTTGTTGGCTTGTGTTATCCATTTTTATACAGGGCAGAAAATTACTGGAAATTAACTCATACATTGAAGAATTGTCCTGCCTCCCCTGAGGAGGACATRAGAAGTACATTATTGTTGATGATTACAAGAAACCTGGATACTGAGCAGGAAGGATTTATATAATTTCTGTGCATAATTAACAGGAACAGTGACAATACAGAGATGGCAAAACTACAATTTTCATTTGAAACTATGTATTTCAGAATACGAGGGTCTATATGTTAAGGTCATGCTCATCATTTCAGTTCTTGATAATTAGCAACACTGATCACATCTAAACTATAATATTCTTCCTCTCTGTTCTTGTGACATGTCTTTGGTGACAAACTAGTCATTAGTCACTTTTATAAATGCAATGTTGCCTGGCTGATTTTTAGCTCACAGGACACTATATTTAAAATACATCTCTCTCATCCACAGATCATTCTGTATTCATCTTACTTCTGTGCTTACTTCTGTATCAATTACTTACTGCTTTTCTTTTCACTCTCATCTAWACACTCAGAGCTTTTTGTTAACCTGATGTGCCTTGTCTTCTGCTTTCTGCCTTCTCCAAAGCAATCTTTGCACATAACAGTATCCTTCCACCTCTATCTTTCCTCAAATCAACACGTAAATATACATCTTTCTCAGCAGTCACKTCCTTTCCCTTTGCTCATTATTCATGCATTTATGTAGCAGTTAATAATAGCCAAACTCTAGTCAACCAAACAGCTACAGTGAGTTTTTGTATGTTAAGCACAGTTTAAAGCAGCATTTAATCTATCTACTATTTACTTAAAAAAAAAAAAAAAAAGTTTAAACACCAGCCAATTGAGTTATCCCTACCTAAGAAAAGTCAGCTAGAACTTTCTCCTCATAGAATGTCTTCCTGGAAGAAGTGATTCTTATCAGATTTTTCATCTGTAAATGTACACCTAGCTAGAACAGAACATCCACTGCACTTTCCAGGTAAGGAACGCTGCAGTATCAATAAAAAACTGTCAGCCTATTGACAATATAGCCTTTAAAGAGCCATGAAATGTACTCATAATTTAGTGTTGCTTGAGTTTATTTTTAATGGATGTCTAGTGGGAATTCATATAACAGACCTTTGCCTGCACATTCTTAATCTAGTCAGGCCTCGATCTTGGAGGTAAAACAGRAAAAAGCAGTGCTAGAGCAACTTGGGAACACACTCGTGGCTTCAAGTGTCTGCTTTCCTGCAGCCTTAGGGGCCGGGCGGGGCCGAGYCCCGGACAGCAGCGTGTCCCCGAGTGTCCGGGGCGGGACCGGCTGCAGGAGCCACCTGCCCCCGGCACCTCCCCCGCCCGCCCGGACCGCGCCCGGAGCTCGCCCGGAGCTCGCCGAGCCGCCGCCCCAGCCCGGGGCGAGGCTTCCTGCGCTCGGCCCCCGCCGCCTTCCCGGGAGCCAACCCCGGGCTGCGGCCGCGGGGCGGGGGTGAGCCGGGATCGCGCCTTATGCAACCGGCTCAGGGAGCGGCCGCCGCCGCCTCGCCGGCAGCAGCAGCAGCAGGAGCAGGAGCAGCCCGGCGCTGTCCGTGAGTCCCGGGCCGAGGGGAAGAARGGCAGCGCAGGCGCTCCGGTCCCGCTCCGCCGGGCCGTCCCGCAGGTGCGGCGGGGCTGAGGGGCTCCGGCCGGGCCGGGCCGGGGGTGAGGCGGGGCTCCCTGACTCCCTCGCTCCGGAGCGCGGCTGTCTTGCGGAGGAGGAGGAGGAGGAGAGGGCGGGAGCTCCTCAGCCCGTGCCGGCCTTCCCCTCAGCACCCCGCCCGGCCGTGTGCCCGGCAGCCCGGCTGCGGGGAGATGCGTGCCTGGGACGACCTCTACCCGTTCCCATTGCCGCCCTCATGGGTGCCGGGGGCTGCCGTCGGGATTCTTTCCTTGCACTTCTTCCAGAAACTCCTCTTCCCCTACTTCTGGGCCGACCTGAGATACCTGTTCAAAGTGTTCACCTATGGGCTGAGAGTGGAGATGTACCGGCTGCAGGGGCGGGTTGTCACCGTCCTGGACAGGTTTGTGAAGCTGGCGGAGAAGCAGCCCCACAAACCATTCCTCATCTACGAAGGGACCGTTCACACCTACCGGGATGTAGACCGGAGGAGTAACAGGATAGCGCAGGTCTTCCTGAAGCACGAGGCTCTGAAGAAGGGAGACACGGTAGCTTTGCTGATGGGGAATGAGCCGGACTTCATCCACGTGTGGTTCGGACTGGCCAAGCTGGGCTGTGTGGTGGCGTTCCTCAACTTCAATGTCCGCCTCAGATCTCTCCTGCACTGTGTCAGTAGCTGTGAGCCCAAGATACTGGTTGTGGGAGCAGGTAGGGTATACTCCTCATTCCTACATCCAAAGCTTTTAATGTCACATCTCCCACATGTCTGGCCCTTCAGATCCTTTATTGGAAACCTGATTTACAGATGTTCACAGAAWGAAGGAAACATAGGGCTGGAGGAGGCTTCAATATGTTATAAAGCTTCAGCCTCTCAGGTAGAATCAATTATATCCATGCTTTGTGAACATCCATTTAATATTTTTTTTTAAAAATGTGCCTTGCAGAAGAGTCTTCAATGTCTAAGTACAGCCTGTTCCAAGTGCTGAATTGCTGCATTAGTAGTTTAAAGTGTTTCTGAAAATGACCTATTAAGAATAATTTTCCATTACTTCTCTAACAGTCAAATTTAATTTTATTTAACTCTTGTACTTTATTCTCTCATACAATCTCCYCATCTTTCTACTGATCAAACACATTGGAAAACTGAAGGTCTAAACTCAGATTGTACAGCATCTGCTGCTCAAGTGTTTGCAGAGACATGAGAGTTTTCCAGAAATAAAGTTTCAGGTGTAGAGCACATAGGAAGTTGATTCATAATAACCACGTTGGTGTTGGATTGTAGAAGAAATTGCTGTTTTTAAGTAGTGTTTGTGTGGTGTATGTTTCCACAATACTTCATTTTTGTTAAATGCTTCAAAATAATTTAAAATCTTGTTTTWGGCATCCTGGGCATTGTATGTTCAGATTGGGCTTCAGTTAGATGTATAAACTGAAGACACATCCAGAATATAAAGTTGCCATAGCATTTATGGTCAAGTGCAATTGAATCTGCAATGCTCAAAGATCACAGTACCTTGACACTTGATTGGAGGAAAATATATCAAAATACTGTATATTAATGTTGTCCCCACCCTCTAAAATTATTTTTTCAAATCTACTTTGCCTTTTTTTCTGTCACACATCTTCTTTCTTTACCTCTGTTACRCAAGCTGTCGGGTTTTGCACCCCTAACAACCCCATGGCACCTAAATGATAGATTTTTCCTCCATCTGTTCTCTGATGCTAAAAATTTGTATTTTCAAAAATATGTTTAAGATTTTTCCCTTGCATATTTTTAAATTATAAATCTTGTAGTTTTGGTTCTATGTGATATGCTGGTTTAAGATCCTTAGTAATTAAGACAATAACACAAAAGCCAATTTAAATATCCAAGTACATGATGTTTTTAAGGCTTCTGAACTGACAGTTTTCCATTTTGCCTTCTTACTTAACTTGTAAAAAAAAATCTTTTTAGCCTCTTCTTATGAATATATAAATGTATATGAATATACACTTTGAGTGTATGTTGAGGAAGGGAATGAATGTTCAGGAACTTCCTGCTCATTGACTGTGGCAAGGGAGAAACTTTGGATCAAAACTTGTGTCTAAGAGTAGTTTTTATTTAAATAAGAGATTAACTAATGAATGAAAAAGCACTTGCAGAGYGGGGCCAGGAACTGTTTCTCCTCTCATCTACCAGCAGCTGACAGTAAGAGCAACTGTGTTGAGCTAAGTTGTTCTGGGACTCTGTCTCTGCTTTCAGGAGAAGAGCTGTGTGCAGACAGATGGTGCAACAGATATATCAACAAATTTGTCTCACTTGCTATTTTACGTTTTTGGCTTCTTATTTCATTAGTGGCTTTTAGCCTCTGGTGTAAATCTGTCAGTCCCATAAGCCTCTTCATTATTTTTCTTCRGGACTTAGAGGTTCTTTTCTTATTTGTATCTGTGAAAGAAGRTAAAGTTGCTTGGTTGTCAGCTGTTGACCACATCATATGGGAGCCTCTCCAAAGGAGTCCACATTTAGCCACTGAAGGTTTATATACAGTCCAGTGTTACTGTGAGGAGTAACTCATACCACTCTTGAAAGAAACATATTGTACCTAATTATTATAGATAGCAATTTTCTGTTAATATTTATAAAAGTTGCAGAGCAATGTTTAACACTGGGGTTACAGTCAGTTACATAGTACTCAGAGGTCTACTAAACATTTTCTCCTCTRGTGTTAGTGCGAATTTCAAGGGATTCTTCCTTATCAATAGGGTTGAGTTGTGCCTTTTGCTCTTATGGCACCATTTTCACTGGAGTATGGATAGCCTGAACATACTATAGCTTTTTCTTCAAAATATTTTGAACTAAAACAAATCAAGTTGTGGTCTAATATCAATGATTGCCATTGAAGGCATTGTGTTTGGCAACTAAGGTTGCGTTTTTTTTAATCAGGGAATAGTATGTAATGGCAGTGTTTCTGGATAGTGAAATTCTTTTTAAAAATGTGTAGGTTTTTCACCCTCCACACAAAAATACAAGTTGATTTAGCAACTCTATTTCTTGCAGTAGTTACAAACTGTATCTTCAGTGTTTTGGGTGGCCTTCRATCCTATGCATAGATCAAAGATATATAGATACGCAGATCTTATTCACAGCAGAAATTAGCCCCTAATAATTTGACTGCCTGTGCTTTGCAAGACCAATTCTTGAAATTCTCGTCTGTAGTAGCAGATTAGAACAGGGATCTGAATAGAGGGTCTGCTGTTAATATCTTACTCTATATCTAGTTGATATTAAGGTTTCACTGGTGTGGAAGGGAACTTTCCATCTTCAGCTGCTCTCTGAAAAAACTTCCACAGATAATTATTCATGGCTAAATCTTCCCCATTCAGAATGGTGCTGTAGTCTCCCTTTGTGTGAGTTGATTGCATCTTGAAGCTTTTTTTTGTACCTCATTTTCAAAAATGATTTTATTTTTTACAAATATGGTACCTCCATAYAAATAGGCTGGATACCATTTATGGTTGCATTTTCTTCCATATCTTGTTCCATTTTTCTTACTGCCTCTTAAAAATCTTTTTCACATGCTATATTTTACTCTTCATTTTTGCTGTATGYCTGCATATTTTTCAGATATTGTGGTTTGGTAACCCCATTCAATTACTATCATCTTGTCTTTGCTTCAGCTCTTGGAATCAGACTTGCTTCTGGTCCAACAGTTCTCTGGTACTTGGATYGCTTTTTCTAACTTTAGATGAGATTGTTCCAGTAGTATTTTAGTTTTTTGGGTTTGATTTTGACTTAATGTAGTCTGTGAACTCAGCAATTGAATGTTTTATTTTGAAGCCTCAGATATGCTATAAAAACTTAAAGATTTATTCCTYTTGTTGGTTTCTTATATGAAATGGCTGTCTCTAAAAGGCTGCTTTTTTTCCTCTATGACACCAATGTGCTTTTAATTAATTTAGTGCAGTCAGGTAATTTTTTTTTTTTTGTCTTTTCATCCAGGTTCTGGCTAAAAGGCAAATACAGATTCTATGATAGGCCAGTATTTAGTCTTCCTGTTCCTTTTCAGTTATTTCATTTGCCTTTGTATTAGAGAGTTTTTTGCTATAATGACTCTCACTTGTGTGCTATGTTCCCAGAGTRTTTAGTCCTTGCTTTAATCTGTTACTTAACCTTCTCACGCTTCCATTCCCAGAAACACTGTCTCCCACAACTCCCACTTTGGGGAATGTTTCTTGAAAGAGATTCAAAAGCTGGTGTTTAAAACTGCAATTTTAAATAAAATAATAGTTAACTAACTTGGAAGTAAATGAGGAACTTGTAAAAGAGAAATATGTATGCTCTTCTCTTTCAAAAGGTGTTTGTCTTTACTGTATTTGTTACTGGACTTTGCCACCTTTAGTTCTTTGAAAGCTGCTGGTTAAACAGAGGAGGTAAGACATGGCTTAAAATGATGACATTTCTTTACRGCACCATGTCCTTTCTGGGGAATATTTCCCAGAATATTTCCCATATTGAAGAAGGGATTACATTGTATCTTTTGTGTCATTATATCCATTGCAGTGTAACAGTGTAATATTAAACAACATTTACAGCCTAGTGACCAGCAAGAAATACACAAATGAAATTATTTTCCAGGGCATTTCTAGTGTGTTCCTACTGGGAAGAGCTCAGCTCAGAGCTGGATATCCCAGACTTCCGTCATGAATTCTGATGCAAGGATTCAGCTGTTAAAGGATTGCTTTCTAAACTCYGTGAGGTTGATTTGCACCGGTGCTGATAACAAAGGCTCTTAAGGGAGTGTGCATGCCGGGTGAACMCGTGTGGGCAGCTGCTCTGTGAGGCTCTGCCTGAGCAAAGAGATCAGACTGAGATGACCTCCAGAGGCCCCTTCCATCCTGTGATTCTGCAGTTCTGTACAGGGGAACATCTCCCAGCTGTATAGCATTTTTCTGGCCAGGATTCTTTACTCTTGAGGCACTAGCAATGCCTTCTGTTGCTGCTGAGTGTATTCTGAAGTATTCAGAACCATATCTGCATTCTGGAGAAAAAGAGTAAGCAAATTATTTTTTAGTATTTGTACRTTAAGGTCATATGATGTTACAAGTAGAAGTATCATCTTTCATGTTAGTCACTGAATAAAAAAAGAAATGGATTCTATCAAAACTACCTTTTCTTATGTGTTTGGAATAAARATATATTTAGACCTAAACATTTAGCAAAGGGATCTATAGAAGACCTGTGGAAGGCACCCTGCTCCATTAGACATCCCATCTCTTTCATCACTGGTTCTTACATAGTCTGTGTCTTGTCTCAGRTGGTCTTTGAGTGGAAAAAAGAGCCAACTATGATTTGTGTTGGTGTTTTATGTTTTATTACCTTTACCTCCTTCAGTGGTGCTTCAAGACACCAACAATGATCCTGAGCCACAGCTGACTTTTCTGCTATTATTACTTTGCGAGAAGCTGTGCTAAGTCACTTGGGGGTTCAAGTACAAGGAACAATTATTTTCTGAGGCCACACAGTATGGGGAAGAGATTGGACTTGATATAACTTCCTGACCGTATCAGCCAGGGTACACATCAAAGTTGTGTAAGAASCGTTTCATAGGGTTTTCTCTCTGAGTGACTTTCTGTTCTGTACAAGCTGATCTCATAATCTAATGTATTCCTTTCATCAGTGTGAGACTGTGTCCTTGCCAACAGCCTGCATGATTTCTTTGCTAGAAAATAACATAAAAAACCTTTGTGCAACTGTAAGCCTAGGACAGTAGCTCGAAACAGATTTTCCTTGCTTTCTCAGAAGATGTAACAGAGTTAAGCATTCATGTGAGTATAAAGTAACAGTTTAATAAACTTTCATTAAATAACGCTTTAAAAGTAAGAGGAGAAGAAAAAACAAGTGGAAAACATAGCCATCCCAATCAATTCCAGATATGTATTCCCAGTAGGCCAAATAATTAGCAAGTGGTGAACATTTGTATACAAATTTTGTAAACAACACAGATGGAACTTGCCAAATTTTATATGAGCAGACATTTCTTCCAAAACGAGTAATCCAAAACCTGAATATACTTTCATAGTGTAAAAAGTAAACAAGTACTYGAGAGAAACTCCAAGTTTAAATAGCCAAGGTGCTTTACTGCTTTTGCTTTTCTGTATGATAAGGTGCACATACAAGGTACCTCTRGAAATAATCAAATTGTAGCTCTTGCAAGAGGGCTGTGTCTACCTGACAGGTGGAAAAGATGATGTGTAAAGGCCAGAGAGCCCTACACAATGCCTAGCGTGTTTTTTTTTTGTGGAACAAAATGTTAGTTGACTATCATTAGAGCTATTATTTGGAAATATGCTAGYACAACTGAGAGTCACTTTCAAACACCCCGTCTCCTGTGTGTTCCAAAGTAACTTTCAGTTTCTGGCACTTTGAATGCAGCTGTTTTGAATCACCTTTTTTTATTCAGGAAATAATTTATTGTTTCTGCTGTTCTCTGCTATCTCCTGAGAAGTTTCTTTCATGATAGCGTTTAATTAYAAGCTGCTCACGCACTGTTCCAAGTACTAGATTCCTGAACACMGAAGAAAAATTATGCTCTGTAATCATCTAGTAGTTCAATAGTAGTAAAAAACTACAGAGCTGTTGTTTTTAAGAGTGAATGTTTAGAGAAACAATAGACAGTGTGTGTGTTTAATTTGAAGATTAATCTTAACTATTTTGGGTTAATATATTTCAGCCTACTAAAAAGGAGCTGTGTCCTCGTYATTCTTAATTCTTAAATAATTGTAGGGTTGAAATTAATAGTTGCCATCTTTCTTCCTTTGATGCAAGAAAAGGGGGGAAAAGAAAAAGAAGAGACAAGTCCTCTTCTTTCTGACAGACTTGCATTGTAGATGGAGCCATTGCATTAACAAAGAATGACAGAAAATGCTRTATTCTCTAACTATTTTTGAGACCAGAAATAGAACTCCAACTACTTCTAACACCTCTGATACTTTTGCAAGGTTCTCAGTCTAACTTGCACCKACACAAGCTATCCTTAGTATATATGAGACATATATGCATAATAGAAATTTAAAAATCAGTATAAGAAGGTACTATCTATGTAGTTATTCCATCACACTTGGTTTACTGATAGATGTGAGAAATAGTAGAGTTGTATCTTCCTATTTATTGCTSAAAAACCCCCCATAATTCTATTATTTAACAGCAAGACAGAATTAATATGCCAATCAACCTTGACATTCACTGTTCTTAACATTATTTTTTTGTTCACATTTTTTCAGTCTATTGGTATCTATAATGGACTATGTTCCAATGATTCAAACTGGAGGCTATGTATCTTTCAGATTTTTAAAATTGTTTGAGTGATTTCTTCCTGAAGTCATTCTGCAGTACAAGGAGGTTAGAACACAATAATTTTAATGTTAAACTACATCAGATCTATTTGCTAAATGTTCATAAAATAATGTAAAACTTGTACTTGATAGGCTTCAGGCTTGTAAAACATGTTTAGCTGATGATAGTATGCTATATATCTGTAACAGCAATACAGATGAGTATGTTTTTAATTAAAATATCTACATCAGTCTGTCATTAGGAAAGTAGTTTTCTGAAAGATTAAAAATCTTCCGTTGTTTTGGTATAAAATTGATACATTCCATTAATGGTATCCATATTTAATATTCGTGAAATGAGTTTGGAGTTGACTTCAGGATTTCAAATGCTGGCTCTGGCAGTGCCTCATTGCCAGGTTCTGGGTGAGTCATGTCAGCTTTGTTTGTTTATTCATCTATAAAAACCAATAATAAAATAGGAATRTTTGCAAGATTAATTGCTTAGACTGAGATATATTGAAGCACTTAAGTGTAAATGAGTTCTATTCAAAGCAATATTGCTCCTGTTCCCAGATTATTACTTTAATGACTGTGCAATCTTCTGAGAAAGTGCTTCAAAACACAAATACAAAATGGATTATTTAAGGATTGCCCTCTACATATATCTTCTCTTTTTATTAAGCTGGGAAGCTCTATCATTGTTTCTTTCCTGATAAGTCAACAAAATAAGYTTCACTTACATTGCTCTTTGTTTTTAAATTAGTCATTTCTGTGCTTTYGAAAAAGAGAAAAAAAACAACTTCTCAATGGGACGTTGCTGTTGAGGGCATCCAAGGAAACTTGTACTGTAATTACCATTTATGCATATATTTGACTTGTATCTTCAGTGAATTTCTTCAAGATTTATTAGAAGTTGAAATTTAACCATACTTCATTCTGGTCTTAGCAATGACTRAGTGTTAGCTAAAATCATGTGGGAAAGAAGAACTAGTAATCAAGGCTCACAAGTCTGCTTTGAGAGCTAGTTGATGKCTAGACTATGTGGGATCAGCAGTATTTTTAACACAGAATATCCTGATTTCAGTGAATTTTCATTCTAGTTCTTCGTTATTTTATTGAATCTATTTATATCCATGGAGGTGACTTACGTTTCTATATGATAAAGAGTAAAACTTTAAGAAGAAATATACTTTTTTCTCTAGTTTTGTGAATAATGTAAGTAACATTATTTCATGTTAATTTTTAAGATTTGCTTGGGACACTGGAAGAAATTCTTCCTAAACTTCAAAAAGATGTTAGTGTTTGGATAATGGCCAARGACTCCACATTCCCAAGTGTGCATACCCTTTTAGACAAAATAGAAGCTGCRTCTGAAGACCCTGTTCCAGTTAATCAGTGCTCTGCCGACAACCTCAAGACACCTGTTTTATACATATTTACTTCAGGAACAACAGGTACTGGTCTGCTAGAGAGTCTGAATTTTCCTTCAGCTTTCATTTAGAAACCTGATTTTTCTGAAACTCTAATATCTTAATAGCAAAATGCTGTGTTTCTCATCTGGAAGCATTATTAAAGAAGACACTAATTTCTTGTAACTRTTTCYATTCAGTGGTTTATAGGTGTCTCTTACTTTTTCCTGCCACATTATATAAATACTATGAGAGGCTTTTGTCTCTTACTACTTCACAGCCAAGGTGYTTCAAAAAAATTGCCTTTTTGGTCRGTTTAAAACCATAGTAGATAGTATTTTGTGATCATGTAACACTGCCTAGTTAAAAGACGATCTAGAAACAAGCAAATAGACATTTGTTTTTCTTTCATTAAGTCATGTTTTATGCAGGTCACTGTAGAGACAGAAAATAGGATTAAGTTACTAGCCTTTTAGTTTAGAAACACATGTCTGAATTGTGCTCCAGCAGCTAAGGAGCTAAGACTTAAAAAAACCTGATCACTGACATGAAAGGCAGCATTATGTTTTTAAGATGATCAGATTGGCATTCTCATTCAGTTGAATGCAACAGTTTTAGTCACATGAAGACTGAAAATGCGTATGTGGTTTGAGGCTTGGTTCCTTCTTACAAATAATAGTTCAATTATTTGCTTCAGGTTCTCAGGAAAAAATAGGAAATAAGGATGATGTTATTCATCATCATTACAATGATGCATAATATCAGCCTACAATAAAAACATTAGAAACATTTTTGTAATACTACTAGCATAAATATGAGTAAGCTTGCTGGTTAAGAGTAGGGAATTAAAATTAGCTAAAAAATATTACAGAATTATCCAGGTGGGATAATTATGTTTCTACAACTGCAGTCAGAATATCTGTGTGAAGTCTCAACTTTCAGTTATATAGAATTAAAAATATTTTTGAAACTTTGTATGTTATACATTAATTAACATTGGATTTCTATTTATGTAACTAATACCATAAGGTTTGTTTAGTCTGAAGAGTATGGAATATCTAATTGTGAGTAATTGAGCATTTTCACACATTTTGATAAACCAATGACTGATAAACTTAGTTCAAAGAAAGGAGTATTTTGCACAATCTGTAGTGGTCACTTTGTAAAGGCAGAATTAAAAACCCAAGACTGTAGTAAACTTCTTGTTATAAGCAGTTTATTGGCAATGTAGACTACACATCTTCAGTGTGATGGGCTTTGGAGAGGCCTTGGGGTGTAGCTGGACTCTCCACAGATTAYACCTCCAGCTCTAGCTAAGCCTTCAAATGAATAAAAGCTTTGCTAGAATAGGTGAGAAAGTGTTAAGAACAATTACATTTTTAAAAAAATTGAACAGCTTTCACTGTTCATCAACAACCAGACTCAGAACTGGAATTTGTGTGTGTTTGAGAACATGTATCATACAAGACCACATCCCTAAGCAAATTAATGGCTATCAGAGTAGTACCCCAAGAAGCCCATGCTTGCATGTCTGCCTCTTGCTGAGCAGAAATGCTGTGCTGGATCTGAAGAAACTCTTTCCAAAGAAGCTAAGTGTGTGGTCTTTTCACTGTTGGTATTTTTTAAAAAAATTCTTTATAAAATTATAAAATAAATAGAAAGATATTGATTTATGATTCCTAGATAAGCACCCACTGTGTGATCTACTCCRTGTAGATCCCATACCTTTATTATTTACTTTACAGTCACAAAGACTCTTGCCTGAACAAGATCTGATATGAAGCCTCTTTATGTTAAAAGAAATCCATAAGCGGAGTGAATGTTTTTGTCCCTTCTTGCTCTATGTAATTTGATAGCAGGCAAACCACTGAGAGTCTCCATGTTTCCACTTATTTGACTGGACATGGCATCTGACTAAATAGCAAAAAGCTGGGTGATCTTTATGTGTACGGAAAAAACATGCAATATTTTGTTAAACAGCCAGTTGGCCACCTAAAAAGATGGTTGATAATTTGGTTACAGAAGAAAGAATTGATTCTTTAATGATTTTAGACACTTTATGCAGGAAAAAAAAAAGGTTGAGTTCTTTTTAAGAGAAGCTTTACACATTATTTTGTGTTTKCTTGCAGGTCTTCCAAAGGCAGCAGTCATTAGTCATTTTCAGATTCTTAAAGGAGCTGCTGGACTGTGGGCTTTTGGGGCTACTTCACAAGATATAATTTATATTACTCTGCCTCTTTATCACAGTGCAGCTTCTCTTCTTGGCATTGGTGGATGCATTGAACTGGGTAAGAATTGTTTGATTTTTTTAATAGATAATTAATTATTGTAAAAATACATAAAACACAGGTTCACTACTCTTTAGGAGATTAATGCTTTGCTCAAATTAAATGAATAGTGTTTTTCATAATAGCTGAATATTTAGGGGAGAGGGAGACTTTAGTAATAACAAAGGATCTGTACAAACTCTCTCTGTGGAGAAGAATTAATTACCATAATTTGCATCACAAATATTTTTACTTTATAATATTTAGGTAAAACGGAAGTTAAGGAYACATGCAATACTTTGGCAGTGTGCATGGTGCATTAGTATATGTTTAGACTTGGCATTGTACACTAGAATAGAACAGAAATGTGTTTTGGTGAATTTAAAATATTGACAAAAAACTTTATAGTAAACATTCCATATGTTTTYTAATGATATATAATTTTTTTCCATTTGTGTTCTGTTTTGACACTGACAATAAAACRCATGTATTACTGGGACAGTGTATGTGTCCACAATGACTCTCTTATAAAAGATTTATTTGGAACTCCATGGCAAATATTTTCTGTTTCCTTATGCATGTTCCTTTATGCATCAAGTACACATCAGAGCAAGGAAAAGATCATTGTGTTATGGATAAATTCTATCTAAATTTGCATTGATCAAAACTTTCTAGTGAAATCAGGCTTCACTGATAGCCAAATGATTTGCTAATCAGCCAGAATTTTCTTGATGTTTTCAGTTAAATGCTTGAACAAAAGAGCTCAGGCAAAACTCTTAAATAATGTTACAACAYGAACAATGAGAAGTTGTCTTCTTGGTTTTAACCTCTAACCTATTACTTTTCTGTGTCAAGCAGAAGGTTGGTTTCATTTCCCTTCTTTGTCTACCARCTTTGAACACACATTTACAAATAACACAGCTTAAATACTGCATAGTTCTGTGAGTGAGGCTCTCTTAGTTCCTCAGATGTTCTGTTTTTTAGCTAAGTTGCCACACAGAGAAATTACTTAATTTCCTTTTCTACTGCTTCCATAAAGGTGCAACCTGTGTGTTAAAAAAGAAGTTCTCAGCTAGTCAGTTTTGGAGTGACTGCAAAAAGTACAATGTGACTGTCATCCAGTACATTGGAGAACTTTGCCGTTACCTTTGCAATCAGCCAGTGGTAAGTGGAATTGAAGTGATGCCTATTTGTCTTCAGTACACTTATTGTTCCTAATGTGGGTGTATTAAAAGGAAAATTAAACTGTTTTGGATGTGTTCTTTTGCCCTTCTTTTTATGTAAGGCTCTGCAAATATTTGGTGATTTGTAGACGGTTAATAAAAATAATGATTTGAATCAYGAACATGTACTAAAAGTGTTATAAGGAACGATTTTGAGACTAAAAATTGATTCAGTATAATTTGATGAAAAAATATTATTTTACAGAATTTACAAGGTAAGAACCAGGATTWCTGTTCAATGCCTTTTCTGAATTTTCCAGGCTTTGTTTTCTCGTCACTTGACTGTGTCAGAGGTCATGTTTTGCCTGCCATGTTTTAGCACTGTTTTGTTTTGTGGAATGTACATATTCTGAGACCATTTGAATAATGTTTTAAAATTTGGAAGGGGCTTAGTCTAGGTTAGCTTTYAGTTCAATGTGAAACATTTGGTTTTTGTGGCAACAATATAACTATTAAAGACAACAAACTTAGTTTTATTAGCGTGACCTTAGTGGTGTGATGGTTTGGTGACATGGTGTTGAGTATGAAGTATGGTGAACCTGGATATTATCAAGTATAGCTGACTCAGGTCAACTGAATTTACTCCTGATCTGGCTGTTTTCTCATAACTTCTGTGTTCCCTGATTGATGACAGGGAGAACACAAGGTGTTTAGGCTACACTGAATACCTAAAATTTGTTGGAATTAACCCAAGATGTATAGAATAGTATAGATGGAATTAATATAACCTGTTGGATAGCAAACCCAACTGACTTTGTATCCTCAGCTGCTTGTGCTAAATGTGTCAAAGTGAATATTTAAAAAAACATTMATCGTCCATAAACTGAAATTCTTCTTGGTAATGCTGGCAACGTCTATCCATTTAGGAGCTGCAGGTTGTCCTGTTGTGTTTCAATAATAAATCCTAAATGTTACCTCATACATGATCTTACCTGGTTAAAAATTTTAATAAATGACTTTGCACAGCTATAATCAGAAACAGCTTTTATTTTGTATATTAAATAAAAATAAAAAAAATAACAACCTCGAAGTGTCTGTATAACATTAGGCAAAAGAATTATATCCTCTTTTAATTTAAAATATTTAGGAGAACAGAAAGTAATTTGTGAAAATGTACAGAAGTTGGATGCAATGCAAGTCTAATCTCTTTGAAAAGCCTCTCTTTGCTACTATCATAATTTGATTTTATTACTGCATAAAAATAATCAGTGGTTTATTTATTTTTCAGTGAATTTTATTAAAATAACTCATCTCTTAAGAAAAGGTGCCAGTAACCTGAACTATTTAATCTGAAAATCATTAACATCCTCTTCAAGCAGTATTCTAAATTAAGAGAATGCAAACCAGTCTGTTTCCAGAATAATAATTTGCATTAATATCTCGAGTTGCTGACCAAAGAATGGAAAAGGTCATTGGCTTGCTTTTCCCTCAGGAAAATTTTCAAAAGTATGTTTAAGCAATATAGTTGTGGATCATAGATCCTACTGCACTATCCATGCATGCCTCAGGAAAGTGGAAGTTCTTGAATTAAAGGGAGCGTGAGGGTCCAATGAGCACCAGAAGATGAGAAACCAGAACAGTGATACCTTCCCTACTGATTTTTTTCTGGTTATGTTTTGGGGTTTTATTTGTTGGCTTTTAATTTTTATTTGTTCAGAGCGTTTTAACTTTATAGCAAAATAAACAACTACCGGATAACAAAAAATTAAGTTATAGATCATAAGAAAAATCAATATATAGGGGAGATGTAGTTTTTATAAATTGTGATTTTTCTTCATTGTAGGCTAACTTTATTTCTGCAAAATAATTTCCCTTCTCTTCAAAACTTCACAGCTTTTGTCATGTTTGTAGTCTGAGATATTAATTGTTCCTGTTTTCTGTTCTCTTACTGTACAGGGAGAGCAAGTTTTATTTTTCCCATCCCTTTTTATCTTAAAGTAAGAATTATAGGTTAATATACTTAATTTCTGAAACACTCAATTTTTAAATCCTCACCAAGCCATCATGAAGACAAAGCAATTTTAAATTGTGCAAGTAAAGTAATTTATACCATCATTATAACTATTCTGTTTGTTAATTTATGTCCATACTTTCTAGCAGCTGGCATGTCTAAACTCTTCCTTCTGTAAGCCTACAGGGGTGTTTTTGCTTGCTTGCTACGCCTTCTTAAGAAAAATTATAAAACAAATCAGTTTGACAGCTAGGTACTTGAAGAAAAAATATTAAGTATCTGTCATGTTAAAACTGGAAGAGAAACATGTTCACACAAATAAGTGGAAGGCTTTAAAATACATTCTGGGATTCACTCTAGTTTTCAAGTAAGTAATTTCCTAAGTTGGATTCTCTATTTAAATTTCATTAATGTAGAAGTACTGTATGTGCTAGGAGCATGAGAAAGATATGACAAGCTTTAAAGTTCTGTGAAGATATTATGTGGGCAGTGTTCTCGAGATTAGAGTGMTACAAAGCCCTTCTAATCAACAGAGAACAAAACCATAGTAATTACCTGATTTTCTTAATTTCTTTCTTTAACGCTAAACTTTCAATAGTGTATTTCTTACAGTTGGAGTCCACACTGTGGCCTGTTGTTTCATAGATTTTGAATTGAACTTTGGGCAAGTCTCTGTGGTAGCATATAGACTCTTGGCTGAGCTTTTATTTTGGTTCTTTCTTGTTTGATCGTTCTGCCTCCCACTCACATCTGCAACAGCTCTTGAAGACTCATGCAGTAGAATTTTTCTGGGGTTATTCTGCATCCAGTTTGGTTCAGTAATCTGTTGTCTGGGAAAAAAAAACCCATCTGTTAGAAGAGGAAGTTGTCTTTTTTCCTTAGGTACAAGTACAAAGACATGGCATTATATCATGTTCATAGATTTTGCTGGACTTGTAAGTGAGTAGTCCTCATGCCTACCCTCTTCCAAATACTTTTTCTGCAGTGTTTTGATTTCAGTGAAAATACAATTGCTAGCATTGATGACTAATAGCCATGAGTAGCTACAAAGTGGATCCTGCTACTCCAGTGAAAAAGAATATTAAAAAAATTAATAACTTGGTCTTGCTGACGGATATTGCTCAAAGTCTCTATTAACAGTTATCTGCAAAACTACAAAAGTATGGCTTAGCAGAGCTCCCTATATCCTCTCTTAGCAAGAGCCTTGGAAATTTGCTACTAATCTGCAGATATATTTTCCTTAGAGGCTTGTAACTAATTTAAATTTTAACATCTAAACTGTAAACAAAATCTTCTGAAGGCAGTGCAGATATATTTCAAATCTGATGTAATGATCTATTTAAATAATTCATCRCATCCTGAAGATTTTGGAAAGACAGGAATGGTAATGCAGCTTCTCTTTCCTGTTTTTCTCTAAAGAAGACTTGTATCCTMAAGTATGTTTCAAACAAAGGGTAGAAATCAGTTTTTCAATCATTGTATCGTAAGTTGTGATACAGTATGACACTATTTGTATGATTTATGATACATGAAAYAGGTAAACTCTCTATTAAAACCTCTACTTGTATTCAAAATCTGTTTCAGAAATAATTATATCATTGCTCAGAATTTCCCATTTAATATGTGTTCTGTTCTRTGTCCACTTGGTATTGAGACAGCGTTATCCTTTGGCATCAGTGACATTTCTAATTTCCTTAGGGTTACCTAAGTGTATAAGACCCATGTATATCAGCTTTCAGACTTTGTTCTGTTAAGCTGGGSCAAGACAGTCTCTCTACCAGATACAGTTTTGGCCAAGGGTTCTTTGGATGGGATTAAGCTCTCTAAAGTGACTTCAGAAAAGATGCTTAGGGATTTATTTAGTTAAAACTCTTCTGCGATGAAACAATAGTGGTTCAGAATAAGAAGACATACTGCAAGAGAAAACAGAACTTTTAGACTGAAAGCATATTCAGTACATCTGAAATGGAAGCTTAGGAAGGGTCATGAGATTTGGAAGCTTGTATTTTTCCCTCTGGATTGTACCAATTGATCTTAAAAAMAACAGACTGTATGTCACAGCAAACTTTGTGCTTTCAGCTGCCTACAATAGCTACAACATTATGATTTTAAAAAACTGTCTTTAAAAACATATTATAAACCCATGTATTTTTYTCTACTGCCTTCTGATACTCAAATGTATTGGCATACCTCTCTTGGAKTCCATCCATGGATGATCCTGTGTCTGTTTTGTGCTTCTTCCTGCTAGTAATTGCAAAGATTTTCAGATGTGCTTCATGGAAAAGGTCTTCTGTAATACCTAAGGAAGCATTAGATTTTTATATCCAAGACACACTGAAGGCCACTTGCAATGTCAACTACTGGTTCTAGCATTGTGGATTGAGACTTTTCGCAGTCTTTAAGAGGTCATAAAACTTGACCAATTTCCCTCCTTCCAGCTTTCAGTTTTTCCTAGATTTGTCCTTTGGGTTAAACTAGTCGAGTCATTCAGAAAATGTCCTTATATTAAAGCCTGGAAACCACAATCATGCTTTCACAAAGGGAAACTTCATATTGCTCCTAGAATACTGTGTGCAATATGCACTGCAAGAAATAATCTGTGTGTGATTCAATTCTCTGAATTGACCTTTGAAAAGTTTTGTGTAATTTGTTTTGACTAGTATACTCCTGGGGCAATCACCAAAAATACAGCGATCTGCTTCACATTACGGGGTGGAACACAAACAAAAGTGACTTTTTTTGTTGGTAGATATCTTCTGAGGAAATGGAAGTATGGCTAAACAAAACATTTCCTATTAGAAGAYGTAAATGATGAAAGCTTCTTGTAGAATATAATCCTAATAGATTATATATTATATATACAATATTATATAATTTGGCATTAAAAACGGGGTGAGAGTGAGAGTAATAGCAAGCAACCAGTCTCTGAGCTAGAAAGATGTGTCCTTTTCTTACTGTTCCTATCCTTTCTTATGATGTGTCTSTTCACACCCTTCCTGTTTCCTTCTGTATTTTTAAATTTGGTTATGTGTTTTTGCTCAGAAAATCTGATTGCAGTTTATAATTTGGCATTATTAAATAATGAACGTGGATGTTCTTTGAAATACATCTTGAAAAATGTATCACACCTGTAACAGTAGGATATCTCCCATCTTACAGTCGACTAAGCTCCCTGATGCCCCTTTTTCAATGCWAATGTGTCAGAGAGGAAGTGGTGAGTGTGTGTTCCATACATACCCTGTAAATGAGTGCAAATCCTGTGTCATTTCTCCTATCATATTTTATATTTCACTCATGTTTGCATTCTCAGTCCTTGAGATTGCTTTYAATTTCATCAAGGCCATGATACAGAGAATGCTTCATACCTTCTTTTCTTGAATTACCTTTGCATCTCTCCATTTGGCTTTTCCTTATGCAGAAATAGTGAAAGTAGGGCAATGTTTTCTTGTATTTTTTTAAAGTAGCTGCTAAGCATATTTTTTTCATGTAGCTGCAATCGTGAATCCTTCCTGCACCAGTTAGTATACCGTTGGTAACACTCTAAAMGGCATTTACCAACAGCTTAATCACATAGATAGTACAAGTGGTTTATTAAGAACACTTGAGGAGAAAAGACTGCCAGATGAAAAATCTCAGGTATGTGGTATTTAATGTAATAAGGCAGATCTTGACTTGTTAGTTAATTAATATACAAAAGAAACAAGCACGCAAGATGGAGACATAGTGCGTCAAACTGATTTATTATGTGTGCAGATGTTTGGTACATAGTTCAAAGATCTTGGCAGGATGAATGGAAAAAAAATCCAGGTGTAAGGTAAGAACAGTTCTTACTTATTAATGCATTGATTTAAATGAAAAAGGCATTGAAAAAGTGCTTCACCTTTACTGTTAGAAATAAGTGGATGCAGACTGACCCTCCATTTTATTTCAGAATCACTCTGAATTCAGAAAATAAAATCATAGCATTAAAATAAATAAACATTTTTGGAAAGATACTAATTTATTCTAAAATTTCTTGCCCTAGCTGTCTGTGGATATTTAGAAACACGAATATAAATGAATTATCACAGGACATGTGATTTGAACTTATTTGAACTAATACRTGGTAGCTGACCAGGGCTAAGCACTTTGCCTTTGTAAATGAGATATTGGGAAGAAATACAGCTTCTAGCGTAGAAAGTGTTCATTTGGTACTGTTTTTACAGTGAGCTGAGAATATGCATCCATACAATTGTTGCTGCATACCAACTGTTGCAAAGCAACTGGCTGACATGCCACAGCTTGATCAGGTGTCAAGAACAACACAGGGATAGCAGAGCTTTTCTGCTAGAGGAGAAATGTACTGACTCCCTGGAATTCCTTCTACTTCTGTAATTCTATTTATTGTAACAAAGGGAAGCTAGTTGAGGAAATGCTGTCTGAATATGGCTGAAATTCAAAGCATGACTGTTTGGTCTAGTCAGTTTAAAGCACAAGTTCCTCCATATTTATTATATTTATTTTTTCATTAGGACAATGTAAGCTTTCATCACTCAACCATGTTTTTGTAATTTGTTAGAATGATCATCTCTTTTCATTCCCTTCTCTTACTTGCAGCATTTTATTTCCTTCGTAACCATTCAGCCACAGTGCCCATGGATACCAGCATGGCTGTCCTAAGTGTTGGACTTTGGCAGTGATCCAGACAATGGTATATGTGACGATGTTTGATATTAAAAAGAGATGACAGATGTTAGAATGGCTAACTCCGTTTTATTTATTGTGGCTCACTTTATGTTGAAAGTTAGTTACACATAAAGCTTACATGAACTAATGTCACATATTAGTTATAAAAAAGGTAAAAATAGATACAATATAGCTGTATAAATGTACTCATTTGTAAAACTAATGTGAGTTAATTACTCTTCAGGGAATCTTGTATTGACAGGCAGGTACAACTATGTTGGCACTGACTAAATCACAAATACAGAAGTTGCAGCAATGCAGCCTGACAGTAAATCTACTGTAAGGAGATGCTGACCTGTTGGGTCTACTCTGCATCTTCTCTACTAGAGCAACAGCTTGGTGCTGTATTAACTTAAACTAGCCAAAGTAATGTGAGGAATTGAAATTGCTGCATTTATAAATGATGTGGTATTTGTTCTTTCGAGAAAAAAAAACCCAAACCCATAACCTATATAGGCCACTGTCTGCTAGTTCATTCATTGTGTCTTTTCAGCAAACAGCTATTAAGGCTTTTATTTTTCTTAAAGTATAAATAGTAGAAGCAAAGTCACCTTTTTATTAGCTTGGTCTCYAGTGGTTGTGAATGTTCCTAGCCTGATGAAAGACTAATTACTCTCTCTCTCTCTCTTTCTCTCTCTCTCTCTCTCTATATATATATATATGCACATGTTTGTCTCTTCTGTTCATTGTGGAACAAAGACTTTCAAGGAAATCATCTCTTGAGCTCTTTTTTGTATTTTAGAAAAGGAGCACATTTGAATAATTCAGTGGCATCAGCAAGAGATAACATGTCCATAGCCGAACTGCAGTTATTTTCAGTGTAGCATTGAAATTGCAAAGCAAATAACCCACTTYGAAAAGTTTTAAGTTGAGGAGACACGAATATTCTAAAAATGGTGGACAATTTTCTGGGGAGGAAAAAAAAAAGTGTTAAAAGCTTTCCTGATTAAGTTCAAAATAACACTGAAACATTGCTAGTTTTGAAGAAGGAAGAAAAAGACTGATGTAGTTGGTCTTTATGATTTAGAGGAGCTTAAAATTTCATTGTGTTTGCAATTTTTTGTTACAGTAGGAAGATTTCACATCCTTATGAAAAACGTAATTTGTCCAAGACATAAGCCCCTGAAGCACGCTGCTGGCTATGTACTCAGTAGAGGCTTTACTGTTTTTAACATCCCAATTWTTTAAAAGATTCCTAAGTCGATCAGCTGACCAGATCTCTTCACAACAATAATTTGATGTGATTCTGTRTGAAATTAAAGGTGTTAAAATGGATTTTTACTATACAGCCATAATTAATGGATAGTGGTGGGCATGGGGGGTGAGGGTGGGAGCATAATAGTAGAAAACAGGGGCTGTCTATTTTTTATATTGTATGTATGTGCATGTGTATATATACTTGTATAAATACACATATGTATATATGTATATATATGTATATATATGTGTATATATGTATATATATGTATATATATGTATACCTACACACATATATATGTATGTATATCAAAAAATGTGAATATGTGCGGATGTGTGCATTTGCATATAGAGAGGTGTTTGCATATATGAGTGTGGGTCGATAGAGGTATAGAGAGAGCACATTGCAGTGGCAGAGTGGTGTGCAGTTCTGAAGGAATGTGGTAACAAACTGTACCAAACAGTCCAAACAGTTTAGATGTTTTRCTTTCTGGTGCTTCAACTTAAATATGATTGTACTTTAAAGGTGGTTCATGCCATCTCAATGTTTTAATGTATTAAAACATAAATGTTTTAATGAAATTAGAATGTATTAATGAAATTAATGTATTAATGAAATTAGAACACCTTACTGAACTGGATACRTACTGTTGTGTTTGTTGTGGTAAACATGGGAGCTGACAACAGTAGACTTAAGATCACTAGGAAATAATGCATTCCAGTAATGCTGAACAAAACCTTGCAAGTCTTAATATTGAAAAAAATACAGATGACTCATATGCAATATGTGGGAAGGAACATATTTTAAAAGTGTGTGAAATCTGATTGCTTCCTCATAATCAGCCTGAAGACAGAAGAAAGTAACTATTCATCTCTTCTGACTTTAATCCCATGACAGAAATAATTCCTGCCTTTTTCTGTTCTTCTCAGTTTTYTAGTTCCTCTAGGGAGAAACATACTGAGACAATAAAACTTTTAAAATGTGGAAGTGTTTATATAAATAATTGTAGTCTTTATTCAGGAAATAATTTGTTTGTTCAGCAAGATAATAGGTTTTAGATTGCAGCTTACTATTTTGCAGCTGTCCACCAACTATGCCAGCTTTCTTTAATTTCTGGATTTTTTTTTCCTTCTTTTTGTTTTTATACTGGATGTATTTTGAAGTAGGTAATTTTTCTCCATTATATATGAAACAACSAAATGCAATTATCCGTATATTATATTTAAATTTTTTTCTTTTTTTTTTTTTAACAGAAGGAAGGAGAAAAGAATCACAAAGTCCGACTAGCAGTTGGAAATGGAGTAAGAAATGATGTATGGAGGGAATTCGTAGACAGATTTGGTGCTATTAAGATCTGTGAGTTCTATGGTGCTACTGAAGGAAACATTTGTTTCATGAACCACACAGGAAAAATTGGATCTGTTGGACGCACCAATTTCTTTTATAAGGTGACTATTCACATTTTACTTCGTCAATGGTAGTGCTGAAAGATTGTGTTTCTTATTTTGACTCTGGGACATGGGATGACCGTCATAAGTCCAAGTTACATTTTCTAATTYGGTTATTACAAGTTAGTTGACCCTCCATAAAATCTTGGCACCTAACCCTGTTATACTTTCATCAGTAACATGGAGATTTTTCTTAGCATTCACAGAGTCAGAAAGGTCTTGGCTCTCTTCTGACAGTTTTGAGTAATCTGACAGTTGCCAAGTATAGTTTCAGATCTCTACTACATTAGAAGACAAAATAAAAAGTTGGATCTATTTTAATACCTAAGAACTCATCATCTCTAAAATAAGCATACAGATGTCCTATTCTAATTTAGTCTTCTACAAGTTATAGTTAGAGATATGTTTATGTAGTATATTTATATTGCATATTACTATGTAAATATTTGGCATMAATGGGAATAATAATATAATAATTAACTCTACTACTATGTATATACAGTAGTATATAGACAGATTTAAATTTAATAGATATTTTATATCTAGGTACAATTAGACATAATTAACATCTAGTCTGTGTCATTATTCAGAAATGTCAAAGATAACASAGTACTATATAGTCACTGTTGAGTAATTGTGACAGAGAACACCTTACAAGATTATTAATTTTAAAATCCTGTGTCCTTTATCTRCCATCTGCTATATGTATTTGTTGTGTTCTCGGTTCTAAAACTAGAAAAAAAAACCCTTCTSTATTTCATCAGCTTTGAAAATGGCAGTCATATGTATTGGGGAGGAGGATTACATATTACTTATATCACACGTTATGACTTTTCAGCCATCCTTCTAAATAAATGAAGAATTTATTTCTGCTTGAAATTGACAGAYAGACTTTTTCATTTTGATCCTATTAGTGGAATCTTTTAAATTATTTGAAATTCTGTGGGTTATGTATGTCACAAGATTTACSTAATAATATGAAAGACGTCTAGTCAGCCTTTTTGCATGGAGACTACAAATTTATCATTATGTTGCTGTGTATGYCAGTTTTCTTGAAATGAATAGTACTTCATGCATTGCCTAGAATTTTTAATTGGCTGATACATACTTATTTATCCATACAAGTTCTGTTGACTTATACAACATTTGTGCTCCTGAGGAGAACTGATATCAAAATGTCCTGACAAAATTTTTTTTAGAGAATTATATAAACTCAYTGTTTGGAAATACAACAGAGGTATCTTCTAATGAAGTGTAAACAGGTTTCTAGGGAGCATATATTCCAGGGTCCACAACTTCAATACTCMATCACCACATTACAATCACCACTGACTGCTTTACATGTTGGGGACAGAGGAATTCTTCACTTCTGGTACAGGAACTAAGACCAGAGGGAGGAATGTGGAACCACTCAGAAAAGCACCACAAGAGTTAGTGTGTTCTCAGAAACCACTGAGAGCTCAGGAATTTAAGCAGATGACTCCAATGATTCTCTGTCCTATGTGTCTGATACACTGTAGCAGGCACAGTGGCCATCCAAGGCTGATAGGTATCTGCAGAAGTGTCCAGAACTCCTACAGAAAATCAGAAATCTGGAATTTAGGGAGTAGTAGGTGAGCCAGGAACCTTAAAGCTGAAGTTAATTTTTGTTTCAGACTTTTCTAAGCCAGATGCCTTATAATCTTACCAGATTTTACATGTGTTCCAAACCTGAGTAAACTTGTTTTCAGTATGGCAGAAGTGTGACAGAATTTTATCATATATCATTAACCCTTTGAAATTACCATGCAAAGTCTACAACATATAAAGATTAAACTTGAAATTGCCTGTATATTTATTTAATTATCCGTGTTTTTATTCTAGTAGTATAAGGATTTTGCATTGACATGAAATAGATATTTTAATGCCATAGATAAGTTCATTTTTATTTATTTCAGGCATTTGCTGTGGAGTTGCAGATTACTAAACAGTGCATTATGAGGTATAGCTGTGTTTTACTTCAGTTGAAATGACATCCTCTAGACTATTTACATGTAAAGGAGAGCAGCATTATTTCTGGTATGCTGACGTATGAATGATCTGAAGTTGAAAAGAAATTCTGTCTCCTGCTGTAAAGTAGGCAATGGCACAGAGAAGGCCCAGCCACCCAATTCCTAGCATTTGTTGTTTTTTCAATGAAATGCTACACCTTTTGAAAAATTCTCTTGACGCACATGACAACATGAGATACCCTTTAGCACACTTTCTAGGGATTTTCCAAACACCCATTTCTTAAACTGGGAATAGAAAGAAAGAGAACTCAGAAAGTGGGGAAAAGAAGCTTGTATGTTCATATATGTGATACACTGAAGAAGAAACTTGCTGTCTTCCTGCATCATAATTGCACAATTGGCAACAAAGTAAAGGCAGCACAAAACCCTATATTGAAAGCATAGAGGGAGTAATAGCGGAAAGGTTCAAAGTATAACATTTTTAGCAGGGAAAAAGGAAAAGAAATAGAAGTGCATTCCTGTTGTAGGTAATGAAAATGGCACAGTTTGTAAGGGTAAAATACAGATTTACAAATTAAGAGGCAAACTGAGCTCTCATAATGAGTAAAGTAGCTTCTCTGCCAGTAACTGCTAAGGGTTGGGGACAAATGCTTGTGATAAACATTAAACATGGAACACAGGAACATTTATTTTCATAAAAATATTGGAAGGCAGAAGGTAATAGGAAGAAACAGATAATATTACAGCACTTACGAGAARTCACTGTATTTATGATATTAACTAAAAGCAGTGCTCTTGTTTGCACTTGTTTCTTTTCACATGGTGTTCTTTATGTAAGAGAGATTGGTTCATGTGCTTGAAAGCCTCCCTGTGGAATATGAATAAATCTTTCAATAAAGATGTTTATACAGAGTCAATGATAAGAAAAGTAGACACCTCTGAACAACTTCTCAGCTGGTAAAATTTAAGATGTTTTACAAAAAAAAAAATTGTGTTAACACCRTAATATAATAAATTACTGTTTAATCTGTTCATCTGATATACACATACATCTAGCTATTGTTAATAATCAATTCTGTTTTATATCACATGCATTATGTATGCATTTATATAAATCTGATATGGAAAAAATCTGGAAGACTGTCAGCTATGTCTACCAAATATATATATATGTCTCTTTCTTATACTGAAATACATTCTGAGTGATGGCAGACAACAAGGGAGTTTGGGATTAGTGAGATCCAAGGAAGCTTATTAGAAAGACTAAAAATAACCCATGGCACATTCACCTGAAAAGCGTTATGTAAAGAAAAATCCAAACTTTATTTGTAAATGTAATCTTTCATTGTTTTAAGCATAGTTGGAATATCTATCACAGGAATCTAAATCTCTTACTTAAAACTGCATAGATGAACATCAGCTTTGAGTTGAGAAATATTTAAAATTTATAAAAATCTTAAAATAATTTTGACAAATAAAATGTCTTTCACAAAGCCATGCAGAATTTGTATTCTGCACTTTATTCATGCAGTCAGAATTTGTGCTAGAAGAGAAATCTTTCAGTTTAAAAGTAAAAATGTTAGTTTTAAGATTCTGGAAAACTGGATTCACAGGAAGAATACTRATGTGTAAATCCAAGCAATGGAAGCTGCTAAGTTCATTGGGCAATGAAAATTAATGTTGTTTCTTCTCCTTTGACGAATTTTGAGTTAAAATAATCTAAGATACTACAAGGGTATTGCAAGGTATTGTACTATAATATGTGGTGATTCAGTTGACATCAAACAAAGCTTAAGGGATTTTTTTTTTTCTTGATTGTGTTTACTTTGGCTAAGAAAGCTGTGTGGAGGCCATGCATCTGGTCTTTACTGCATAAATAAGGCATTATAAAAAACATTTGTAAGATACAATGATACTATGCTCCATTTTTTTTTTCTTACATTTAAGTTTTTAAAGATTCTTGAAATTAAATCTAGTACATGTAAGGCTTTATTTTATAAACAGATATTCTCCCAGAGAATTCAACAATACCTCATCTCTAAAACAAGTAATAAAAAGCTCATGATCTCTGTTTTCTGGTAAAGGTTCTCTATGCATTCACTGTAAGTTGAAACTTTAGGAATGTCAAAACTSTTTTCAAAATAATATTTAAATTCACATACTTCAAATCAATTGAAAAAATAAGGCGGGGGAAGCTGTTACTAGATAACATCTAGGCAGCCTAGTAATAAACAACGATGTTGCATATTAACTCATTTTAAGTTTCAGCTAGCTAAATGATGCTTTTTGTTTGCTACATTTATGTCATGCTTCAGGGAGTAAAATGCAGATTAAAATGATGAATGTTTCATGCAGTCCTCTGAAAATAATATGGTAATGCTTTGACAGCTCAGGTCCTTTTCCCATTGAAATATAAATAATGAGGCGAACCAAATGTTAGTCTGTGCCCAGACTAAATACTTTGATGGGGAGCTTTCATTTTCTAGCATTTAATATGAAAAGCAAGCTGCTTAGAAACATAGAATGATTTAGCTTGGAAAAGACTTGCACAGACACAGCTGTTGTCACAGACTCTGTATGTTTCATTATGCATATCTAATACAAGATGTGGTATTTTCTTTCAAATATGTATTTGCTTGACTATTATTTCAAAAACCTAACTGGAATACACCTCATTAATATTCTGAAGTTACAGGCAAAAAAAGGTGTTCATGACATACATTTATATATAGTAATAGTCTCAACAGTTTTTTACATTATCTCAGACATTAAATTACAGAGTGTTTATATCAACTTAAAATAATTTGTCATTCTTTCAGAGCTCAGTAGTTATTATTTTGTCAAAATACTACTCTGTATGATGCACTATTTTAAACTATTCTAATCAGACACAAGAACACAACATTTCATTTTATACCATTTAATTCTTATTATTTATATTATTAATTGGATTTGGTTATATGAAACCGATTAAAGTAATAAATATTAATGTAAAAAAAGAGAAAGTGATATTAGCATTTAAATGTAGACAGAAAAAAAAAAAAAAAAACGATTAAAGTAATAAATATTAATGTAAAAAAAGAGAAAACGATATTAGCAAAAAAAAAAAAAAAAAAAAAAAAAAAAAAAAAAAAAAAAAAAAAACCCAAAAAAAACCCAAAAAAACCCCCAAAAAAAACCAGACAAAAATCCTCTCCCATTTTGTTCTTCAAGAACAAACAATTATTTTCAAATTAAGGCAAACTTTTTGGCTCTCAAATTCTTGCCTTCAGTAAGTGGTTTAGTCTGAGGTTAATTAAAATAATTACCCTTCATTAAATAAGTGTCCTATTCCTGAACCATGATTTTGCAGGCTATGACCTTTCTCCTTTGATCAACTGTTAAAAATAGCTGTTGGTTTCAGACTTAGGGCAGAAGGAAAACACAGTGCTGAACATTGCAAGGACCCAGTGAAACAGTTTTCTCCATATGAGACTGAAACTGTGGGATTCAAGTTGCTCTTTATTCAAACTCCTTTGGAAAAAAAACCTGATATAGTTACAATGGGATTTCAAACTAGGATAAAGTATTACGCAACTCTTCATCCAAAATRATGGGAGAAAATGGAAAAGGTTTCTGTTTTAACATCTTACTTTTTATTTCTGTCACTCACACAAAATCCTCCTTAACTTGTATTGCACTTTTTTATTGTAAACAGTGCAGCTGTATATTCATGTCTTATAAAATCATTTCCCCCCATCTRCCAAGATTTCTTTGAGAAGATAATTACATATCCATGGTTTCACTAGTTGTTAAAGATTGTTGACCCATTTCTRTATGAGAAGGCAAAATGGAATCCCAAGCTGGGCAAATTATCTCTTTAGAACCATAATTGTAAACACAGTGTTTCAAACAATATCAGGCATATGGTATCTTTCAGTGTCTCTTTAAGGTCCAGTTTGGATTTATATCACAGAACAATGAAGCGAAATGAGAGTCAAATGTTGTATATTTGAGGGCAGAAGGAAAAAAAAAAGTATTGCAATTTCTAGTTTTGACAAGAGTATCTTGTCGTCTCCTTCAGTTTGCTTGGAGGCGTGGGAGTAGTACCCTTCTGCTGGTGCTCACTTCCCACCGCCATCCAGCAGCCTGAGAAAAAGGGAAGAAGTGAGGCTAGTTAAGCAAGAGTAAAGCCCAACAGGAAGCAGAATTTCCTTTGTGAGGCCCTTCCTTTGCCAGCTATTTTCAGTGCCAGAAGACCTCAAGAACACTTCATATCAACCACCAATAAATGTCACTTAAATACTAGATAYGCTTCTATTACGCTGAGTCACATAGTTCTTCACTGCTAATGTGAAGATCCTATAACTTATCTATAAGAAAATTAACAGAAAGACAGTTCTTTGTATTCATTTACAAGAATGTTTTCATATTWCTGACTTCCAGGAAATGGCACAATTTTACATGCAGCGTATTTTCTATTTTAAATTCCATTCTCCTTTCAGATGTTAAGACTGGAGTASAGGTTTCCTTACTTATATTTGCTGCCACCAGGTGTCACTATGYAGATGAATAACTGATGACTTCTTCCCTTTTTTAGCTATTTTTCCCATTTGATTTAATCAAGTATGATTTCCAAAAAGATGAACCAATTAGAAATAAGCATGGTTGGTGTGAAAAAGTTAAGAAAGGTAAGTATGTATTTTAATAGGATATTATGGCCTATTGATTTTAATCCAAATACATCAGAGAATTGTTTAAGGAGCTTTGATATAGTGTTACTGCAATTTACTGATTCAACTACTACTCTTTGCTCTGAAAAAAGAGCAATATAATTTTCGATGTAAGATAAAACAGCATTAAATATATCATTGCTGATATCAGAAGCACTCAGGAGATCCTTGGATATAYGCACAGAAGAGTTCAAAATGTTCAAAAGTGATGCTATGATATTATCTTTAAATATATACATRGTGACATCTGTGTTTTTTAAAGGAGGTTAACATAAGGAAATGGTTGCCTAAGAGATCTACAGGATGGACTGGTGGATTAGAGCAAATGCTTTTTGATGAGAGATTAAGTGTTTCTGACTAAGTGATGTGATTCAGCTTAATAATTAAAAAAAAAACAAAACAAAACAACAAAACAAAACCAAAATTGTTTGATTATAGCTGTCTTCAAAATACTTACAAAAATCATGATTACACAATTTTTCAAAGTATTTATCAGATACTGGAGCCTRTATTGACCAGTGGGAAGGTAACAGYTGAARCTGAAGCAAGAAAAACTCATATTAAAGGTCAGGCAGTCAGCTTTAATAGGGAGCTGGAGCAGATTTTTTCAAAGGAGTTATGAGATTCTCYTAACAGCTGGTAAACAGAGGTGGGCACATTGAAGAAGATATGTCCCCAAAAGCTGAAATGTTATAGGAATCTATTTCTAGGGATGCCAGACTGACCTGTGAAGGGAACACATGCTCTAATTAGACATCTGGTCTAATTTTTTTCCAACTACACCACTCAGTCTAATAAAAAGTATTATGTCTGCCTATTGTTTTTGTCTTACTCATGTCTTATTTTTCAGAGCATGAGGGCTGTATTGATACTACCAGTGAACTAAGTACTTCCACTTTAAACACTACCAATTTATGGGAAAAAAAAGCACAGCTCTTTTTTAAGGAGGCAGTCTTAAATTAAAAATTATGCCTACTTTTGGAAGCATTTTGATACATTTTCTTACTTATAATTCTTGTCTCTGATACAAAGTAATGTAACTCTTAAGCTTTATTGTTCAGAACATGCTCCCAAAACCAGTTATTTCATACAATTGTGCCATGTTTAGCAAACTTAACACCTTGACACTACACACATAACAGGATAATGCTTTCCCCTAYGCTCCCTACTTTTGGAGGAAAAAAAGTTGTATTAAAACTTTTACATTTTACTCCAGAAAGTAAAATGATGATCCTATATCAGTTCCATGAGTATTCTTAAGAAGTCACAGAATCACAGAATATTCTGAGTTGGAAGGGATGCATAAAGATCAAGTCGAACTATTTAAGTGAATGACACCCACAGGGATTAAACCCACAAGTTCAGTGTTCTAACACCAGGTTCCAACTGAGCAAATTTCAGTGTTGTCAGAACTTTTGAAAAGAGACTAAATAGRGAAATAATGCATGGGCGAGCACCCACTTTTGATTAACACTAGTTTTTCAGTAGGAAGCTGATGAAGCTGAGACTCATCATTGGAAATTCAGTTACATGTGGGAAGTGGGACATAATATTAGCTTGAATTGTGCACTTTCAGAGGATAATAAACTACTAGTGAGCTTACAATTGATAGATGACCATTCGGGGAGAAATCTGGTGAGTCATCAGGAAGAAATACARGTGACTGTGAATTTGAATGGACAATATTGTAAGTAATATTAATGTCAGGTATACAGAAATGTCCAGTGATATTTTAGGTTTATATTCTTTCAACTTTTCTATATAGGTGAGGCTGGTCTTCTCATTTCCAAAGTCAATGCGAAGAACCCCTTCTTTGGTTACGCTGGCAATAAAAGACACACAGAAAAGAAATTACTCTGTGAAGTATTTAAGAAGGGAGATCTTTATTTTAATACTGGAGATATAATGGTTCAAGACCGTGAAAATTTTATGTATTTTTGGGACAGGATTGGAGATACCTTCAGGTACATATTTTCATATGTCTTCATTAAAGATACACAGACTAGAATAATATGGTTATTTTTGGTTTTGACTGGAACTGTTCAATTTATTGCTATTGTGATGTAGTTTATAATGATTCTGAAACAAGTGATGGGGGCTTAATTTTGTCATAAGTGTTCCTTGATTAATTATCCTGTGGAGCTGARTGACTCATTTTCAGAATGGTTTGTAGAATTCCAGCTCTTTGAACACTCAATAAACATGGTGGGTTTGCTGTAAGCAGAGAAGTYGGATACCAGTGTGGAGAAATATGTATCAGAATAGTAAAAATTGGTCACATTTGATACATTTAGATCCATTCTTAAAAAAAAATGGAAGCAATTGTATTGATCATCAATATCCCTTAGAGTGTTCTAATACCCAGTAATGTTTGGATTACAACATTATCTTCTGGTGATCAAATTCCAGTGTGACAAGTGTGAACAAATTTGAGTTGGTGTTAGTCTGAAATGAATGGCGTTCCTACTAAAGTAATTTTTTTTTTATTAAGAGAAAGTGTCATTGGATGAAATTATTATTTTACACATTTTAGATGGAAAGGGGAGAATGTTGCCACCACAGAAGTTTCTGATGTCATTGTCATGTTAGACTTCATACAAGAAGCAAATATCTATGGTGTATCTGTGCCAGGTAAAATCTTGACTTATTTGTTTTTCTTCTCCCAGGTTAGTTGTTAACCCTCACAACGCTTTTTATTTCATGTTTTAAACTTATGAATCATGTTTRATTGAGTCATCTGTTTTATACCTAGCTAAAATGTAGATGCAGATAATGAAAATACCACCTGATTGTGAATGAGCCAGTAAATCATGCATTTTTGATCTACRTGCAATGAGGAGTATTTTTGAAAATTTATTGTGCATTAATTTATGATAGCTACATAACCTAAATTATAGAGAGTTATTAAATTCTCATCTGTGGAAAATCCAGACACATGTCAAAATAGAATGTCAACGAGGTAATGAAGACATTTTTCTGTCTTATTTCACTTTCCATTTAGCCTCATAAAATAACTATAAACAGTTACTTTACAAAACCAAGGAGAAAGTGAAAAAAATACAAAGAGAAAAATAAATTTCTAAGGAAGAAAATACATTTATTTCTTTTAATAGTTWTTGTTATTTTTCATGAGATCATATGGGCTTGATTCTCATTCATGCTAAATCTTCTTAAAAGATATATGCTATGGGATAAAAATAAAAAAATTTTCTGTATAGGAGACTGTTCGATGCTCTGCTTTAATTGTTGGCTAAAACAGTGTTGATAACAGTGCTTGGCTAACACTGACCAGAGCTTGCACAGAATGAAAGCTTTCTTTGTGCATGAGAGTGCTGGGGACAGCAATAACTTCGGAGCAGATGTAGATGGAAGAGACATCCAAAACTGTTCAAAGGGATATTCCAGATCATGTGATGCCATCTTAGTTATTAAGGCGTGAGGAAAGGAAGTGGACAAGATATTTGTGGTGGTGGTGTTTGTCTTCCCAAAAAAACACTGCGTACTCTGAGTGAGGCCCTGCCCTGCAGAAAGGAGCTGGACATGTACTATTYGATGGGAAATATTGAATGATGTCTTGGGTTTGCTTTGCTTGTACATGTATTTTGCTTTCCCTATGAAACTGCCATTACTTTGAGTCTTTCCTTCTCTTCCCTTTCCATCCTGTGGAAAAAAGGATTGACAATGAAGCTGGCTGGATGTTTGGTTGTTGGCAAGGATAAACCCAGCACAAAATGATAAAGGAATTGAAAATGTGAAAAAGTGAACCCTTACCTATATTTTAAAGCCATTCAAGCCATACTTAAAGCCATAAAAAGAAGACTGAAATTCATTTCCTATACAACAATTACCTTTACCTACTCAGTTTATGTAACTGTCTTAATAATTGCATGTAAAGATAAGCATATCAAGTTCCTTACTGATTTTGTAGCATTAGCAAAACATCAAACCAAAGGCTGGTAGAACATCTCTGCTGTTACTACTAGCTGACGGTTAAAGTGTGCAGTTACTTTTGATAGCTGAAAGTCATTGCTTTCMCATTTTACCCATTTTGTTCTTTCTCAAAGACCCACAGTGCTCTCTTTTTCCAGGCAAAACAGTAAGAACTTTTAATCTGTCTCTCAGTTAATTCTGATCCACAGTTTTGAGAAAAGATACTGGCAAAAGAAGGAGACTAAAACTGAAATGAAGACATAATTGGCTAATCCAGGAAAGAGGCTCATCACTCTCATCAACCATCTCTTGGTTTTGAGAGAGGAATGTTGTTGATGTTTGTCCACATTTATTGATTATATCGAGCATGGGACTCCATTTACTCTTACCCACCACACTCATTTACAGCATTATTGCTTAATTGGTCACTTGAGTGATCTCCAAGTACTTGTAATACCATATAAAATATGAATGAGATCTTGCAGCTTTACTGAAACTCAGAATATGATATATGAGTGTTGGTTTGTTAATGCATTACAGTACTTTTTTGTAAGGTTTATCATTACAATGTCAACTTTATTCATGTTACAATTCCCATCTCACTTCCTTTTGCACAGGTCATGAAGGAAAAGCAGGAATGGCTTCTCTTATTTTAAAGAACAATGCATCATTAGACTTGGAGCAAATGTATAAGCAAGTAGTGACCTATCTACCAAATTATGCTTGTCCCCTTTTCTTAAGAGTCCAGGTAAGCTGCATTAGTGCACTGTGCATACAAACATCTACCTTATTTAAACACAGAGATGGCTAAGTGAATAACAAAAATTGCTTCTTYATATATCACTAGATTAGTTTTAGACCTGGTCCTATTTGCTCTAATCGTTAATGGAATCCTGGAAAAGGGATTACACAAAAAGTTAATAAATTTGCAGATTAAGTTTAAATGAGAGAAACGGTACAAATGAACAAGGCCAGAGATCATAGAAAAGGATTTGGGGAGATTAAAGCATGAGTGTGGTGAAAGAAAAGGATTCAGCTTTTAAAATGTGAACAATTGCGTCTGGAGAAAACAATGTAAAATCCATTTTATTCATGAAAATGAGAGAGAAATAAAGCTAAAGCAGGAGACACTGATTCCTGCACAATAAAATCTATGTTCTTTGCTGTGTAGTGATGACGAATGTCAAAGCATTTGAAAAGTTCCTAGGTAAACTGAAAAGATGAATTAAAAATGTAAGTTATTGATGTCACTACAGTATTTATCAAAATCATCCTTATTTGTGCACTGCTTTGCTCTCGTAACTGTCCAATTTGGAGGAAAAAACAGTCCCTCACCCAAAGAGTTACAAAGGTAAATAAAATACAGTGGACTACACAGGGCTAGGGAAAAATGTGAGAGTATCAAAAGTATACAATATTGATAATCAAGATAAATGGAGTCTGATCAGYATTTCATTTCTGATAAGTGTTTTGCAAACATCAAGGTAAAGACATTAAAGAAAACTTTTTTCGAAGATGTTTTTGAAGGAGTCCTCTAAGTTTGTGGAATAGATGAAAAAAATAGTCATTGTTTAAAAAGAGGACATAAGTTATGGAAGTTGGTTGCCTAGGCTACTCAGAGATTGCATACTGGTTTAGAATAAAGAGGAGAAACAAAAAGAAAGACCTGTGGTCTGTGAAAGACCTTGAAAGTGAAATTTGTGTGTATGTATCCATCAATCTGCCTCGTAAGTCCAGGATGGTATATTTTGCAGAAGCATTCTGATGTGAGCAAGCAAGATTAGACTGGAGAACATTGCAGTAGTTAGTTTATGAAATGGGAACCTAGTCTAGATTTAGTTGGGCAGAGTAAAGGTAGTTAGAATAGTGAAGATAGGCTCACTAGAGATACTTCTCACCACTTTTCCAAGGGATACCATAGCACTGAAGCAGTCTGAGAATAAAATGGTCAAGATCTGTCCTCCTTTGAAACTGGCTGGATGTGGGTATGGCTGATTTAGTATGTGATTCTTGTAACCCCCTTTTTAAAGTGACAATAATAATAGACATAGTGAATTTTCTGTGTTTTATCATTATGGAGTTCTTGGTAATAACAGTTGATGCTCACAGATGCTTTATGATGTGTAGTTTCCTTTTATAAAGTGCATAGGGAAGRAGATCGATTGTCTTGGGCATGCTGGGGCTACGCCACATGAGACGCTGCACAGGGATGTAGAAAGAAATGGGCTCTATCTTTTGTAAGCCACTGGTGTTGGTCTGTAGCAGCACACRAGCTCCAGTTTTTCAGCACAATGAGAATAAACTTAAGTAAGATTTTGAGAAACAAATGTGAATGTGAGCTAAAGAACAGTACCTTCTTTTTGAATAATACATCTTTYTCTCTACTACAGGAAAAAATGGAAATGACAGGAACATTCAAACAGCAAAAATTTCAACTTGTGGATGAAGGTTTTAATCCATCTACAATTACCGATCCTCTTTATTTTTTAGATCATTCTAAGAAAGCATATGTCTTCTTAACCAAAGAATTATATGAGACGATCTTATCTGGAAAAATGAAGCTTTGATTGACCAAATAATAGGTTATTAAGGGACAGTCTATACAAGCTATTGTATGAGAAAACAATCAAATTCATGACCAGTATTTATACATAGTTATCCAGAAAAAAATGGTTTTGTGTTTGAATAATCTTTTTTTACATTCAGATTATGTCTGACATCTTTACTCACTTGAGCTTTATTTTTTTTYGCTTTTTACCTCGAGACAAATTTCTAAGCAAATAACCTGTGAAACATAACTGAAATTTATTTTCTGTTTACTTCGGAATATAAATGCTGAATCTGATACTTTTCCTTAGTAGTAAATAAACATAAATGATACATAGTATGATACCTGGTGAAAAAAAGCATCAGCATGTAAAGATACTGTTTCACATGCTGTGTCTAAACAGAAAAAATGTATTTTTCTGTACTTTACATACTTCTGAGTATGTATAGTAAGAAGTAAAGACTTGAGAGTGGTTGAAAGGAAAAACAACTTTTCTGCAGAGGTCTTTTCTGATGAAACATAAAAGAAACTGAAGCAGAAGAAAGTCCTCCAAACAAACCCAAATTGTAACATCACTGTTTAGATTTTCTTTTTCTTAATCTGTGTTCTTTCGTTTGTTAAGCTGGCTGTTTAGAGTGTCAAATTCTGAAGACAAAGTGAAACTTTGTGAAATGTTTCACAGCAGATCAACAACAGGCAAAGAAGRTCTGCACACTTAATGGGGAAAATAATTTACATAGAATTATTGCAGCACTTTATGTCATGTATATTGACTAACAAATAGCTTCCACACTCTTATTGATTGCTAGAGATCATTATTTTATGAGTACAGAATACAGCAAATTTTTAAAACACTAAATTTTATGTTCTAATAATTGCATTTTCTAAGTTATAAAATAAAGTATAAGATTATTTTAACCAAATACCATACTGTCTCAGTTTGATTTAAGTCTGATAGCAAAAAGTCAGTTTTCCAGTCACTTTTGATACTTTATTGCACAGTGCCCTCTTCCAGTGGATTCTCTCTGATGCTGGGCATCATGTCTCTCTTCCATCATGACAGTGATATGAAACTAGGTTCTCATAAGAGTAGGATGTAACATATTAAAAAATAACTATGCTTTGTTGTATCTTCCTGCTTTTTTTTCATCTAACAATACACTAGAAACTATATCAATTCTTGAATMTTTGATTATCACTTTCACTGATTTTCATTAAAATGAAATGAAAGCCAAGCCAAGGATGCAATGAAAAATATATGAGAATCATAGCTTACTTACATGTTTGAACGCAGTATTCTTTATGGGACTACCATTATAAATAAACCCTGAAATCCACATGTATTAACAGTGGATTAACAGTATCATGTTTAATATTGTAGTAGAATACTGAAGAATTTAGTGAAATCAGTTGGTTCACTTCTAAAATTTATTTTGCTCTATTTGATATTATATATGACTAGTGAAAAGGTTCTACCACTCAAATTCCACAGAAATGAGAGGGAAAAAATACATGAAAAAAGAAGAAAACTTTAGGAAAGTTTTTCCATTACGAAAAATAGATAGAAACAAAAACTTGTTCATGAGTGTCACCAATTGGTCACTTATTCTGTTCAGTATCCCAGATGAAGTAGATTGTTTCTGTGAAGAGTGGCTGGGTTAGAGGAAGAACAAGGTATCTGTGCTACCTTTCATAGTCTGTCCTCTACAGGACCAGCCAATTGGTGTTTCCAAGCTCCTGGGTACATTTCCTGGAGCAGTGGGACTCTGTTATAATGGAGCTACCCTGGGAGCCTATAAGTGTTTATTTCCCACTACTTCACTGTTTTACTTAGTGTAACCAAGGCAATCTGCCTGTTTTAAAGGTGAATAAAATAGTTCTGTTCCRTAGACTATCCCAAGAAATAGGATGCCTATGACATCAAGAAAACAATAAAGCAAAAATGTACAGAACCATAGGCTCTGTATTTCCTCAGGGGAAGACTGAATATATTACCCTTACTCCAGTAGTTTTTTTTTTTTTTCTTTTAGCCAGTAGGTTGGGTGCCAGCTGATTGCTGAAACATGTTGCAGCAAAATGTTATATTCCTCATGGATACCAAACTTCCTGAACCAGCATTGCAGTTAGGATGAGTAATGATGGTGGTCATGTCAAACACCACAAAGGGTCTTCCTTTGAGAATTAGATAATATTAGGACTGACCTGTTCATTTTCTATCCTCACCAAGACGAACATTTGGACTGGCTGACTCTGAGGGCTGGAGTGTTGCTGCAAAATGATGCCCAAGTGTTTGTCAGGGAAACTTAAATTCATCTAGCAAGGAGTAAAGAAGCAGAGAGTGGTGGCTGGGGTGTGGATGGAAAGCTGCACTGCTAACCTCATATATTAAAAATAAAAGTGAGAGATTAAAATTAATGAAGGTAATTATTTTTTAGATTTAGCATGTGTATTTAAAAGTTTCCCTCTGCATTTAAAGAAGATCAGCGATGAAGGAAATGTTTATTAAAAAAAGAAAAGAGGTTGGAGTTATTGTTTAGAAAAGGTAAAATTGTGAAAAGTTAAACACATATCCACTCCCTTGTCCTAGTGAATCTGGTGCAGTTAGTTCAGTTATAGTCTGGGTTACTTTTCATAAATCTTTCCCAGGATCCCCAGAAAACAGTAAAAAAATATAAGAGATCATGGCCTGAATTTTATTCTGCTCACCCAAGACAAATTAATAGAGCTTTTAAAGAGAATTCTCTTACCTATAAACAGTAAAGAACGTTATTTCAACTGATGTACAAATTTCCTGCAGAAAACATCTTCTACTGTTGATTTTTCACTTTTTCTTCTTTTCTGAGGAAAAGAAAGAGGTAAAGGGAGGAGAAGCAGTCTTTCCTGCACTTTTTAAATCTAAAAATACTGGATGACTATGGGAGAAAAGCCATAAAAGTTACTCTTCTTAAAAGAAAAAAGAATTCATTTTCAGTAGCATATCTCCAGCTAACAATGCAACTAGTAATTTGATGTGCATTATCACAGCAGAAATGACACATACCAGTGTGTATGGAACTTATTAAGTCAAGACAAATTTCAAGCAAATAATGTGGTTTTGTTTAATACTTACTATCACAAAAATAAGATGCAAAGATTCAGCAGACAGCCAAAGTTGCACATGAGTAGCAGCAATTTTAGGAATCATTTTAATGTGATGTGTATTATTAGCAGTGCTGTCACTAACTGACAGCATAATGTGACAGTTAATTTGTCTGTAAAAGTAAAATCAGATAATCTGATTGCATCCTGATACTCAGGACTTAATACCTTACACATTATCCTCTTAATTAGACAAATAGATTATATGATTTATGCCATGATAATTTAAAATAAACTGGGTCATTAGCAGAGTGAAATGGAATTCCTATGTCACTAACAAGTCCATAAATTTGAGAATCTTCTACTTAAATAGACTTCATTGAGTTTCCCCAAAGACTGCAATAAGCACAGCTCTAATCAAATAGTCAGGAATTTCTTTTGCAGAAGGAGATACCTTGACTGCTTTACATTTGGAGCCATTCTGCCACCATGAAGTTTGCATACATCCTGCATGAGACATGGGAGGTTTTATTTATGYCAGCTGGACCACTCACACACATTTATAAATAAAAAGGGCACTTAGACTGGCAGAAAACCACTTGTTATTGTGTCTCCTTTTCTTCAAATAATTGACACTGCTATGCTGACAAAAATAATGTTTCATACGAGTATGTATTGACAGTGTTACCAGTATAGGACTGTCCAAGTCTGAGAAGATGCTTTTTGAGGTGGTTCTGGGTTTAGAAATCAACTACATATCTCAGTTCACTTAAAAACAAGCAAATTAACCAACCAACCAACCAACCAACCAACCAACCAACCAACCAACCAACCAACCAACCAACCAACCAACCAACTAAACCCTTCCAAAATAAAACTCACACTGCAGCAAGTTAACACAGCAAATACAAAGGGGATTCAATTATTTGACATATATTTTGCAAGAAAGGAATCAATGCCTTTATTGGAATTCTAATATGAAAACAGTCCTGTTCATTCAGTGCAAACTGTTGAGGAGAGAGAAACAGAATTGTCAGTCTCTTACAGTGCTTATGCTACGCATTATGCATTTGGTTTTAAAATACTACCTAAAAATGTAGAGTTGATTCAAAACCCCACAACTGATTTAAACATATAATCATTTGCTGGATAGAATTATTTGCTTCTCTGTTTTTGCAGGGCTTTTGTGCATCATTGCTAACTATATGCAGCCAAAACATAGAGTAACAGGTGCTTCTATAAGATGGTGGATGACAGAGAAACTAACATCTAAAGTTTATTTGGAATTCAAGAAAAATCCTGTTAGAGTGATTACCATAATTTCCATTATTTTTTTCTATTTATTCTGCCTGTCTTGTTTTTTCTTTTCTCTTTGCTAATAACAAAACATACTTGGATTCCTATATTTTTTTTTTAATTGGTAATAGTAGGTGAGGAAGTTGCTGATGCTGCAACTAGTCATGTCCAATTAGAATTCTCCTGAATCCAATAATGTGCACTGACTTCAGTAGTCTGAGTGTAGTTTTATACTAGATTTGTGAAATGCTACTCAGAGTTTAAAACAATATTGGACTTGTCAAGTACTTGGTGTCATTGAAAGCACAGAAATTTAACATGCAGGTTTTACCAGGTAGCTACCTTTGAAAATCTGGAACATTACTTAATTTTTTTCTCCAAACACAGAATAAAATCACAGTACTTTTAAAATCMAGCTATGAGATCACTAAACACTTACCTAGCTACCCAAGGATTTCCGAACTTCTTTTTTCCAAAACAAACTTTTTTTTTCCTAGCTACTAGGCAGCTTACAGTACTTTKCTAAATATATCTGTCCTCTATTATATGCTAATAATTTTCTCCTGTGGGTGGGCTACACTTTAATCATAATACACTTGATCAATAGCACTCCTTTTATTTGTCCTTTTTTTGTTGGTTTTTTGTTTGGTTGGGGTTTTTTT
>NW_026623247.1:4370516-4379615 GCF_030028575.1 Malurus melanocephalus | reverse complement strand
TGTGTCCAAGTATACTCCCCATGTATGAGGATTCAATTTTACTGGTATGGAAAACCATGAAGATGGATCTCTGGGGAGGAATGCCTAAGSACTAGCTCACTCTGACTGCTTCTTGTCCTGAAGGTTTGTGGGAATAGAATGCAACTCTCAGGTCTTGTTCTGGGTATGTTTAAATTATAAGACTTCCCTGTAACTTAAGAAAATTCATAGACAGAAAAATGGACATGAACATCAAAATTTTCTTCTGATATTTACCTTTTTTTTTCAAGGAAAATGACCAGCTATCAGCTTTAGTGGGTGCATAAAGAGATAATGATGTCATTCATTCAAATGTYAAAATTAAAAGGTATTTATTTGCCAGCTGCTAAAAACAGCAGGTAGCTTGCCTTTCACTTCACTAACATTACAATGAAATTCAATACTTCTAGAGTACCACAATTGTGGTATTAAATGAATACCWTGTGTGTGGCTAAAAAAGACATTTCTTAAATATCTCCATCAGCTGCATTTCATGGTGCAAACAGCACAAAATTTTTCCTAAATTTTTAAAGATAAAGGTTTCAAAGAAAACCCAAATTGGCAGTAAGCACTATATATCCCAAATGAGACACTGCAATTTAGGATCTTGGAATGGATTAAACCAATCAGATAGAGTGAGGTACAGAGGGAAAAGATTAGGTGTCAAACAGCTTACAATCTCCTGGTAGAAATTTGCAATTATCCCTGGCTATGTAAAKTTTCATTTTAAAGTAGGATTAAGTTCTTAGCCTGAGAAAGTTTTGTTAAAAAAAGCAAGAAGCAAAACACTAGCTGTAGACTGTCTTGTACATTTGCGAATGGGTCCTTATTCTTTAATAATATAAATGAAAATCTTGGATACAAAAAGACTAAGAGACTATCATTCTGGAAAAGTCTGGATTAAAATTTCAAAAGCATGGCACATTTTTGAAATCCAAATACTCAGAACCCTTCCACTCGTAACATTGTAACCTACTTTACCATATTTTTTACTGTTTTAAGTATACACTCACACACCCACACACATATATATGTAYATACATATATATATGTCTGCAGAATAACAGCCTCCAGGGATATCTTATAGAAGCCTTCCAGTACCTAAAGGAGGCTACAAGAAAGTCTGGAGAGGGGCTTATTACAAGGGAATGCAGCGATAGAACAAGGGAGAATGGCTTTAAACTGGAGGAGCATAGATTTAATTTGGATATTAGGAAAAAATTTTTTACTGTGAGGGTGATGAGGCACTGGAATAGGTTTCCCAGAGAAAACAGAGTATGCCCTATCCCTGGAAGTGGATGAACTCTGAGCAACCTAGTCTAGTGGAAGGCATCCCTGCTGATGGCAGGGGGGGTCGAACAAGATGATCTTTAGGGTCCCTTCCAAAGCAAATCATCCTGTGATCCTATGATACTAAACAGAGAGAGATCTAACTTCCTGCTTCATTTGCAGCCATCATGCTTCAAGAGCAGTGCTGCTCATTTCACAGCTGAGTAGCTGAAAGAAATGGAGTTGCCACAGGCATTGTTTCAATGCCTAGCTCAAGAGCTCAGATGCTGAGTGAAATTCACAGGACAACAAGATAGAGCCTTAAAAAATGTGAGAGAAGAGTTACATGCCTGCAAATAAGATCCGCAGAAGTCAGTTCAAACAGCAAGAACTGCCTAAATTGACTAGTAGGGAACAGTGAGAAGAAGATTATGTCTTAAATCCATCTCCTGTCAGGCATCAGGCATTAGATGCGTAGGCATCTAACTCTCATTTGCTGGGAGCACATAGATAATTGAGCTCTCACCTAGAATTACACAAAAGCAGATTTTTTTTACAAATTCTTTTAATACTACAGATTGCCATGAAAAATGTAGCCATATACATTCAGCTCAGTTTCTATTCAAGCATGTAATTAGAAAAATTAATTAAAGCGAGAAAATTATTTATTGATGGCATGTGAAAGCAATCAGTTATATATCTCTGCAGTAACAAAGATATATCCTGTCACAAGATAAAAAGAACTATTTTGGAGTCTAAAAAATATAACTCTGTTTCCATTTTGCTGGCCACAAAAATCCAATTTTTGTGAAGAGAAGCTTACATCTACCCAAATGCCTATAATCCGCCATTAACAAAAAGGTTTTGTTGGGAAACTCGCAGATTAAAACAATATGAAGTATGATTCACCATTGACTTGGTCTGGTTTTAACATATTTCTGCTACAATGTGGCGTCCCAATGCCATTTTTTCAGGTATATTCTGAACWAGCTTGAGGTAGTAAGTTTTCTCCAGATGTGCAGATTGTTTTGAAAGGCCTTCCTCTTGTACTAWATGAAAACTAAATTTCTTCAGAGAAATGTGGTATACAGAAAGCAAATTTTTTGAAACATATTTGAGATCACTCACTTTGTTCAGCTAGCTCATAATATTAAACACTTCCTAACTAAAATTTTGGTCTTGTAGCCTGTATTTTTCTTGAACTGCTGTGTGATGTTCAGTCTAAGATTTTCTGAGACTACTTTTGATTAGTTAAGATAATAGTTTTACAAATATGTTTCTTAATCTGCAAGAGAATTAGGTATTTGCTGTGACATTAAGRTTGAAGTCACTAAGAAGCAGTTTTCTGAAAAAATTACATCTMGTTTCCAAAATGGCAGCTTTTAAAAATCTCACTACAAGTTTTTCAAACAAATAGAATTTGTGTTACAACTTCCAATTCACACATCTGGCAAGTGCTGATCTTTGMAGAGGTTCTCACTACAAATTCTCACATTAAACGGAACAACATAGACAGCTCAAAGCCATAACTTTGCATTCAGCACTGGAGTTCTGCTTTCCTTTTCTATACCCCAAACAACCCACATAATTTAATCCATTTTTAAATAAACCCCCAAAGATTATTAAGAAAAATGGAAAGGATTTCAGCTATTGAAACTCTTAGTAACACTGAGGATGCTATTCAGTTGAAACCACTGAAACATACAGAGGAAATAATATTATCCCTGCATATTTCATTGCATCATTCTTTGTTAATAAGACCATATCCAAAATATTGATTTTTTTAGTATTAACTTTCAACAAATACTCATTTTACAGCCTGTCACAGAATAAATAGTCACAGAAACCCTATTTCTAGTGGTAGAAATCCCTGCAAAGACAAAGAGCTTTAAGAAAAAGCTTTTTTTTTTTTTTCTTGTGATTTCTTTTTCCCCTTTAGCTTTTATTTCAGTGCTACAGAAACAAAGCCTGACTCCAKAAACTCTGGAGGTCTCTCTGAAGGTCTCTCTGTAGGAAGAGGTCTCTACTGAAGGTCTCATWCACATTTATGTATGTGTTTGCAAAATGGGTCAACTGCCAGGCAGCTTTGCTCAGATGAATACAATTTATTAATTGTGCAGGTGGCTGCAGGCCTGGAGTGATGATGAGGCTATTCATCCTGATCTCTCAGAGATACTTACAATAGATGCTAGCTAAAAATACCTGTGCTCTGGACTGCTTCTATCTCCTGTGTTCTGTTATTCTATTTAAAAAAAAAAAAAAAAAAAAAAAAAAAAAAAAGAAAAAAAGGTACTTTTAAGGAAATAGGAGGCAAAGGATGATTCTTTTGTTAATGCAAAATCACTCATGGATTAAGGAGTCCTGGAATTAAACCAATGAATCTCCTGAGAAATGAAAACCACATTCTGCTAATGCAAAGTTTGTTAGGCAGATGTTCCAAATGACAGTAATCAAGTTAGAAAGCTTTTGAAAGAGCTCTTGAGTTAGTAAATTACATCCTCTAAATAAAATATTTAGAACTAGAAAACTGAGGACTGGAGTGACTGATTTAAAAATGGAAAAAATGGAGACAAATGCCGACAGTAAAAGAACAGACAGAAAATATTTCTTTTCTCCTTATAAATCTCTGACAGTTTCCTCTGCCTCACAATTGGCTGATACACCTCATAACAGTGAARCTACATTTTCCAATGTAGGTCAAAGCCTGCCAAAGAGGAAAGCATGTCAAAAGAAAATGCAAAGGCAGAATGTGATAGAAGCACCTCATTGATAGGTGTAGCTATTCACTCTGAGAAAGTAGCAAGGGCAAGAATTCTGTTGTATATAAATTAACATCACAGGGTTTAGCTGTGAGTAATCATGCTGGTTTTGGCTGGGGTACAGTTTTTGTCCTCACAAAGTGTCAGATATGGGGCTGTGTTTTAGATTTGTGCTGAACACAAGATTGATAATATAGAGACATTTTTGTTATTGTTGAGCAGGGCTTACACAGAGCCAAAGCCTTTTCTGTTTTTTGTACTGCCAGGCTGGTGAAGAATTTCGGCGTGCATGGGTGGTTAGGAGCAGACACAGCCAGTACAGGCAACCCTAACTGAACAAAGGGCTATTTCTATAATATCCCACATATATACACCATACTACAACACACCCAGTATATAAAGTGGTGGGAAGGAGGAAGGGAAGGTTTGGAATGATGTCATTTGTATTCCCAAGTAACTGTCATGTGTGATGGGGCCCTGCTCTCCTGAAGATGGCTGAACACCTTTGCGCCCATGGGAAGTGGTGAATGAATTTCTTGTTTTTGCTTTGCTTGTTTGTATTGCTTTTGCTTTCCRAATTAAACTGTCTTTACCTTAACCCATGGGCTTTATCTCAACCCATGAGATTTTTAGCTTTTATCCTTATAATGCTCTCCCCAGTTCTGCTCGTGTGAGAATGAGCAARGAACTGCATGTGGGGCTGTTGCTGKCTGGGGTGAAACTATGACAGTAATCAAATTGTATTTTAAAAGGATAAAGTCTAATTTGATCACTTGATGATGTATCTGCCAAATCCAGCTTTCATGCTTCATGCTACACAATTACAGACCTCATGTCAAAACCTTGTGTGCACCAACGGGCTCTTCAAGCTGCTTCCCCAGGGGTCTGGCACCCAGCTGCATGGGAAGAGAGGCAAGCTGCCTCCTAAGGCCTTTCCTGCCTTTGATAGGGAGCTGTCCTCAGACCTTCAAGTGATCTTTGACTGGTATTGTGGGTATCACTAAGCCTTGATACATTGCCGTGACAGATACCTTGCTGATTCTAAACACATAACCAAGCAAGGAAGGCAAGAGAAAAGCATGGCTTGGTAGGAAACAGCGGGTCAAAATAAAGGGAAAGAAGCAAATGCATGGGCATAGAAACAAGGACAGGTAACCTGGGAGAAGTGTAAGTATGAAGTTTGGTTGTGTAGGATTGGGTGAGGAAGGTGAGGAAGACCAAATCAAAGTGGAACTGAACTTGGYAAGGAATGCAAAGAATAAGAAAGGGCTTCTACAGGTATGTTAACCAGAAAGGAAGGTTCAGAAGTCAATCCCCCTGATAAACACTGCTGGGAAACATGTAGCATTGGATGAGGGGAAGGATGAGGTACTCAGCAAGTTTTTTGCCTCAGTTTTCAATGGCAATCTCTGTTTACACATCTCTTGAGTGGATGAACTGCAAGATGGTCCTGAGGGAACAAATCTCCTCCCACAGTAAGACCTGGCTCATGATCCCCTGAGGAACCTGAATGTATAYAAGTCTGTGGGACCGAAGAGATGAATCCCAGAGCCCTGAGGRAATTGGCTGATGTAATGGCCAGYCACTCTCCATAGTATTTGTAAAGTCATGGCAGTCAGGGAGAGCTCCAGGTGACTGGAAAAGGGGAAACATTGTGTYCATCCTTTAAAAAGCTAGAAAGATCCTCACAACTACCAACCTCTCATCCTCACCTCTGTGCCTGGGAATTTTATGATCCTCTTGGAAGCTGTGCTAGGGCACATGGAGGACAGGGGGGTGATTCAAGACAGCCAGCACAGCTTCACCAAGCTGTGATCAACCTGCCTGAACCAACCCAGTGACCTTGAATGATGGAATGACCACATCAGTGGACAAGGAAAGGGTTAGAGATGTCATTTATCTGAACTTTAGTAGAGCCTTTGACGGGGTCCCCCACAACATCCATGTGTCTGAATTGCAAAATGATGGATTTGACTGGTGGACTGTTCAGTGGAAGAGAAATTGGTTGGATGATCATATCCAGAGGAGAGTGGTCATTGTCCTGATGGACATTGGTGACAAGTGGYGTCYCTCAGGGCTTCATATGGGGATCAGTGCTATTTAATTKTTTCATTAATGACATGGATGACATGGATACACCCTCAGCAAATCTGCAGATGACACCAAGCTGAGTGTGCAACTGAGACACCTGAATGATGGATAGCCATTCAGAGTGACCTGGACAGAATTCCCATTGCCCATGGGAATCTCATGATTTTTAACAAGATCGAGTGCAAGATGATGCACCTGGCCTATGACAAACCCCAGTATGGCATCCCCCAGGGGAATGGCTTTAAACTGAAAGAGAGTAGGTTTAGATTAGATACTGGGAAGAAATTTTTGCTGTGACATGCAGTCCATAAAGACAGGTGTATTAAGAAAAATGCCATTAGTTACTATTCCTGCAGGCTTCTTTTAATTCAGATTGGCTGAATTTAATGYCTTCAATGAGCTTACTAAAAACTGAGCAAAACCAGAGAGGAAAATGACAGTTATTGCAAACTTGGTTCTGGCCTCAGAGTGATGGGATRATTTCAAACAGGGATGATTTCAACTCATCTTTGACAGCTGAAACATAGCTTAATTGCTCTGATGATTAAAATGAATCAAATTACTTCCTTTTTTAAATCAGGAAGAAGTGTCCCATTCTACCAAATGTCCTTGAGCACAATGTATATCCTCCAGCATGGGAAAGGCTACATATATATAAAACTATATAAAGTTTGTACTTTAAGATATCAATTATATGAACACATTTATATACATTTATTACAGCTATTGTTCAAAAAAGAAAAAGTCATGACAGATGGACACAGAAACTGGATGCCAAAGCATGAAGGCAACAGCAGAAGAGGCAGCAAAACTGAGAAGGAAGCTGACCTGGCAGCCACTCATTCATGGAGAAATACCTCATTTGAACGAGAAAATCTTCTAAGTTTGAAAAACTGGTTCCTTGGGGAACCTAGACTTTTCTTATAGCTTACTAGATCTTTGTCCAATCAGCTAGAAAAACTTGAAAGGTTGATAACTGCTAGGACATGACCAGGTGAAAAAAATTGCCTGATGGCAGTGCAAAAATTCTTCCCAGTATGAATGCAAAAGGTTTGTTGAGATTGAAGAAACTCTAAAAATGCCCCAAATGAAATATTTTTGGATTATAAACAAAATAATAATTTAAAAAATCCACACCAACAACAAGAAAACAAAGTGACATCTGAATATGTAACCGGATTACAAGACTAGAAGAGTTATCCTGAACCCAAGAAAGGACTTGCACCGAAAATTCTTTCAAGAGTGGCTTTTGACTAAAGCTTATTTGAGCTAAAAATGTGGAAATCATCAAGGATATAAAAATAAACTGTGGATCAAGCAACAGGCACAGTACGGACAATATGCAAAACATTCTTCACTATGGAAACTGGTCCCAYGTGACCAAACATTATTGATTGAAAGGAAAAATTAAGCAGAAATCAAATAACTCTCAGAACSTAATTTATATAAAGATGATGGAAGAGTGACTGCAAGAGATGCAGATCAATTATATAATAAAGGAAATACTGTGAGTTTTCAGACTCATCCAGCTTCACACAATAAAATGGATTTTAAGATCTCTGCCATTGTCACTAGCAGTAGGGCATGAAAATGCTCTCTYCTGTTTGGTGAGACTCTGTGTGACTGGCAAAGAAAAAAAACCTATTTGTGATCAACCTGTCATGTAATTCCAAGTAATTCTGTGCCATGAAAATATACAGTGGCAATACYTTGAAGAAATAATTGCCAAATTTGACAACTTCGTCGGTTGTACTTTGTGATTCCAACAAAGGTAAAACAGACTCATTTAGACTGTGCTTTAAAAGAATGACCATACCATATTTAGTGCTAGTAATGAAGACATGTGTAATTATTCACATTGGTAGAAATGTGGGACTACCATATCTGAAAATAGGTCTAAGATATTTATTGTTACATATCACTGTGAAAACAGTCATATGACAATTCAGTGTGTAAGCTCTTTATATGCTGGGCTGGTTTATTCAAGAAAACTTAAACATGGCTGCCTCAAAATAATGTAACTGTTCCCTACTTCAATCCTTTAAATTCCTATAGAACCAAGAGCTGAGTTTGGTAATCAAGCTTCTATTGTGGCATAATACTTTCAATGAAATCTGCTTTAGCAAAAAAAAAAAAAAAAAAGCAGTTTAAATTCAGCAGAGTACTTTGACAGTGCTATTCTTTTCATGAAAACTTGAATTTTCACATTTTTAGTACTAGCAATATAAAAGTAGGGTCTTGTCTATGTTTTAGCACTGCCTCATGATACTATATTACAGTTGGACTCAATAATCATAAAGGTCTATTTGAATCTCAACAATTCTATGACTCTGTGATTCTGYGGTTACCATTGTCACATTCTACTATCCTGTTCCAAGTACTGTTATATAGGAAAGGAATTTAGGATATCACAACAGAGCCTAAATGATGCTGTGGTCAACACTGAATGTTTRGAAGCAGTATTTTTCTTTATTTTGTACAAAAACGGATGGCACATTACCAGCAACGTGGAATGCCAAAGCCGATGCTCTCAGAAATGCTGTGACACACTTTTTTATTCAAACCAAGTAAAAAGTACTGTGTTTGGTACCCAACGTAATGCGGATTAAGGGACATTTTTCCTGCACAGTACACCTTACCCTTTTCTTTCTRTGAAGCAAAAAATGCTAAACTGGGTTTTGTAGCTGGGCTAAGCCTCATATTTGTGATGGTGTGATACCTTTGCAGCTGCCACTGGAGCTGTCTGATTAAGAGACACACTAAAGGTCATTGAACCTAACKAACATCCAGTTGGTGGTGCTTGGAAAGTGTCCCTTCACCCTGTCTGAGAGTGATCCCTTGAAAAGTGAAGATGATTTTTGGGGTGCAAAAATGCATACTCTGAGATCTGTTTGCACCAGAAGCGACTTTGTCTATGGGACAATACTATCCAAGCACAGGCACTTATATGGAACAAATGAGA
>NW_026623247.1:4367494-4370287 GCF_030028575.1 Malurus melanocephalus | reverse complement strand
GAAAGAAAGAGTAAACTAGCTGTGAAAAGATTGACCATGGAGTTGCAGTGGAAAAGAGTGAGGGAATTTCAAATACAAAAAGATCCAGGGTAGTACAAGTATGATACAAGCAGAGAAAAGACACAGATCAAACCCGAGATTAGCTGTCATTTGTAAGGACAGATGAGTCGTTCGGTTAAGAAAGCAACTATTGCTGTTGCTTTTCTGTGTGTGCAAGGACCTGGCAGCTGTGCTCCTCTACCTGTGAGACCTCGTGCAGGGAAGGAGGACAGGCCCCGACTCTTGTGTCTCTGGGTCCTTGACTTCAAGGGCAACAGGGAGAGCAATGGCCAGCTGCAGAAGAACCCCTCTACATCCAGGTTTTGGATTAATGTGGGCACTGCCTTGCCAATTCCTTGCCATTGCATAAATTCAATCCTGTTAGCAAAAGGTTTTCTGTTATTTAAGCTTGAATCTGGCTAACATACTAAAATATATTATGTGTTCTGCATAATAACTGCATGATTTATATTCAAATATATTCATTACAGACAGCAGTTGTAGAAAGGTAAGAACTTGCTGTGGCCTATTTTGCTAATACAGCTATATCTATCTAGCTATAATGGAAAAAGGAAATCAAWTTAAAAGGCTCTATTAATCCACAAAAGCACTACTCATTGCTTTGTTTTAAAAGTATATTGAATTTTAGAACTGCACTCAATTAAAATAAAGTACAAATTAAGAAACAGAAACCAGTTTAAGTCACAGAAAAKAAACAGAATTCACTTGTTATTCAATTTGTCACCTTTTCTTTTGGAAAACTGGAACTGATTCAAATCAGCTAATGACTTAGCCATAAAATTGTTCACTCTGTATTCCTCTACTGTAGCAGCATTAATGACTGTATGTATCAATAAGTTAAATGAGCACAACAGTAAGCATGGACAAATAATGAAAATGAGCCCTGAACCCTGGCTACTGGATATTTTTTTATAGCTGGCAGGTGTAATAGGGTTCAATATAGTTCACAGAATACTCTTAAGTGTTCACACCTTTTTTTAGAGGTGAAAATTACTTTTTTTCTTAGCTAAATATTGTTTTATGCAGGACAGGATCAAGTGTTTAAACTGAACCCAGATGGACAGGCTCTCCTCTCTTTAAAAAGTATTTCTTAACCACAGAGATGTGAATACTTAAGTTTGACAGTATCTCCTTTGGAAAGGAGTTGRAAATTCTATATTAATCCACTGAATTCACCAGCAGTAAGAGAAGAAAGAAACAATGAATTTTTAGACATTGTGATTGAAACCTTTTAAAACGTTAATATGTGTAATTTCTGCCTATACAGTATAACTTCAATGTTTTTCCTATGTGCAGGTGCCATTTGTTTCTTGGGTGTTGTATAAAATAATCACTTCATGCCGCGTGTGATAATGATCACTTCACTGCCTCAGTGCCGAGTGAATACATAAATGAGTAACTAAATAACTGCAAAAGACTTATGCCTGCAATTATGAAATCTARTATCAGCAGTGTATTTTCTGATGAAAAAACCCAACAAACCAACAAGCTAGTAAAAATGTAATACTGTCATTGAACATGACAACTCTGAATTTCTAATATCAGTAAACCCTGAGAAAAACTCTCATAGAATCATAGAATAGCCTGAGTGGAAGGGATCTTAAAGATCACCTAGCTCCACTCCCCCTGGTTTGGACAGGGATATCTTTCACTAGACCAGGTTGCTCAGAGCTCCATCTAGACAGGCCTTTAACACTTGACAGGGATGGCACATCCACAGTTTCTCTAGGGAACTTACTCCAGTGCCTCACCACTCTCACAGTAAAAAAWAATCTTCCTCATACCTAATTTAAACCTTCTCTCTTCCAATTTAAAGCCATTCCCCCTTGCCCTTGCGAAAAGTCTGCCTTTTTCTTGCAGGCTCCCTTCAGGTACTGGACAGCAGCATTAGGTCACCCTGACGTCTCTTCTTCAGGCTGAACAATCCCATTTCTCTTAGCCTTTCCTCMTAGGTGAGGTGTTCCATCCTCCTAATCAGTTCTGTGCTTCAGCTTGTTGGCATTTAGTCAGGCAGACATGTATTAACCTTCATGGCAGTGCCAAGCATTGGCATAGGGCATGAAAACATCCACCTGTTCATAACAGAGAATATTGCTTTTCTACGTGTGTATCATATTACTCAGATTCTTTTTCCCCAGTCTTTAGTATAACAAAAAAGCTGGTAATTATAAAACATATATGGGGAACAATTTCAGCTGTCGGTCATTCCTAGCCAAAAAAAAAAAAAGTATGGTAGAGCATGAAGCTGGGAAGGACAAAATACGGAGACGCATTCTATCCTGCTCACTTATCAGTGGATGGAGCTGCAGGCTCGGAGCGGCTCGGGTATCTCCAGCTCCTCCTAAATTTCCCAAGGAAGCCTCGTGCGAGAACTCAGCTAGCAGTTCTCCATCCAGATGGGAGCTAGATCACGCTCTAAAGAACAGGGCACTTTTCAGACTCTACCAACAGGTTTCCGCCCCAGCTTCCACGGGACGCGGCCGCGCCCGTCCCCGCCGTGGGTGGGCCCGGTGCCCGCCCTGCCCCGCGCACCCCACGGCGGGCTCGGCCCGGAGCCGCCCCAGCGGCCGTGTCCCCTTTGCCCCGCTCCGGGAGACATGGGCTGTCTCTGTCGGCCCTGTCCCTTTGCCCCTCTCCCGGAGACATGGGCTCTCTCTGTCGGCCCTGTCCCTTTGCCCCGCTCCGGGAGACATGGGCTCTCTCTGTCGGCCCTGTCCCTTTGCTCCTCTCCGG
>NW_026623247.1:4249396-4367177 GCF_030028575.1 Malurus melanocephalus | reverse complement strand
GCGGCGGAGCCGGGCGCTGCTCCGGGCGGCGGGGGCTGCGCGCCGGCGGGCGGCGGCGGCTCCGTGCCCGTCCTCTTCTGCTTCTCGGTTTTCGCGCGGCCCTCCAGTGTGCCCCACGGCGCCGGCTACGAGCTGCTGATCCAGAAGTTCCTCAGCCTGTACGGGGACCAGATAGACATGCACCGCAAGTTCGTGGTGCAGCTCTTCGCCGAGGAGTGGAGCCAGTACATCGACCTGCCGAAGGGCTTCCTGGTCAACGAGCGCTGCAAGGTGCGCCTGGTCCCGCTGCAGATCCAGGTGAGAGCCAGCGGCGCGGCAGCGCCGGCCGCCACAGGTGCGTGTGAGGGCGGGCAGCCGGCCCGTCCCGCCGCGGCAGCTCTGCGCCCTTCGGGAGAGGCGGGGGATCCTGAGGGGCTGGGACCCTGGGCACAGCACCCACAGCCCGCGCTGACTTGTTTCTCCGTGGAAACTTTTGTTTTACTAAGGCGGGGAGGTCAGGTGCGCTTTGCGCCACACTCGTGTGGTAACCGGGCTTTGCCTTCAGCGAGCCAGAAGTTACTTGGCRTCGTGAACGGGAAAACAAGTCAGGTCGCTGAAGTGGTCAGTGCTCTCTGTTAAATCTGGCGGCTGGTGCTACCCGGCCTCAAGCGGAGGTAATGCTGCAAGGTGGAAACTCAAAGGGTGCCGGTGAAGTGGGCTCTGCCAGAGCTCGGTGTCATCGCTTGTAGGTCGTCAGGACGTCTGTATCCCTCCTTGCCTCAAAAAGCTTTCCGATTTACAGGTTTATAGCTTGGTAGTTCTGCAGCCACAAAACCAGGAAGCCAGACTGGTGGATAAATGCAGTTACAGATGCTTTCCTGTGAAGATACCTTTATGCTCACTGGGTATTGGTGCAAGTTGTGTTCTAATATTTCCACTTGWAACACCTTGCTTCTTCCTTCTTCCAGTATCAAAGAATTTAACTAAAAAAAAGCCAAACAAACAAAAAAAAMCCCRAAATAAACCCCAATAATAAACTCCACATMATTGCTGTTTTCATTCAGAACATTCGTTTTTTATTTATCATTAAGAAGTTTAGCTTGTCTAGGCAACATTTCTAAGAAGTTGTTAAAGTGATATAAAAGCTGAAACATGGCTTGTTTGCTGTTAATGTTTTCAGAAGTGGCTAGTTCATGCTGTTTTCAAGCAGCTTAATCATAGTGCCTTGTACCCATAAACTCTCGAGGTGGCCTGTTTGTTTACACTGTACATCAGGGATGCCTTTGGAATCTTTTGTTCTTTTCGTTATGTAYAGAAAGAGTAGTTAAGATGAGCAAACTAGTTTAATAACTTATTTTATAATTTATCATTAGTTCTCATCATATACACTTRTATTCAGTTTAAAATGTTTCTGTCTCTATGTTGTAAACAGAATTTATGTGGGCCCARCCAGAAAAAAACAGAAAGCGACAGTCTTTCTAATTTGCAAAAAGAGCTGGTGTGGATGTTAACTAAGGATTTTAAAARCTAGATTTGTATAATCTGGGCATGTAACAATGTTGCAGGTCAGAATTTTGTTTCTTATTTGTGCATGCAGATCACTGCTCTGCAGAGCCCGAGCATTTGCAGCAGAACCTATGTCTTGCAATAAAGGTCAGTATTGAGACAAGGAAGGATACATCACTCCCAGGGTGCAAATGCGCTAAACAGCTTTGACTGCAGGGATTCAGGATGAACCAACATTTTGTGCGTTACTGCCTACTGACACCAATACTGTTGCAGTTCTTTTGCAATAGCAGCTGTTGATAAGAAAAGGATGGTACTTGTGGCTTATTCCTTGATATGTTTCAACAGCTGTGAATGAGCTGAAGACATCTCAACTGAGACATCACAATRATGTCAGTCAGTTTGCCTTAAGCCAGAGACAGGTGCTTAGAGATCACCTGTTTGAGGAACATTTGGTATGATACAGACGCAGCTGTGCTTTTTAAGACCTTTAGGACTTAGTGATGGGAATATTATACTTTCTGCATTTTCATTCAGACAYTGCCCTTTATTATGTGCCCTTTTTCCATTCCCTCCCTCACTCTCTCCCTCCTTTCTGCCCTTCCTCCCTCCCTGATGTTTTTTCTGCAGTCACACACAACATTGATTTGTCAGCTCTGTGTGTGGCATAGTCGGTTGAATCACTGTTTTGAATGTATGTTTCAAGAGGGACAACTTTTGCTCACTGATGTGATTAGACTTGCATATTTAGAAAAATACTTTTGGTTTAAAATTAAAATTCACAGATGCTAGCATCTATATCCCTAGACAATAATTTCAGTGTTTTTCTATGCATGTTTTGTCAAGTGGATGTATGCATTTAGTTAGGGGTAACATTTTAACCTTTAGGGCCGCTAGTGCCTATAAGCTCTGGAATGCTATCCTTCCSTTTTGAATCCTGTGCAGACCTGTCGTAGAAAGATGCCTTTTGTTGAAATAGCTCAAGAGAAACCAGCAACAAATGATTTTTGACTGGGCTGTTTCAATTTCCTGTCCCTGCAGCTGAGGAGAAATTTCCATATGCTGCCCTTGAAAGCCACTCGATGAACTCAATTCAAGGCTTGATCTGTACATGGACATTTGCTCTCCAGTTGTTCTATGCCTCTGTACTGTCCTCATCTATGTACATTTGTTTGGTTTGGATGTTCTGACGCAAAACAGCCACTAAAACTTTGATGGCCAYGCCGTGTTAGGCAGGCTGGTGGGATGCACTACACTGATGTTCTGCCTGGCTGCTGCTCCTCGACTCAAATCTCCTCAACTGCAGCCTTGCATTGAAGAGGGACATTTTCCAGTACTTTCCCAACTGGAGACTGAGTATTAGCTGAAAGGAGGCATCCGCTTTTCATRAATTAAATCTTTTAAAAGTCTTTTAACAGAATAATATTTCTAGTTTAGGTAGGGAAATGCAGGACCATTTTAATCTCCTCTAAATATGGTTAAATAGTGCTACAAAAATTACTGTACTTTACTGTAATATTGCAGCTGCCTCTGGAGGAGAGAAGTAAGGAAAAACACTTTGGTGATATCCAAAGGAAAAACAGCTATATGCACATTACAGCTRTGTAATAGAGGAGTCCAGGCAGCTTTCAAATATGTAACCAAGACAGGCTATTTCACAGTTGCAGTCATAACTTCAAGGTGACTTCTCCTYAGCAGTTCTTGTGTTCTCTGTTTACAAGCTGGTAAACCTTAAGATACTGAAGCTAAGGGAGTAAAATTATTACAGACATCATTGCATGAAGCACCTCTACTTCAGGATGCTTTTTTGAGACAGGTTGATGTCGCAGGCACATCTTTCTTGGGAAAAGCTGCTTGCAGAATGATATTCAACTGTTGCTGAATGATAAGGGTAATAAAATTGAATGATTTCTACACAGATTTTCACTCTCATTGTRTGTATCTGATATTGCTATACTGAAATGCTTTGGAACTAGAACTAACTAACTCAGGCACCATGGACTCAGAAGTCCATTTTCTGAAGATCAGGAAAAGCCAAAGCATAAATTGCAGGGAAGTTATTTAGGGTTTTTTGGGGTGCAATTATAAATTTTGATACATTAGTACATTCCTAAATTAATAATTTTTTTGGAAAAGCAGTGTGTGGAACCTTAAAGAAGGGGAAAAAAGGACTGAAAATATTGAAAGATGAGGGTTTTCTCCCTCAAATTCAGACTCCTTGTTTGTGTGTCTTTATTCTGCAGTCTGCATTTTAGTAATTTTAAATTTTGCTGAAGACTGTTGTACTATATTAGTTATATGAACATCATATGCCTTTTTAACTAAATCTGTCATTTTTAAATRCTGAACTGCATATAAAAGGCTGCACATTGGCTTAGCATAAGATAAATATTTATGTTTCTAAATTGAAACACTTGTAAGCTATTTTTCTCTTGAATTACATTAAACTGAATTTATTCAATTCTTTTCCTTTTGAAAAATAATCAGCAAAATACAACTGAATCTTGCAGATTTCCCTTTAGAAATACAGAAAAAAGAAGATAGCTTCTTTCTGTTGTAGTCCTTTTTATGCCATTCTTGAAATGCCAAAGCTGCATCCTCCAGTCTTCCCCTTTAGTGGGTAACCTTGGCATGAGATTTATGAGGTGACTAGTGRTGTCAAATGAGATTATTTCTTTGCTTCCAGTTTCTTGTTCATTACAACTAATGTGAGGAAATTTCGTTTTGTGTCATTATTTCCTGAGGTTTGAATAGGGAAAGTACAGATMGAAAGCCAGTATATGTGAATATTTTTGTAAAGCTCAACCTGTAATTATAGTGCTTCGTTGCAATCACATTTTGTCTGATTAATTATAATCAGCAGAGGTGAAATAGATAGAAAAAATCGCCTTTCCTTTCCCACCTAGCTCTTTTCTAGAGTAGGATTTAAAGGTGTATGTAACTCGTGACAGCATATATTCAAATCCTGGTAGGGACARGGTCCTAGAGATGAATTCTTTAGCTGGGTAAAAGAGTTGCATYAGGTTACATGTCCATTTGTTGTACCTATTATGGACGTGCTGTGGATAACCTTCAGCTGGRGGACAGAAAATTCTAACTAAGAGAAATAAAGTGCAACAAATGGAAATGCTTATATACTGTTGAAGGGAACTTCAGGTTGTTTGGGTTTTAATTTTTTTTTTAAACTTACCTTTTGAGTTCAAGTTGTTTAGTGTTATTGTGGCTGAGTGGAGGTACTGTGTGGCTCCAGTGGCTCACAAGCCTTACCCAGCCTACGTCTTTCCACAGTGAATGAAACAGGTGTTGATGTGCCAGCCCAGGGTTTGATGTTTAGGGTGTAGTTCTGCCCTCACCCCAACTTGGGATGTGGCACTGGGGAGGTCTGGGGAATTTTCACAGTYAGGAGGTGTGGAGGTGTTATATATCCCTGACACAGTGTTGTTGTAGAAGGAAGGATGACATTGAAAGCAAGTAGGATTTACATAGCACTCTGAAGAAACAGTAAATTAAACTTTYCCTTTATATGTAGGAAATACTTTCATGAATTCATTTATCAACTGCATTCACTACTCTTTATGAAACTTAATTTTAAACTGCTTTTTGCTACACTCTGTCCTTCCCACATCTGCTCTTCCAGGTAACACCAGCAAGTGTTGACTCTTTGATCTTAGCATCTGTTTCTTCCAATTTCCCCTTGTTTTGCCACAGTTCAGAATTAAACTTAATCAGAAGTAAATATGAAAATCAGTATATGAATTATTTGTGTTAGATTTGGTAAAAGCTTTTATTTAGCAAATAAACATTTGTGTATGGTTTTGCTAAGTTCACTTTTTTAGAGGTGGGGATGGAGCCACAAAAATGGTTCTGTGAGAAGGTATTGGAAACCTTTGTCATCTTTTCCAGCAAAGGAGCCCTGTGTTTTAGGCCCARTCTCTGATGGCTCTGAGCATGATGGACAGGCTGCTGGCCAGGCCTAAGCCAAATCCGAGATGCTGGTTACACCTCTGTGATTACATATGATCTCATATTTAAGAAGAATTCAAAACAGGTTAGTTTGCAGCAGCTGCCATTAGCCTTTAGTTTCTCCCCCCCTGCACAGGGGAGGATGGAGGAGATGTGAGAAAAAAATGGAGACATCGGGGTCCAGGAGGCAGAGAAGGAGAAGGTGCCTTGCAAGCTGTGGTGCCGACCATGGAGGAAAACAAGCTGTGCCTGGGGTGATCATGTCCAGTTGGTGACCCGAAACTTAAGCGGCCTGGCCTTGAGGACTAATCAAAGCTATGGGGGTGGTGGCCCACGCCTGCAGTGGGTGAATGCCTGCAGGGAGCTGTGCTAAGATTCAAGAGTWAAGTTTTGCTYCCAATTTGAGTACGGASCCAGCCRGCTGTGGAGGAGTGCTTCCCTCCCTGTGGAMAAGGTAAAGAAAAWAAAAAATCCCATGCCACCAGCGGTGAYAATAYTGTCTGTTCTTGCGAAGARASCTCCACAGCCTGGAGCTGGATAAGAACCAACCCTTCTCTGTAGGTGRTGGWAGACAAAGGTCATGATAGACTGACCAGAAAAACTSTCTTTCCCTGTGCACAGGRAGGCAGGAGGGGTGGGRGGCAAAATGKGAAAGAAACARGTRTCYTAAACTGTCAGGTTTTTTTTTCTCCTTGTAAATTTGCCCTCTGCCTTTTGTTTCTTCCCTCCCCTTTTGTTTCTACCCTTTTTGTGCGGTAGTATTCTTAGTAGTTTTAGTAATAAATCTTTTTTTTGCAACTTAAGTTTTTGCAGCTTGTTTGACCATCATGGAACTTGAAAATCATTCAGTCCATTATCTTATCTAAAARCCATAAAACTTTGGGTTAATTAGGGGTTTTGCTCTCCCCTTTGCCTCTTCTGGGGGGGAGGGGAAATGTTGTGGGTGCCTTGGTGTTCAGCCAGTGTCCAAACCATGACAAGTTAACACAACTTTATATTAGAGTACTGCTGGTATGARTCTGAAGGCATAAATTAAATCATATGTGACCAACTTGATAATAAAGAAAAGCAGTTACAGTACTTTTGTTCCAGCGCACTGTGATTTTTGACATAAACACGAGATTCAGTGGAAGTCTGTAATGGGGATACTCCCTGTCTGGAAAGACAGTCAGTTTTCTTCTGCACTTCACTGTCAAATCAGGATAAAATTGAATTGTGCTTTATAGGATAGCTTCCAAATCCACTGCTTTTAATTATTCCCTTGTCCCTGTCTTTGATGAAACTTAGGGCAAATACTGTTTTTGCAGAAGATCGCAGGTGAAAGGGACTGCAAGCATCTGAAGGAGCAGAATTCAGGTTTTAGAGGAYGAGTTGGAGAAACAGGGTACAATAAGATGCACTTGAAAATGGAAGTGTCAGTATAGATACAACAGCTACACAAATAAAGATGAGGGAGAGTTCAAAAAGGTGAGGTTTTTAAGTTTAAAATGCATCTCAGGGGTCTAAWAATTATGAAAAGAGCAAATAGTATACTGGAAAGTACAAAATAAACAGGACCTGAAAGGGCTGTGAATTKGCTGATATTTGAGGCTCTCCTATTACAGTGAAGTAGTATGGGCAGAGAAACACTGCTATGATGGTAGTATTGAGTGCCTCACTCTAAACTGCAATTTGAAAACTACCCCAGGGAGGACCATGAAAATTATTTGAGTTACAGAAAGAAATACTAAAAGCATTAGATATGTTTTAGAAGAAGGGAAGGCCTACAGGGAGAGAAGGTCTGAGTCTTGAGGTCTGATAGTTTGCACATTGTTATCCATGGGAAGGAGGATGGTGGTGCTCTTRTGTTTCAAATTCACTGTAAGTGGACATAACACTTTGAAATAGCAACAAAGGAGCTGTGGATGAGGAAACACTGAAAGGTTAAGGTAATAGAGCTGTGGGATGGGTTTCATGGTAGTTCTATTACTGATGAGTCASACTGGGTGGTTGTCTGTGAAGAGTACTTGTGTTTGTTTTGTCCTTCTGTAGGGACAGACTATGCAGCTTCTTGAAGACCTTCCTGGTCTATTCAAATTTGTTCCTCTGCTAAGGATGGTAGTGCCATCTGCTGCATTGGCAGAGGAAGGTGTATACCAAGGCAGTAGATTAACTTCAMAGAGATCATTTTACTGTCCATGATGGTTTGTGGCAGTTCAAAAAGATCTTTAAAAAGTGCAGATTCACAGAATCAGATGCTAAAAGTCCTCTGAGTTTGATTCCAGCCTGTGGCTGAACACTGCCATGTCTGCTAGATCATGACACTAAGTGCTACATCCAGTCTTTCCRTCAAYACTTTCAGTGATGGTGACTCCACCACCTCCCTGGGCAACCCATTCTAATATCTAATCACCCTTTATGTGAAGAAATCATTCCTARCATCCAACCTAAACCTCTCCTGGTGCAGCTTTTAAAGTGATGAAAAGATTTATAGAAGAAAGTATATCCTTTGCTTGTCATATAAATGCCAAGACAAAATGGCATACTTTATGAATAGGAACCACACTTATAAATATTGTTTATTCCAATTATTCTATTTTTATTGCTGAGCAGTAGAAAAGTTAAATGTCATGATTGACTTCTGTGGTGCTAGTAAGTTCCAGAGCTGGAATGGGTAACAGTAGGTGCTCCCTGTGGTGTTGAATTGTACATTAGCACTGCCTGCCAACTGCATTTGCATTGTTCAAGCATGTAGATGTATGGTATTCAAGAGCAAGGCAGTTATTTGATTTTATGTATCCAATTTTTCTTGGTCCCAGGCTTGTTTTATTACCTGGTGTAGAGTTGCAGAGTTGTTATTTGGGAAAAATACCTGGGGACTGCCTTCCCTAAGCCTTGATCAAATCAACTGCTGTGTTGCTGAATGCTGAAAATCTCCAAGGATGGAAATCTCACAACCATGGTAACCTTTTTCAGTGCAGCTATATCTTCCTAGTGAAAAAGATTTCCCTAATGCTTGTGGTGATGGTCTACTGTCCTCCTGTGGCACCAGTGAGCTCAGTGTAACAGCATCTCTAGTGTGGTTGTTACTGCATTTGCCTCTGTAACCGCTTGTATTAATAGGGTTGCTGTTTGTCTCTAAAGGACTGGAGGAACCATGTTTATGAATGTTTTCTGCTTTGGCAGTAGGGSTATAATGAATCTGAGAGGTGAGGGAATTTAGCATTTACCATTGTTGGCACATAAGTAATTTTCCCAACAGTTTGAGCAGCCATTGCACATATTCACGCATGGCCATTATTGTACTTTTTCAGCCTTGGGAATTGAGATCAACATCATTTTACTCAAGAGACATGTGGTGAATCAGTGGAAGTTTTGGAACTAATATTTATGGATTCTCAGTTTCTTTGTGKTGAGTTGACCTTGGCTGGCCACCAGGTGCCCRCCAAGCTGCTCCGTCACTGGTTCTCAGTAGGACAGAGGGGAGAAAATGTGCGTCAAGATAAGGGTAGGGAGGGATCATTTRCCAGTTGTCATCATAGACAAAACAATTGGGAAACTGGGAAAATTAGTTTAATATAGTGCCAATCAATAACAGCGTAGAATAATCAGAAATAAGAGCAAATGTAAAAGCACCTCTTCCCCGTCCCTCCCTTTTACCCAGGTTTATCTCTACTTCTGACTTCTCTACCTCCTCCAAGCAGCACAGAGGGATGGGGAATGGGGGTTGTGATTAGTTCTTAACACTTTACCTCTGCCACTCATCCTTCTCACACTCTTCCCCTGCTCCAGCATGGGGTCTCTCCCATGAGAGATAGTGTGTCTTGAACTTCCAAAATGTGTGTCCTTCCACAGGCTGCAGTCCTTAACAAATGTTTTCCAGTGTGGCCTTCCCTCCAGAGAGTYACAGGTCGTGCTAGGAGACTGCTTCAGTGTGGGCTCTCCAGAGTCACAGCCTTCCTAAAGGTTCTGCTGTGGGGTCCTCCACAGGCTGTAGGTGAGCTCTGCTCCACTGTGGACCCCATGGGCAGCAGGAACACKGCTGCCTCACCATAGTCTGCCCCATGGACTGCAGGGGAGTCTCAGCTCCAGCACTTGGGGCAGCTCCTGCCCCTCCATCTGCTCTGACCTTAATGTCTGCAGGGGTGTTTCTCACGCATGTTCTCACTCTTTTCTCACAGTTGCTGTTGCAGTGGTTTTTTTTTTCACCCTTAGATATGTTATCATAGAGGYGTCACCAACATCACAGATATAGCAGATACATGTTGGATTCAGCTGGCATTATAACATTCTCTTGACATGGGGTTGTTTCATCTTGTCACAAAAGCCACCCCTGCATCCTCCCCTCATTACCAAAACCTTATCACATAAACCCTATACATCTGCACTCTTCTGAAATACATTGTTTCCCAGATTCTATAGTTTTGTTTTAGTTTAAAGCATTACAACATCAGTTTGCAGAAAATGAAGTGTATATAATTAATGAGTATTTCTCAGAAGCTTCTTATTCAGTCTGATTTATCTGTCTGCTGAAAAGCTCCTGAATAGATTTAATTGAGTTGCCTTACAGCTACACGACAGTATGTAGCTCTTTTCTTTCCCTGAGGCTTCTGTCTGAAGTCCTATGCTTTGCTTCTACAGGTAGTGCAAGTAATTTATTTCTACAAATACAAAGCACTCTTTCAAAGTGTGAGAAAATGAAGTATTTGATTTATTTTTCTTATCTCTTTCCATCTACCYACTTGGTAGCCTGTATGAGGGAAACTCTAGATTACTTTTGTCATTAAAATGTATTCAGTTCAGTTTCTTATATTTTCAGTCTTCTCTGCTTTTATTCTAGCCTTTGGACTTCCCTTAGACTTGTGTTAAAAGATGTCATAGACAAACACTACAATAGAAGTAGTGAAAATCTGTGTACATACAATATTTGAAATCAAGTGGAAGTCTGAATTTATTTTAAATTTATTATTTCCTGATTCTGTATCACTTCCAAGAGTTGTGGATTTAGAAATGAATTTGAAGAATGTAGTTTTGATACTTGGTRATTTTTTTTTTTAYTTTACGTAGTATGTTACTCTGTCCCCTTTGGGATTCAGAAATTTCCGTGTACTTTTACGTTRACTTGTGCCTCCCACCTAGTAAAAACTTGATTATGTATTGATGACTATCCATACTATTCAGTATCAGCTATTTATTTATCAAAATCAAAAAAAACCCAAAAAAACTTGTCTCCTATTTTGACTCAAAGTATCTAGCTGAGGTATTACAGACTCTTTCTCATTCTGCTGCTTTTCTGACAGAGAGTCCACTGACACAGAAAACATTATCTTTATTTCTTTTTTCAGATTACTACTTTGGGGAACCTGACACCCTCAAGCACTGTTTTTTTCTGTTGTGATATGCAAGAACGATTCCGGCCTGCCATCAAATACTTTGGGGATATCATCAGCGTGGGCCAACGACTGGTATGTTTGCTTTTTTTTTTTTTGGGTTTTGGTCATACATTGTAAACTATTATTTTATATACAGACAGTCAGGTTACTTACTATCAGGGAATTAGAATGCCATTGTTACTATTATTTAATAATGTATTTTTTTGATTGTTTTCCTCTCTGTTCTCCTTGCAGCTCCAAGGTGCACGGCTCTTGGGTATTCCAGTTATTGTCACTGAACAGTATCCCAAAGGTCTTGGCAGCACTGTGCAAGAAATTGATTTRACAGGAGCTAAACTTGTGCTTCCCAAGACAAAATTTTCAATGGTGTTGCCAGAAGTTGAAGCAGCGTTAGCAGAGATACCTGGAGTCCGCAGYGTTGTCCTGTTTGGAGTAGAAGTAGGTGCCTTGACATTCTTATGCTGGTTTATGGTAAAATCTGTTGGCCCTCAAAGGGGGCATCACTTTTGGTAATTACGAAAAACAACTCAATTTATATTACTTAGAGCTCAGTTATCCTCTACAGAATAAATTATTTTTGTGTTGCTTTGATATTATCTCATAATAAAATTTGGAATGAGATACTTCTAAACTACAGGCACTTGTCTGAATCTTAGCTGGCATTTAAAATGCATATTGAGTTCCCTAGTAATGCCAGGGATAGAAAAGTACRTATTTGAACTCTAATTAATTATGTACTCTAATTTGTGATTGTGTTACTTTCATTTTATAATAATGGTTTGTTGGTGACTTTTTTGCCTTTGMTTTCTTCTCTATAGACTCATGTCTGCATCCAACAAACAGCGTTGGAATTAATTGGCAGAGGTCTGGAAGTTCATATTGTAGCTGATGCCACCTCATCAAGAAGTATGATGGACAGAATGTTTGCTCTTGAGGTAAGTTTCTGAGTCAAGGCATTTTTCATCTTGGGATTATATGTTGAGTTCCCTGCTTATTGCAAGCTAACAAGGAATTTCCCAGGACAAAGCAGTGGATAAATGTAGGTTTGAGAAGATGTAAGTGCTCCAGTTCTTAAAATAGCTTCAAAGATGGAGAAGAATTACTGCCCTTTTTTTTCTCCTYAAATTATGATGTTATATCCATAACCCATTTTGCAATATTTGTAATTTGAAAGTGATTGTTTCATACAATATAATTACTCTGTATAAACATTAGCATTTTAGCAAGTCCCTTTATGCGRTGTTATCTGTACAGTAAAAGTCGTATAAAGCTTTTGGCTTTGTTGTTCAAAAGGGTATTTWTTCACTTATTGAAATTCTGGAAATGCAATAAAATATAGTGAGTGATCCCATTCAAAGCTCCTTCTTGTATGTCTGTCCCTCCCTCTCCTTTTCCTCATCAGTGCAAACTGAAGCTTAATCGCAAGACTCTGATTATAGTAAAGATTCCCCTCCCCCCTGCTTTTAGGAGCTTAGTCTAACTTAATGTTGCAAAAGTGGAGATGAATGTAACAAGAAGATTTAAAAGCACATACAGCTATGTGGTAGCAAATTCATGTAAACGATTTTTTGATGGTATACTCTTAACAGGCATCACCATTGGAAATAAAAAACTGATATATACATTAAGTATTGCAATTATTGCCTCAGGCCCAACAATCATTTGGAAATAAAAACTAATAATAACCACAGCGTGTTATGCTTTTTCATAGATTTTGAGAAGATTTAATTTCTTAAAGGCTAAAGAGAAATCCCCAGCATATAGTGATTGATGAAACCCGTGACTTTGATTAAGTGGAAACCTAATGTCAACTGTCACATAGAGCATAGGGAAATACACAGAGTACAGGAATGACTGAAGTCATGGACTTCCCAAATCAATGTGGTGCAGCAGCAGTAGGGGACAAAATAAACATAGAAAACCTGAAATCTGTTTGCCTTATTTGTGTATGTTTTTGTTCATTTATCGCTTATACTGTGTCTGTAAGCATAGAAGTTGAGCCAGTGTGATAAAGGTTAAAACAGTGACTAGCTAGCTTTCCTTTTCTTTCTAGTCAAAAAGGTATTATTCTTAAAAGTGTAATTGCTTGCAAAAGCTGTAAATTGGCCAGTTTGGTAACTTTTTAATATGTTAAAATATGCTTTCAAACAATGTGCAGTGCTTTCAAACTAGGCAAAAGAAAATGTTTTGCTGTGGTCCCTCATGTTGTCAGTCATTACAATATGATTCAGCAAACRCTTGCTGCACTGCAGTGTTGAGCTAGCAGTAACACCTTCTCTTCTGTGCATGGCAGCACATACCAACWGTGTCCTCTTTTTGTCTTTTAGAGCCTCGCTTTAAAATGCTACTGAGGGATATGGGCTAGAGCAAACAAGAAATGGGCATGCTTGGGAGGTGGAGGCCAGGAGAAAGGAATATGTGTATTGGACATGTCCGTAATGTGGATTCGCTGTGGCGTTTCATTTCTTAGTGTAGTGGGCAACATATCAAAGTATTAGGTAATCCTGCTTTAGTTTCACCATAGAGCTTACAGTTCCTAGTCACATGCTTCTAATGAGTGAGTCTAACATTGTCTCTTGTACAAACTTGTACCATAACTGGTGAGCTGAAGTGAGTTTTATTGATAGAGTTCCTGGGTCTTTTTCCTTACCTTTCTGGGAAGATGGGTGTAACATTTATCTTTTCACAGCCCTTCTCAAATCACAGTGACCTTTCAAGAATAATAGAATGTCCTTGCAGTGGTAGCAACTAGCTTCCTCAGCAACCTCAAATACGTCCCACTTACCCCTTCAGTTCTCCACATTTTCCACCACATAGCATGTGTTTTGATTGTGCTGGTGATGATATGCAAATATCTGAGTGGGTGCCCTAGGAAGTGCAATTTGACTTAATTGATAACAAAAGCTTTCATCTCTGCCTGGATAAGAGGTTGTCTCCACTTCTGTTGAGTGCTTAAAAATGACAGCAGGCAAAACCTTGCAGTTTAAAAAATCCTTGTAATCAAAAAAATCTCAGAATTTTCYTTGGCAAAATAACACAGCCCAACAGTTCAAGGCTGTGAATGCTCTGARTTTCTACCCTGTCTGATGAAGATGTCAGTGTTTTGTCTCAGATTGAGACAGTTTAGTCTGCTCCTGCTGGTTTCCTTTTTGTTCTTCATATCTTCCTTTTTTTTTTCTGCTGTGTGGATGCAACATACCATTGATACTTTGCTTCTCAAAGACAGTGTTCTAAGAAAACTTGTAATTTCCTTGGAAATGATCCAATATGCTTAGCAAATGCATCTCAGTTTCTGCTAATCTGAAATCTGTGTAAATTATATCTAGTCTTAGAAGAGGTATAAGCCAATGCCTGCCTCTTTGACATGCTATGGTATGTTTTGTTTTTAAAGAGAATATGTTCTCTTTTCAACATTTTACAGATGGCAATGATTTTATAACAGTCTGTTTTTTTTCTCATCCATRCTAGTTAACACCAAAACCTTTGTATTCTTGGAGAAGCTCATATTGAAAACATTGTCAAAATATTTCATTTTAAGATAACTATTTTTCTTCTTTTTTGTATGTGTGTGAGGTTTAATGACTATGGATTTACAGAGTAGGAGAGCTGAAGAAGGTAGCTAGTTTTTTTCAGCTTAAAAATATTGTAAGACTTGCTCCTGTTATGGCAGGGAGGAATAACCGACTTCAGTAAATCCAGCCTTGTTAGTTTGTTGTTATGTAGACTGTAGTTACATATGCTTTACTGGTCAATCCCTTAAAATTAATTGATTTCCACCCTCAGTTGCTTTGTAATTCAGCTAGAAAGTTTGGAGCTTCTCTTTGCTTCAGTGATTACAATTGAAACCTGTCTGTATGCATTTCTATTCTCCGCCACTTGCCCTCCCTTGGCACATTCAGGATCCCATTAGATTTGGTGGAGCATGGAGCTGAGTAGAGGATAATGGAGGGAAAACTGACTTTACTGCCAAACCATTTGTATGATGGCTGGGAAGGTGATGAGGGGCATGGGTTGGTCAGCATTTGCTGAAGATAACTTTGCTATGTAAGCAGCAGTCAGAGTTTTAAAAGTCCAATAACTTTCCAAGAAGTCCTTTGCCTTGGGTTGCATCAAGCCCAAACTCTGTTGAGTTGCACTCTTGAAAAATCCAGCACACCACTTGTGGTTTTGCTTTCTGTGCAGCTATGCATTTTATTGTGTAGTCTTTGAGAGCTAACTTTGTAATTAGTGAGTCTGTAATGAAACATAATTTAAAAAGAGCTGTTGTTGTGCCAGTATGATTTATAATGTCTGTAGAAGAGATTTGCCTTCTTTCTCCAGAGATTATGACTACTAGTGTACTCTGTAGTCCAAAAGCTGAAGCAGTGGTACATAACAACGACTGAAAGAGAAATTGTTATAATTTCTTGCTTAATGCTGTTAGGTTGTGCCTCGCTGTTTTTATTTTTCCCCAGGCCTTTCAAATCTGCATGAAAGTAAGGAAATCTRTCCTTTGGACCATGCAAGGGGAAAGCATTATTAAGATGTGTGGGACTGCTGCCTATTAAATCTGACTTGGGGAAAGAATCCAGTTGAAGTAGAAAGCCTTTTTTGTAATCCAGGGAAACCTTTTGCCATAGCAAAGTCTAAACCAAGTCAGTTTTCATCCTGGCTTTGTAAATGATACCACTAAAAAAGACTGGAATCAAATTGGCAGTACTTTTATTAATAGGAGATGTTTTTGAAAATGCTATCCATCTTTTTTCACAAAATATATACTCATTCATGTTTGCAAATATCTTACATTATTTTCTCTCTGCTCTTTTTCAGCGTCTTGCTCGTACTGGAATTATAGTTACTACTAGTGAAGCAATATTGCTGCAGCTGGTAGCTGATAAAGAACATCCAAAATTCAAAGAAATCCAAAATCTCATTAARGCTAGTGCCCCTGAGTCTGGGCTCCTTTCCAAAGTTTAAAGCAGTCATGGAGGAAGCAGATCTCATTGTCATCTTTAAAGAGGAAGGAAAGCTATAAGCGCACATATACACCTTCTTTTGCTCAAAGTTTAGTAGGAGTATAAAAATAAAAATTGACATAGTTGTGCTTGCCTTAGCAAAATTGTCTGATTATATGTCTGGGTGCCAGTTTGTTCTGTTTAGTTACGGCTGTCTGAGGTTTTGGGTACTATAGGACCCTTCTGTTGTCCAATTTCTTTATTTATTTAAAAAAAGAACTAACAGAGGTGCCCTGCTAGTCCATACTATACACTGATTGTAAGAGCTCCAGGAAACGCATATTACTGTGACACCTCTTGATTGTGCGCTTTGCAAGTGTTCTGTGATGTCCTGCTTTACTTTTGTATTAATAGAAGATAATTACATATTGGGTAAATGTGATGTGATATGCTTTAATGTTCTATGTAAATGAAATATTTTATTAGGGCATAAATTTAAACCAAGTAAGATATATGAACTACATGTGCGCTTTTGTTCTCTAGGATAAAATTTAAGCACTTTGCTTCATAGACAAGACACATAAATCAAGCAGCAACTGATGTTCGATTGCCCTAGGTAGCTGAAGTCTGCATCATGACTTTTGATTATACTAAAATTGACTGCCCAAGGCTGTATTTTACTTAAAACTGTCATGTAATGAGTTCTTTATAAACAACTGGTGTAAACTCCTTCAGAACTTGCAAATATTACCAAAGCTTTAAATTGGAGATGTCAAGGATGTTTAAGAATGAGAACTTTACAGGTTCAAGTGCTAAATTTACTGATATGTTTAGATTTATTTTGCTTTATTTTAGCCCTAGTTTTGTTAGATTGTGTATTTCTATCCAATTTACTCAAGAGGGCTCTGGAAGAAGGCTCAGCTTCTCTGGGTTTTTGTGCTATTTCTGTGGGCTGCAGTTGGGTGGAGTTTGAATAGAATGTGGCCTAAAAGCATTCTTCATCTTTAACATAATGATATATATTTTTTCTATCTAGAACTAAGCTTTTAACATGTGATTGTTCATAAAGGCACTTCCTTCATGTTCTAGGGGATTAAACAATGTTGTATAAAGTTTACAGTGTGCCTGAGACATTTATTTTTTTAAAAGAGTACTAGAAGATGTCATACTAATACTGATCTTTTTGGTRGAAAACCTGTTAAARAACATATATTGTTTAAAATTGCTTATTTTCCCCACAAGATGGCTCTAAAAGAATTGTTTCATAAAAAAAATTGTTTCAATTATTTCATATAACCTTTATATGTTCAAATCAAATAAAGAGTTAACATTTGCTGTCTCTCACTTGTGATATTTATTGAAGAGCAAATCCTGAAAGCTGTGTTTGCCACGGACCTTATTCTGGTTTGTACAGCTGGGGAAGTTCTATGGATGTCATGGGAATTTTGTGTAAAGATCAAGGGTGGATAATGTTGAATGATTCTTATCTTCTGCATCAAGTTACAGTGTTATTTAGCACTCCAGAATACGAGGAATGAAACTTACGCTTCAAGCTGGAGGCCGAGATGCARGTTGTGTTAAGAAACCTTGTTCTATATCACTGACCTACTTTTAACCTTCTTTTCTGGTATATTAATTGTGTTGCTTAGCAGTATAAAGTTCACTTATATAAATCAACTGTGAACAAAAAAATTTAAAATTTCGTATAAAATAATGAGTTTATTGCCTTCTTACCTTTACATGTTGATGGTACTAAGAGACAGTAACTGAAGGAAGAACTGTAGCAATTTTAGTATTTGTAAACTATATAAATTTATTTTTGGAACAGTATCAATTGCCTCAATAACAAATGCGTGGATTTTTAAGAGATAATGGTATTAATTACCAAAAWGTTACCATTTTTATAGAAAAATAGTTGAAGGACAGATATCACATCTTCCTTTACATTAAAACTTTTGCCACAAGAGGAATTCTTTGGTAGCAAGATGGCACTAGAGGAGAAGCTATAAAATATATTCTCCGTGATGATAATTTTTTTTTTTTTAAATTTCATTTGCATAGCCTTCTGTGACACGCTAGATTTAGGTCAAGGTTCTTATTTTGTGGGGCTTTTCCCTTAAGCTTAAATAATAAGCATTCAGAAATGCCCAGTGTTATCTTAGAAAAATGAGSTCTTAGATGTGAATTTAGGGGCAAAATGAATTTCTCTTTTTTTTTGATGGGTGTATTATTCAGCATCACATGATCATTCAGATGAAATTGTAAGAGTGTTTATTGTAAAAGAATAGAAGAAAACTGCTGCCATATTTCTCTTATGTAAAGTAGGTTTATTCTCAGGGCAAATTTCATTTACTTCTTCATTGATCTCACTCATCTGTGTTTTCTGTTCTCTGACAAGTGGGTGTTCCCATGCAGTAGAACAGCAGAAATGAGTCGTTTGAGAAAATGCAGCAGCCCACAGACCTCATCTAGAGTAAATACTGTTTTTCCCTGCAAGGACAGGAAATAAATTAATGAAATAACATGGAGGGGGATTGCTTAAGGGTATACTCAGGTGATTGTGAAGAAGCTCTTTGTTAAGTTTTAATTTAAGACTTCACCACAGCTATGGCTAAGGAATACAATTGTCACCTGYTGTAGATGGCTTCAACATCATTTCTCTTTTCTTGGGGAAGCAGGAGGACATTTGATGGAGAAGGCTGGTTTATTTTCCCTGGTGTGAGTTCTGGTTCTGTGCAGTTGCTAATACGTTGTTTTTCTCACTGCCATGGCTGAGTATAGTAAGATGTRCATGATTAGTTTTAGTCTGCTAAATCCTTTTGAAGATTAATATTGTTTTTCTTATTAGGACAGTTTAAAATGTGATCCTGTTTATTCCCAGAACCATGGTCCTTTTACTGTTTATCCACATACATGATAATTTTGCATGAACTAAAGCGGGTAAGGTTTCCAGTAACCTTTGCAAAACCTGAAAACAGAGAATGAATAAAATATCAGCTGTTGTGAGCCAATGTTTTCTGTTATGGCTGAAGAAATTATGCTGTAGGACTGCTCCACCATAATTTCTGCATTTGCCTGTCAGTAGCTCTCAGGCAAATGTTCACTTAAATAAATCATGCTGCTTATTGAGTATGTTTCCTATTAGACATAGGGTGGTGCCCTCTCTCAACCCCATGCCCTGCCCCCATATTTATTACTTTATCTAAACAAGTACATTAACCTTTCAGGAGAAAGTAATTCAGGTCAGTCATTTTCTACTGCTGCAGACTTTCTCTTATGTAAGAGATGAAGGCTGGTTACTTTGTTGCTTTGAAAGCTTTGTTGGAATTAAAAATGAGGTAATTACTGGAGCTGTGGAGGTCTGAAGAACGGCAAATGATAAGTGTGATAAAGGCTTTTCCTTTGATAAGAGGTGATGCCTACTAGTACTGCTATGTAGTCCACTTGCTCTTCAGAGTATTTGTCTACCACATTAAGCACTATGGTAATGATAGAAGATGGCAGTGTTTTCTAGAATCAGGGGTTTGGGGTGTTTTTTTGCTTGCTGGATAAATTAGAGATAAAATAGGTTCGAAATAGGTGTAGCAGATGTCATTCAAGCAGGTTTAGAAAAATCTGCTCTGTAAATGGACTATGGCAGGAAATTAATGAAAAACATTCTGTTTTGATTGTCTAGTGCTGGTTTCATCTTAATTATTGGAATACTTTTGTCAAGCTGTTACTGTCCCTTTCTGTAATCTCAAGTGATACTTCTGKTACAGCAGAGATTGAAAATGATGGTTTGTCTGTTCCTCTTTGACACAGCTGTGCATATACAKAAATATAAGGCTGAGTGTGGGGTCTGGTCTTTTATTACTCATTTGAATTGGATAACTTAGTTTTCTATATGAGATAAAAGAATATTTGTGAAGGACTGGTGTGAATGGAGGGAATTTATTAAGTATTAGCATGCTTAGGTCAGCTTAATAGACTTACTAAAACCACCAGGGTTGGCAGCTCTCCTGCCACTTACAGCATTAGGCTTTACTTTAATGAAACCCTTTTATCTGCTCAAGAGAGAAGATTGAGCAAACAAATGAAGAGAGCAGTTAATAGAGAATAGATGGTGAAGTGCAAAGGCAAAATGGGAAAGAAAAAGTTTTCTAATTATTACTGATTTGCTTGGGGTTTTTTCTTTTTCCACGGGGATGTTAGGAAGCTTAAGTTTACAAAAACTGAGTAAGTCACAGCAGCCTTTGCCTTTATCTTGCTGTGCAGCTTATTTCCTTCCTGGACTGATTTTACCTTGTTTTCATTATAACTGCCCMAAAAGAAGACCCTGCTAAGCATTTTTTTTGGCTCTGAGTAACACAAAAATTGTCTACTGGAAGGGCAAATACTCTGCTATCAAATACATAAGAAGGAGAAGGTGTTTGAGTAAGACTGAAGATCACCACATAGTTGGCACTGATGTTCCCAAGGCAGGTATTACCTGTGCTGTGGCYTCAGGAGCAGGAATATGTACAACTGATACTTGGACAAATKAAAATTTTGAAAAACAAAATCATAACTGGAGTGGTTTTACCTGTATATGATGTGGATTTTTATAGCTGAAAGATCTCTGTACACCCCCAAAAAATGAGTTGAAACTAAATTGGTGCCATTGATCTAGCCCCTTTGGGAGAGGGCAGGATTGTTGAGCCAAAATCTGTCAGAGACAGCCTTAGTTTAGCTGAACTCTAAAAGCTGGATTTTAAAATCTAGAAAAAGAGATGTTTGGCTACCACATTGTCTCCACAGTTCCTAGAGACTTATTAAAATTAAATATAGTGCTGACATTATTTTGAAGTTCAAATACCATAGAATCATAGAATGGTCTGGGGTGGACGGGATTTAAAGATCATCTGCTTTCAACCTGCCTGCTACGGACAGGGACACCTTCCACTRGATGAGCTTGCTCAGAGCTCCATTCAACCTGGCTTTGAACACTTTCTGGGATGGGGCAACCCCAACTTCCCTGGACAACGTGCCAGTGCCTCACCACCTCACAATGAACAATTTCTTCCTGATACCTACTCTAAACTTTCCCTCTTTCAGGTCAAGATTGTTTCATCTTGTTCCATCTTGCCTTTTTACRAGTCCCTCTCCGGCTTTCTTGTAAGTCCTCTTTAGGCACTGGAAGGAGCAATGAGGTGTTTCTGGATTCTACTCCAGGGTGAACAATCCAAACTCTCACCCTGTCTGCATAGGAGAGGTGTCTTCTCCAGACTAGCTCTAGCATGCCTACACCATCCTTGTGTTGGGGGCCCCAGAGCWGAGCACAGTACAACAGTTGGATTCTCGACGTGTTTGTGTTATTTGTGTCCCAATAAAATACATCAGACATTCTGACCTTCAGATTTTGGTCCAGAATTTAAAGATTTCATTGGGAATKTTAGTAACTTCAAAGGGACTTGAACTGCGGCATTGCAGACAGGGAAGACTTCAAAAATAGGACTCTCCTGAGGGGAAGAACCAGGGRATAAGCTAAATGTTCAGCAGGAGTGTTTAACCTGCTTGGTGGCATCAGTATTTCCACTTCAGGTTGCTGGATAGCTTAAACCCCACAAACTTAAGAGTCCTTTCAGCCACTACCTGTTTCTTGTTTGTGTGTGTATGCATGGTGGCATTGCTTAGTTTTCTTATGTTTGTACTCAGGCACTGAAAAGCTTGGGGGTTTCTCATGTTGAATAACCCTATGGATGTTCCTAGTCGAAATTCTTTTATCCAAGGAATCAATGGACTACCTGTTGTCTGCTAGTGACTTCAAGGCTATGACAAAATTCTTACAGGAGAAAAACAATTTAAATATGGGTAAACAGTGCCATACAGAAAAGTGTTGTCAGTGAAAGCATGGTAAATGCAGATTCATGCTTAGTGCCTACTGCCTCAATACTCAAGGTGCCATTACTTGCCTTTACCCTGTTCATGCCCAGTTTTATTCGTGTTTAATAYATGTGTTTGGGATAATAAGTGTGATTTAAATAAGCAGTTTCACTAAAATTATTAAAATCACCAGAAACAACGTATCATAGGAGATATATTACTTATAATCTAGTAAGACCATCCTAACCAGGTAGACTACTGTGTTATGTTGCTGTATGACGTTTCTTTATACAAAAAGAAACCAACCCATGGTAAAGATTGTAASTTGTATTTCTATAACTTTTGTTGCAAGTATTAAAAATTCCAAGGGGGTTAGTATGTTAAAAATTGCAGGACACATATGTAGGTAAATGTGTAAAATCTTACTCGCATGTACTATATTGGGCTTTCACAGCTGAATTCAATGGGCCAGGCTGTGGTTTTTTTTGATTTATTGGAAATGACCCATTTGCTGAGYTCTGGTGTGGCAGCTTGGAGCCCAGACATTGTTCTGCACTCAGCTGGGACTGAGGCAGTCAGCTCTGATGGTGCTGGTAACAGTGAACTATTTGATCAATGGGTGGCTGTGACTGGAGGTGACAAGGAGTATCGATGGCAGGAACATCCAATGGCTCAGAGCAGGCTTTGCCAGCTCCAGGAGACAAATCTTTGCCATGCACAATATCAGTCACTCCAGGGAAACATTGCAAGAAGCCTGTGAGAGCAAAGCAGGAAGCTAGGAAGCAGTAATCGAATGCTTACATGTCTCTCCTGGGGTCACATTAAAGGGAGGAGAGGCTAAAGTCTGCCACGGAACCACTCTTCCCTCCTCAGTGATAAACATCTCCTCATAATTACCTGAAGGTCAAGCAGAATGCTGAAACCAAAATGTTAAAGAACATCAATTTTATTGTTTTAGACAGTTATTTTGTTTTAATGAATACTCAGGAGGATATTCAACCTGCAAGAGTAGAGCCCAGTGGCGAATGACAATTCAAAGTCCCCCAAATACTGAAGATTTACCAATCTCCAGTCTGTAAAGTGAGATGGGGTTAGAAAATTTTCCTGAAAAGTGATGATTTGCAGATGTCACTGTTTTATATTAAATGCTTCTCTCTACTCATGTATCTGTGAAACATGGTTTCTCCTATAAAAAGTATCATAAGTTCATTCCAAATGGCATATTTTAGTATATTTTATTAATGTTAAAAAAATTATATTCTTACTGTCATTAGTTAAAAACAATTGGATAACACATAGCAGGTTTACATATTGTGTTTTATGATGGAAATAGCTAATGTGGTCTTCTTATTAAAAATGTTTTCATATTAAAAACATCTTTATTTCATACTTCCCATATGGAAAGATGAGTGGCAATATCTGCGTTCCACGTTATTAATTACCTAAACTCTGTGCAATCTCAGTGGAATACTGAATAACAAATGCTGCAGTGTTATGCTGAAGTAATGTCCTCTATGAARAACCTGCTTTGAGCTTGCAAAGAGAAATAACTGAATATATTTCCTGCAATGGATTGTGGCAGAAGCAGATTAGGATGTGAAACAAAACACCACACCCTGCAGGGATATACTTACTGTATAGCAGTGGAAGACSATAACATGAAGGTGGTTAAAGTTATTTGAATGTTTTTTCTTCTAGACAGGTTAGTTCATATAGATAATCTATATTCCCACTGCTCCTTATTGGTGGTTTTCTTSACTCGAGAAATAATTTCTGCATAATTTTTAAGTTGTGCCCCAAACAGAATTTAGATCACATTTTTAAACATCACCAGTATTGAATAAAAACTTCAGATTTTCTGGACATGTGCCTTCATTATGCCCTTACACTGRAATACCAACGAGAGTCACAGAGGCCAGTCTGATCTGAGACAGATTGTCCAGTGCCTTGGTGATCCTGCATCAGTGCTGTAAATCCACATCAGGGAGGCAATTCTGGTCCAGCTGCTGGTGCAAAAGTGTGTCTGTGACAGATGCTACATRAAGTGGACCAAGATACAACATATGAACAGCTTTTGAAACAGCTCTTGGCGCATCTCATATCCTGATGACTGAGCAGAGACCATAATCAGGCCTTCTAAATTACATGCCTACAGAAAAAGATGGTTGAGGGCTGAATTCCTGCCTCTGGTTGCCCTGAAAGTTCTCATCTGTTCTCCCAAGATAATATCTAGGAGACAACTGCTCAACATTACTTACCTCCTGACATTGTAAATTTGAAAAAAACACATTTGCTTCCCAAAGGGAAAAAGTGGGGTGGCAAAGTAGAATTTGGGGGATGAGTTGAGGCACAGCACCAGACAATTTTTTGTATTATGCTGATTTGAGATGCTCCTTCAGAACTTCTCTGATATACAGAAGAGGAAATCGCTGTAGCCAAACCTTAACACTGGCATAGGAATGGAAAGAACTTCAGCTATCATTGACTTATTTATTTCACATTTTAAAACTTACAGGGAATTTTGTCACTGAGTWTCAGAAATACAGGAAAATCCAATTATGCATCAAATAGATAAGAACAGTAGTGCAGAATTCAAATCCAAATGCCAGTGGTGTCTTGCAGCCTTTAGCAGTGGAATGCAGTAGTTACATATCTGACTAATTTGTCCACAGAAGAAATTGATGCAAAGTGAGGAAAAAAGAGGAAGTAAAGGTGACTTTACTGTGACATTCACACAAAATAAGGTTCTTAGTGAAACTCCACTGTAATAGTGTTAGTGTCTGATGCAACCCCCTGCTCCAGTAAATACTTTGAATAAATGTATCTTCTCTTTTCCTTGTAYGTGTATGGAACAATTGAGATTATTCCTTACTGGAATAAAAGCCAACAAATAAAAATTTCAGACTGCATAAAAAGTGGAAGCAAAAAGTGTATGTGCAGAGAGACTAATTCTTCCCAGCAGGGTTTTTGCAGGCATTCAGGTAAAATATGGGACAGAGTTTTAGAGCTTATCTCACACCACAACCTGTTTCTGAATACCAGTAGAAACATGCAGTGGAAAACAATTAGAATAGTATTTTCAAATGTAACTTGAGTTTGAATACATACTAGAATTTATTGAAAGCCTCCACTTTACGGATGAGGGATTTAATTTAGAAGCTTTAAAAATGTCAGTTGTTTAAAAAATGTGGAATATTTCAAACTATTCAGTTTTGGACTGATCCCGTCTATGTCATCAGTGTTGTAAGTCCATTTTCTGCATATGTACACAAGTAAATATTTATGACACTCTTTGCCCTTTCACAAGTATATGTTTCTATTATTAAAGTGGACTTCTTTTCACATCATCTTTTGTCGTTTAGCTAAGAGGAAATAAGATGTCTCCCCCCTGGCCACTGATCTTCCACTGAAATTGCTGGACATCACTCACCTGATACTTAGTTCATTTGAGGATTTAATTCTGGAATCCAGATTATGACACCAGTTTATTTGAGTTAAGGATTTAATTCTGGAATCCAGATTATGATAGCAGTTTATTTGGGTTAATGATTTGATTAACTCATGACTAATCCCATTGATTGCAAAGAGATTAGCCATTTCATGGAATGCAATAGTTTCACCATATGCTCCTTAAAACAAGCTAAAATATGCTCTATTACTCCTCATCACAAATCCTCTAGATTTCCCACGGTCTGTAGTAAGTTATATTATTTTTTAACTAGGGAAAGTAAATAATCTTTACTTTCCTGAATAATGGGTGGAATAAACAGAAGCAATTACATTCYCACCACCAGATTAATAATTAATATTTAGAAATTTTTATTAATAATAAATGAAWTTTTTTTTCTAAAAGAGCTAGTGGCATTCTTTTTGTTTTTACAAGCAACCTTGCAAAAACTCAGTTATTCTTCTAGGCTTTTTCAAAACCTGATGGAGTAGACTCTTCTGTGCAGACTGACTTAGTGCTGCTGTGCARGAAAGGAAGGTCACTTCTGCATTACCATATTGCATTTTTCTCCATCCTTGAAAAAGCAAATTGSCAATATTCCAGGACCAGTGAAAAGGGAGACCAAGAAGTTGCTAGACAGGCATTATTTGCTACCAATRTGCAGCAATATAGTAAGAGTCCAGTCTGGATAGCTTTAACTGTATTAAAATGAAGATCTCAGTTGGTTACAGTTGAGTGACAGCTTGGAAAGCTGGTTTCTTACTGTTTTCTAGTTGTTAGCCATTATTTTCAAATTGAAAGGCTGGTGTCTGGCTGTGTCTTATTTTGGATGTCCTAAAAATTTAGGAGTCCCAGGTACTTGCCAGATATTCAGTGTGAACATAATTTTTAAATGGTTGGCATTTTTAAACTGGTAGGATAAAAGGAAATATTTTCTCTCTACAAAAGCCCTGGGAGATAAATCCTAGGGAAAAAGAAAAAAAGCCATCAAAGCTTTAAGAATTAAAATCRTAAAAGAAAAAGACAACAGCCAGGAGTGGCTTCAAACAGGAAATTAAAGACAATTGCAAATTGTCAAAAGAATGTGTTTTTGAAAATTCTCCTCTAGTGGAAATGGCAGCATGAACTCTGAGTATTTTCAAATACAATATGCATGTATTTCCTGCATGTCAAATCCTGCTAATAAAAAGGAATGTAAGGTACATTTGCTTCCAAAAGTCAGTAGCTGGTTAAAATTTAAATGGTGAGCCATTTAAAGGGSAAAGCCATTTTAAGGGAAAAAATCAGTCAGGAACTGAATCCAAATCCCTAATAGGCTCAGAAAATATTAATTTTAAATACRCTTTTGTTTTTGTATGGATAGATATGTCATTGACCTGTTTTAAAAGATATAATTARTTTATCACCTTTAAAATGTTTGTATTTATGTCTCATGACAGTATATCCTGCCAGACCCAAAAGCCTGGGTTCCTGCCTGCCATCCTGACGCTGGGCTCCTCAGGGCTTGTGCTATGGGCCTTTGATGGCCAGGTGCATCTGGGACAGGATATTATTTGGGGAGCCCTCCTCCTGCTGTAGTCACTCTGTGCTCCTTGGTGGGTGTGCAGATGAGTTTTATCACATAGCCTAACAAAACCAGTTCAGTAACGAGATATTTACAACATTCCATACATAAAGAAAGCAAGTACCAAACAAAAATTTGATGACAAATTGCACATGCCTGTGAACACCCACGTAGTAGTGCAGGCTAGCATTTTTTGCATTGCAGTCTTTCATCTTTGATTGAGAGAAAGCAAGTAAGGATGACAAAATGAGGCAGTGCTTTCATTTTTTTCCAGGGTTCTTAGCTCTAGTAAGTCTGCCATAAGTTTCTCCACATTGCCTCATTATGGTTTTTTTTAAAAATTGAGTCTCTTGGCATTGTTTACTCTTGTCTGAGAAGAAGAGAATAGTAATTAGTAAGTATTCAACCTGGGGAAAAATAATCTGCATGAGAGGGAATTATAGACTGGAAAAGCTGGGTTGAGCAGGCAAAGTTGATGATAGACTGAAAATCCATTAAAACAAAATTACACGTGACAAAATCAGTCACACTGGAATCTCTAGTCCTAAGCAGGAAAACAGAAATCGGTTCTGTTTCCTTCAAATTTTCTTCTGTTTTCTGAGTACCTGAGATAAAAGGAAGGTAAAGGTTGCTTGCTTGTTTCATGCTGGCCTTGTAATGAAGGTTTTTAGTTAATACTTAAATTATTATTTTTAAACTACATTAAATGGTACTATCTTTGAAAATAAACGTGCATTTCAACAAGAGTAACAATTACTTATATTGAATATGTTCTTCCCCAGGACATTACAATAATTCTGTTTCAAAGGGCTTTTTTTGCAGGATTATACATCTTTGAGTTTTTCAATGTAAATGAAAACATGTRTTATCATTAAAACAAAGTGTCACATTTTTAGGTCTTAGATTAAAAAAATTAATTTTCAGCAGAACTGACTTCAGTTGTATTAAAGTACAGGTAAACTGCTTTTGAGCCTGCTCCTTTTTTTTCCTTTTTTTTTTCCTTCTGTTTCATATTTTAAAATTACATGTGCTTCTGAACACTTCAATTAAGTACTAGTGTTTCTTTGGGACATATCATTACAAATGTAGTTTATCACACAAGAAAGTATAAATTTAATTTACTCCTCTGTACCTTCCWTCCTAACTTGCTTGCATACTTGGCATGGGTAAAACCTATTTAGTGTAGCAGTCCTAAATTAAAAACTCTGAATGGTCAACACCAAATATTAAAAACTCCTTTGTTTTCTATTTTTAAGTGCCCATAGCATGCAAGCACACACACACACACACACACACACACACACACACACACTCACATGCCCTAAGTGGGGGGTTTTGGTGACAGTTCATAGCATTTTAGTACTTCTAGAATGTCCCAGCCTCACAAGCCAGTGTCCTTCCCACCAGCTTATAGATCACAGATCCATGGCAAGGTGTTGGACTAGATGATCTTTGAAGGTCCTTTCAGTCTAAACCATCCTATGACTCTATGCTTACTCATTTACCTTCAAACCTTTTTGCACAAAAGCCTTGATGCTGCAAGCCTCTGGTATATGTCATTTTTAACTTGCATGATTGATGATCCCMTTAGYAGTGGTTAGATTTCAACTACAGTACTTTGACAGTTATAACAATTATTCCTCAACAGCTCAGTGATAAGGCCTTTAGTATGTTAAAAATACTTAATGTCTCCTATAAATCCTTGYGTTTCGATACAAATTCTGCTTTCCACACGCTGCTCAGTTTTGTGAYGTATTTGCTCTACTCTAAGGTGGCATTGCACATGTATCGCTGTCTGCTGTCCCCACGCTAATGCATCTTTTGTGGTCTTGCAGATGATAGCAGTCTTTTCTGCTGCCTTTACAGAAACACTGCAGATTGGAAAATGTGATGGCACAGAAAATGTGAGTCCACATGGTCTGACTGTGGACAATAGCTCATTGTGACTCTCTTCACCAGGCAGCCATACAGGGGAGACAATTAAGAGCCAGATGTCTTGCAGCTGGAAGACACAGACAGATCCACATCAGGCTACCTGAGGTCTGCTCTGAGACTGACCCTGAGAAAAACATGGTCTCGAGGTGCATTAAACAGCAGAAGCAGACCATGGAATGCACAGTTGCCAGCTTCCACAGCACACTGTAATGGAACCTCAGCAGCCACCTGYGGGGAGTTAATTTGGGAGAGACAGATGCGTTAAAATTGAAATCTAGCAGACGAGTAACTGCAGGGTTACCACTTCACAAAATAATACTTCACGGATACATGGAGAGGGGACTTGTGTTCACAATGCTGTTATTCTGCTCGTTACCTTGTAAACAGTTTCTTGAACTACTTATCAAACAACTATGTTAATCTTCCACTTAGTTATGGCAACACACAACAATTTATTGAATTTAAGAATGACCCTTATTTTTTGTCATTATATTTGATGGTGCTTTTCAGGATTTTAAAGCCATTAATTAATAGGTACCTAATAAGATGTGAAACAATATTATGCTTTCAAATTCAGACTGAAGAACACAAAGAACATTTTTTTAATGTAAACGTTTGTACATGCTCATGTCTGTAATCCACAGATTTTTATGTTAAAATTTAATGAATATCTGATGCTCTTTTCATAATGAAGATTTAGGCTGCCTGCACACCTAAAAAGCAGTTATTTTGTGCTTAAAGATAAAGTAACAGAAGTTATTTCAACCAATTATTGCTGTAAATCTATMTATACAGTGAACAATAAGCTATTTCTCACACACTTCCAGAAATTAAAAATAACATGCTCAGAGCTGTGTGATCAACTGGAGCTGGACTGTGATATTCAAAGGCAAACCACATTCTGTTCCCAAAAACCACAAGGGCCTTGAAGGTATCTGGTCTCGGGTAATCTTTTAAGGGCACTCTTAGGTTAATRAGTAACCATGTGAACGGTAGAGAAAAGCACTCTGGAAACAGGCACATGTAGTACTTTGGAAGGCATTAAATGCTGAAAAGATGAAGAGATGGACCAAAGTACAATTGGGCAATGCTTCACAGGTAAATTTGGACTCAGAGGACAATGCTTTTACAGGATATAYTTAACCCTTGGAGGTAGAGCCAGCCCAGGCTTACAAAACGTCTATATTTACAAATAAAACAGTTTTGATTTGTAGATGTTTTAATTTGGGACCACAGTTTGGGCACCTTTATAGCTGAACCTGCCTGAAAGGCCAGATTCAAAGCTCTGTTGTGAGGTAAAGTGATAAACATACAACTGTGTTTGATGTAATTATATGATTTCTGAGAACAGTTCCTTCATTTAGGGAAGACCAGTCCTTAAATTCTCCCCTATACTGTTAGAATTTGTTTATACTTTTCTTTTTCCTGAGAAAAGATGTAGAATCTCATAGCACATAGTAATTTTATGAAACAGATTTTATTAATCTTTGGAGAAAATCTAACTTCTAAATTCCTCATGAGCTCTATCTGTGTTATCTTGTGCTGGTTTGGATTTCTGTGGTTTCCTTAAATAAAAAAAAAAATGCTATGATTCCTACTGGGAATAAATTAGAAATAAAAAAAAAGTCAGGAAAAATCTGCTTTTTGTTTCTACCATGCTTGGCTTTCACTAGAAAATTGATGAGGTTCTCTCTGGGACATTTGTTACAAGGAAGTATAGCTGAGAAACTTTTAGCTTATGACCTAGCAAAGAAACATGGTGAAAAACAACATATTCATTGCCAAGATGCAGTCAGTAAACACAGGCCAGAGAAATGTGAAGCACCTTAATTCTTTATRGATTTCAGAGGCCGTAAAACCATGATTACGATTTAACTACTTGTGTACCATGGTTTAACAATACTATGGATTACTCTTATACTTTTCCTGAAGAAAAAGCTACATATAAAACCAAGCTACTCACTCAGAAAACTGTCCTGGTGTTTACTTCCTCTCTATTTTAACAATGTGTGCCAAAGGCCTCTGAGGGAARGTTTTTCCACATGAATAGTGACTGAATTGATGCTCTGATGCCAGCTATKACTGGTTTCTGGAGATAATAATGAAGGTATGCGGAGAACAATCAGATAGCACAGATCCTTTAAGGCATGGCATGTTCAGTGTGTGCCCTACAGTGTGCATTTATGYATTTGTTCTCTGCTGRATGAGRGATCTGWCCCTGYAGTGCCAGCTGCCTGTCTGCCACASACCTGACTTTTGGACATCAGTCCCAGAGCACCCATTCTCTTTGCCATCCCTGTCAAGGGCCAGGCCATCCTCGYTGCAATAACAATCMCTCCTTTCATGCTGTCTAGAAAAAAACAGCTAAAACTTTATCCAGGCTTTCATGGTGGCACGGATGAGATAGATAGGAACCCAAGGAGGATTTTCTATCAGAGRAAGGGAAATGGTGTGAGAAGAAGACTTGGGCATGTTTTTCTGAGACTTGCTCAGGAGTGAGTGTGCTAAGCCTTGATCTAACAGCTTTGGTTAAAATAGACCATCTGAAAAGTTRTTTTCTTCTGTACCAGGAGTGGTTTCAAACCCTCTTGAGTGATTTCAAACTTTCCTCTTACTGTATGATTTGTTTAAAGTCACATCTTCTATCYGGAAGGAAACTGTACATCAGGCCCCTAAAGTTTGAATCAAGGTTACCTTGATTCTTTTAGACCCATGTGACATTACCTCATCCCTAAATGTCCATTTTCCTATCTGAAATGTCCTAAACTACTCCTGAGTACTGAAACAGAACCTGCTCCATGCCCTTAGTTGCCCTTTTTTGTCTCTTGAACTTTTCCAGCATTAATGTATTCTGCTTGGAATGAGGGGCCTGCAACTTCATAGTGTTGAAAGAGACAGTGAACTAGGGCTTTATATGGTGGGGCTATGATATTTTCTGGTTTATCTGGTTGTTTTGAGCTGCAGCAGAAGATAATGCTTTTATTAAATTTGTAGCCCAAAGTCCTGCTTCAGGAGTGGTAATGGACATTTCATCTCCCTTTTTGTAAGCAGAGTTGGGATTGTTCGTGCCAATATATATCACCTTGTGTTTATTGACACTGTCTCTTTTTCACCCTGTATTTTGTTGCCCACTYGATGGATTTACTCAGGTGTTTCTGCCATTCTTCCCTTGGCCCTTATAATCCCAGATTTTTTTGTTTATTTAGCAAGCTGTCACTTTACACATATTTCCACATATTTTTTGCATTTTATCTGCATATTTCACGTTACTTGCTTTTTCTCATGAATTTACTACAGTAGTATATAATTTTTCCTTTAAAACAACCTTCTTTCACTACAGAAAGATYCCGTGAAAAAACACATTTTGTTGCTCACCCTTACTGATTTGCTCTTCTTACTACTGAAAACACAATGGATTTTAAAACTTAGAGAAAGACAWAAATCCTGAAATATGCAGTTTTATTTAATTTATGTTTAAAAAAACCCAGCAAAACCAAGTTCCCAAACATGTCAGTTCCCAAGATGCAAATGTTACCTGGAAGACATCCTTTTCAAATAAACTGCCTCATGCAACAGCTTCCACAACATGTCCTGCTTCAGTGACAGGTTCCAATGTAAGTATTTGATTGAAGAGACATCTCTATGGTGTTACAGAAGCTGGAGGATATGCCCAATATCAAAGAATTAAAAAAACGAAACCCACAGCATGGAAGGTGGAGGTGGRGTAATGACAGGAATAAAATGAACACATTTTTAAACCTAGCTCTTTGGAGAGAAGTCCAGAAGTAGGGACAGAAGGCTCTTACATCTGATTAAAAGATTCAAAAATTGAATGGTCAGAGAAAGAAACCCCCTGTTTTAAAGGCAGCTGGAAGGATTAGAGTTAGACAGAAGAGGATAAGATATAATTTGCTACTTAAGAGCATAAGTGATGAACAAATGYCCATACTTCACCAAAACAGTCTTGTTTTGACCAGCTAAACCATGAGAAATCTTTCAAAACAGTTTTGTAAGGGTAGCATGTGTTGTAAGAACTACATTTTTTAATTTATTGTGCTTTGCCTTTACGGACTGCTTTATCTTTAAAAAAAAAAATTCTTCCCCTGAAATTATTGAGTTGGATTAATGTAAGCTGCTTTCCCATTCCCTGCACTGACAAGGAGCCACTCACTAATTATCACAGGCAACCAGCTTGCCTAGGAGCATTTAAGAACTTTAAAGTAGTTCACTTTACACTGATTTCTTGAGAAAGGCAAAAAATTCTTTTCTGTAAAGACTGTGCAGTCAATGGAAGAGAAATCCCAATAGAAGGCCAATGGAACACCAAGTATCTTCTCAAGAATATACAGAAGGAGCAGCAATAGGTCTCTCTGTTGCCTTTTTTCTTTGACACTGTGTGTCACTCTCTCCTTTGAGGTTTATAATTGGCAAGATTTATTTTCTGAAGAAATATATTGACAGATGGGTACTTCTGTGCATAACCTTTTCTAAGAGAAATAGAATTTCCAGATGTTCAAGAGAGATACAGATCTCTAATTCTGCATGGCTTAGTGTGGTCTTGTAGTCTCTCCACTGAAATAACAGCAGAAAATATTAGTGGAGAATATAAACTTGGAGAACGAGGTAAATTTCAAGTAGATTTTCCAGGTGAGGGCTACACTTTCAAGCTCATCCAATCGGCCTTCAGGGAAACTCTTCTCTTTCAAAGATGAGTCTGGATAACAGAGCTGGAAATGAAAATATCACATGGTTGAAATCAAACCACTTACTGCACCATTTGAGAGGGATGTTCAAGTCATATGTTATGACTTATCCCACCTCCTCAGCAGCCTCCAGAATCTCCATTGAACCACAGATGGAAGGCTTTATTTCTCTGTCCTTTGCCTTAACTCTTCCAAATCCCATCTCTTTTAAAGGGTGTTAAGATTTCCTGTAAGGTTGCCATTGGCCACAATATCAGTGTGAAGATTYGGGGGTCTCACTAAAAAATATAATCAAATTACAATCAAGCTAAGATGAAATGAAAAAAAAATGAAAGGATAATATAAAATTAATTAGTATTAAATAAATAAAATATTATTTATTTCTGCCCTGCTAATTATTGTAAAGCACTTGAGTAACATTTTATTGGGAACCAAACTTCAGCAAACTCAGCTCATCATTTGGGGCACAACTTGTGGAATAAAAATTCTCTTGCCACAATTACAGTGCTACTTTCTGTGTGTGCCAAAGCTGGGCTAATGCCTTTGTGTTGCCAGGCACTGGCAACATGTGGTGGTCCAGCACTGGTGTCAGGGTTGTGTCACTTCTACCTGCCCTTTTTCGATGTTTTCCTTGGGAATAAGAAAGTTAGAACCAGCCAGCTGGATCATAATAATTCTGCTTCCTCAATTAGGAATATGAATTTAGTTAGTTGTAATTCTACAAATATTAATTGTTTGTAGAATTTAARTACTTGTGAGGTTGTTGTATTTTGGTTTTAGTAGTTCTTCTATTTCTTTGCTTGTATTTTGGGCKTTTTTTAAACTTTTCCCTTCTGCACACTAGGGTAATAAAAACAAAGCCTAGATTGTTTTTTTCCCAATTAAAATGGAATTTATTTTACACCATGCAAACTTTTTCTGGACATAACTTCAGGAATGATTATGAGATAGGACTTTTTTTAGTGTATATATGGGCTGTGGTGAATGCCCAAACAAAATGTCAAATGCCTGCAATTTCCTAAATTATTGCATTGACTACTTGTAAATAAAAATACTTTCACAGTTCCATATGCTGAAAGCTACAGCTCTGAAAATGTCTTCTGGGAAATGAAAAATTTTAGGCCTTAAGTGAGCTTGAGGTCGTCAGGGATACTCTGAGTGAAGTGAGAAAGGTTTAGATATCTTTTCTACATGACGTCAATGCTCCTGAAAGTGAGAAAATAATAGCAATGGCTTTGGTTGGACATGGTGCAACCACTCTGAAATCCTCCCCATGCAATTCTCCTATTGCACCTCAGTKCTGGCTTGTGGCATCCCTCATGGTTCCAGTTCTGGATCTTTCTTGAGCAAAGGCTGCCAACTGTTGTGTTGTGCCAAATTAGATGGTGGTTTTCAGATATCCACAAATTGTGCCAAAGAGAAATTTATTTAAAGAAATGAATCAGATGTTGAGATGATGTTAGAAATAAAATAGAACCATTTATATGCTGAGTTTATTTCTAAAGTCTCTTCGATACACAACTCTAAACAATCCAACTCTTGTTCAAGTGCTGGGGTTTGAATTCTTTTCCAGACAGAAAACACGAAAGCCACCCTTGAGCAGGCTCGGCCGAGAATAAGTTGGATAGTTTGTATGCATAGTAGCAACCTCAGGAAATATTTAAAAAGAGCCAAATGTGGAACAACTGATGCAGTGGAACAACCTTTTCCAAACTTTACAGGGTTCCCTTCTTGGAGCTTGTTCTGTTCAGCACACAAAATGACAGAATGATTCACRTTCCCATGTAAACACATGTTGCTGGATCCCTCAGTAGGACAGATGTGTGGATCTAAGACAGGAAACTTCCAGTTTTAGATTCAGCCACTGCCACAGAGCATCAAATCATAACGAAAATATTTTAAAACATGGTAAATGCATACCCTAACTAGATTCTTGTTTCTATTGCTCTGGAACTAGCATTAATGAAAGAGAAAAGGTCTTTTCACGTTGATAGAAGTATATTTTAATCCTCCCGGTAGAATTTTTGTAGGTGCTTAACACTGGCCTTTCTTTGCCCCTCTGACATCAAAAGGAGCCAGTACAGCCAATGCTATCCTTAACGTGTCTTGTAGTAGAACTTACACCTCATATGACCCCTTGGTATTTCTCTTTTATCGTCTCTATTTGGACATCCATTTAAATTCATTTACTCTCCAAACTGGCTAGCCAGGAAAACTCAAGGCTAAAGTCACTTTTGTTACTTCATCACTATAAAGATTTGATGCTTTTAGGAAATGTAGGACATACATATTCAATTTCAGAAGCTGTCCAAAYGTCATGGCATTGTAGTGACTAATACATCAAAAATATATGAGTTCTTGTAACATAAGCATTAAAAAAGGGATGATTGGTCAGAGCTGTGTGGTATACAAAATGGTCTAGAAATCTTACAAATGCAGTGAGGTATTTTTATGAGGTATTTTTATGAGGTATTTTATCTTGCTTTTAACCTAATTGAAAGATCACAGCAACAAACCTTTTTTTTTGTCTTTTCTTTTTTGTTGTCTGATTGCTTTTCTCCTCACTAAAACTAAAACATAAAGAGGCAAAATAAAATAGGCACTTAAGTGTTTTGAATATGTATAGTTTAAATGAACATTTTCCCTACAAATTCAGGTCTGCACTTCTCAGATGAGATCATAAATAAAGAAAGAATATAATGACAAAATTCGCCCCTTTAAACCTAATCTAAAATTGAAGACTTGGATTCTGTTCTTGGTCATACTAGAGCTGGTACTAATCAGTGTATTTTCACTTGTACCATAAAAGAGCATTAGACAATTTAGAGTTTTGCACTTTTTTTTTCTTTTCCCTTCAAACACTAGCATTAAAATACATGGAGAATGGGAACTCAAAAAATGTCAACTCTACTTTAGAACTAGCTTAGCATCTCATTGCTACCTGAGGCAATCTTGAAGTTTTCACAGAATTCTGGAAAAAGTTACAGAAGAATTTAATGTTACCAAGGAATTACTATATGCAACAATACAGCTCTTCAGCGACGAACTAGGTGAACATGCATCACCATCTTTGGTATAATTTCATTGGCTTTTGACAATTATCTCATTTAAAGATGGCTGGAGTCACTAAAGAAGCCCTGAACTCTTGGGATAYTCTGATCTAAATTTGTAATCTGGATTGGAACATAGTCTAATTTTGAAGAAAGGAAATMTTAAGGAGTGTACAGCCTGCCCTCACTGTTCTTTTGCCCGTGGGTTTCACTGTCAGACACTACTGGCTGGGTTTTTTCCAAACAGATATTTGAACAGGGACTTCTGTTCCTCTTTAGTTGGATAATTAATGGAATTGCTTGAGACCACAGCTTTGTTAGAAATCATTTAAAGAGAGGTAGCCTCTCATTTTCTGCATTTTCTAGTAAAACAGTATACTTCTCAGTGACTGTAGTGTTTTCCTTTATGTATGAATTGTCAATTGCTAAGGCAGATGCAGTTAGTTTCTGAATGTGGAACTATGTTACTATCATTAACTCTAATTAATATTGAGGGGTAAGAACTTTTCCTGCCATAACATGAAAAACAAGGTTCAGTTATCATGAGAAGTACAGTATACCTGTCTTTTTAATGCARAGGAAATGCTGATTAGACTTTTTCGAGAGACTTTTTCTGAACTGCAGACACTATAAAAATGAATTCAACACGGTCTCTTTTGCTAAAAGTGTAATATGGAGTAATGGCATATTTACCTCTTCCAATATGGAAGATTCTACACAGCAGACAACAACGACCTAGTTACAAGATGTATTGTGGGAAATAAAAGCTAAAATGGAGTAAAGTAATGTCGCAGGCCACTCTTACTGCCATTRAGTCTTTCTGCAAATAACAGGATTGTTCAATTTGTAACACTAAGATTTTTCACCTATGGCAATAGAAAGAGATTAATTAGAAAATGTTGATGGAATAGCAGAGCAAAATAATTTTTGAAAAGCATTTCAGAACATGCTTTTCCTCCTTTTCTCCTTTCTTACTTYGCTGATGAGTTAGTAGATTCAAATGTAAACTAACCACCAGGTGGTAGCAGTGTTTAAGATTTCTAGAACTGGTATATAAATCATGCGAGTTACCAATGCATAGACAGACAAAATATTTCAGGGAGTACAAACCACAGTCAATGCTTCTGCAAGTTCGTGGCAAGGTTCTTCCATCTTTATTGATGAGGTATGGACATGTAGTTGACAACTTTAAGACATTTTAAAGATTATTTCGTGTACAGGGTAACAGTCRAATGAGACTAATAGGTTGTAGGGGGTTTTGTGTGGTTTTTGTTTTCATGATTTTTGCTGGTTTTTTTTTTTTTTTTCTGGTTTGGTTTGGAGTTTTTGGCAGGAGATTAATTATTAGCCTAGTACTTCAACTTCACTCTTTTCACTTCCATTTTCTCTGCATCTGTAAAACATAGAGAGGTTTTGACAGTGTTCACATGAGAGATTGTAATTTTTTTTCATATTCAGTTCAATTCCAGTACATTTCTACTTTACCTTTTTATTTCATTTGGGTTCTTTTATTACGGTCATTAAAATGAGTGGAAGAAATGCACCTCATGCAATCATCTCTTTGCAATTCCTTTTGCTTACTAACATAAATAATTTCAAGCACTATGAGAGTTCTTGTTGTTGTAACACACATATACAAATTTTTAACAKGTGAACTTTGTGTTAACAGGATAATTTTGGGTCACTATAAATGCAGTCTCAGGTAATGGCTGAATTTTTTCTGAAAAATGCCTATTAATGAAAATTTTGTGGTATCAACACTGTAGCAAGGTACCTGTACTTGAATAGGTGACCCTAATAAAAGAAGAAATTTTGATCCATACTAGATAACCACTAAGAACAGCATAGTTGTGTTAAAATCGCTGATACATATACTCATGGAATTTCCCAAATGATAAGTAGAGGCAAAAAAATGTATCTCCCCAGACCTCAGTTTTAAGAGGTTACAATTAATATGTTCAAATTACACTTAAGTGCATTTCAACAACTGCCCACATTCRTGTAGTTACTAAAAAGAAGTAAAATATACCAGGCATAAATGACTTGTCAGGTCTTGTCTTTTGTATTTAAGGCATACTCATTGCTCTTCTCCATAGCAGGCAACCCAAAAATATCAYAAAAGGGGAGGGGAAAGCATGGCTGATAATATATAATTTTGATAGAAATGGAAAACAATTTACACTGTAAAAYAGCTCCAATAACTTATTTTGTAGTCTGTACCCCCTCTAATTTTAGAGGAGAGGAAAAAATGGAGAGTTAAGCAATGAGACAGAAGAAGACGTATCTGAATCACAAGTTTGAAACAGGTAAGGATTTAMTCACGATATACCATCTAAATTCAGCCATGGTATGCTACTGTAAGAGGCCAGAAGAAAAAAGGGCCTTGAGAAAATCACAGAATCAGAGAATCACAGAATGCGTTGGAAGGACCCTCAAGGATCATAGAGGTCACCTSTCACCCTGCACAGGACCATCCCCAAGAATCACACCATGTGCTTGTGAGTGTTGTCTAATCTCTCCTTGAACTCTGTCACGCTTGATGCTGTGACCACTTCCCTGGGGAGCTGTKCCAGTGTCTAGTGGTTTGTCTGGCTGAAGAACCTCATTCGAATATCCAACTTAAACCTCCCCTGACAAACCTTCAGGCCATTCCCTTGGGTCTGTCACTGTGACCACAGGRAAGAGATCAGTGCCTGCCCCTCCTCTTACCCTCATGMGGAAATGGAACTGCAGTGAGGTCTCCCYTCAGTCTCCCCTTCTCCAGGCTGAGCTGACCAAGTGACCTCAGCTGCTCCTTACACAGCTTGCCCTCAAGGTCCTTCACCTTTTTCCTGGCCTTCCTTGGGATGCTGTCTGATAACTTAAGGGTTCTTTTATATTGTGCCACCCAGTCGAGGTGAGGCTGCCCCAGGTCAGAGCAGAGCAGGACAATCCTCTCCTTTGCCTGGCAGGTGACGCTGGGCATGATGCACCCCCAGGACACAGGTGGCCCTCCTGGATTTGGCTGAGGTAATTTGATCTCTAGTGATGTACCTAGTGACCTTGTTTATCAGTTAATGAGTTCTATCTGTATGGAATGTTCATTTATTTGCACAAATAACCTCTGCTTCAACAACATTGTTGGAGCTCCTCTGCACAGACATTGTATACAGAATACATCACCATCAACCATCYGCAGTTGTTGTTGCATTAAAAGAAATTAATCATGTTATTTTAGAGAGATCCTTTAAATGTTCCAGAACATAATCCACACAGAGTATGCATTTAATGTCATACCTGTCAGAAAGTTTTGTTGGTACAGCAGCATATTGCAATTCCCATCCAGGGATATGAAGCTTCTCTCAGTGCCTTGTTATGCTACACCTCTGAAGAAAAGAAGCAGAGATCTTGTGTCCTTGGTACTTCAGAGGGAATTGCAATGCATAAACCTGATACAGCTGCCAAGAGCTTTTCCTCTTGGCAGGGTCAACATTATTGGGAGTCCAACTTCCTCTCTACCATTTACTGCTGGTAATTTATGTAAAATGCTTCATTGCTTCAGGTTGTGTTATTTTTAATTTCTCTCCAATAAATCCTTTGTAATCAATTGATTTTTAATTCAAGAAATTCCCTAGATGTATGTTGTCAATAATGTTTCCTTTTTTGGGTGAATTTAGTTATGAGTCGTGCTAGTAAAACTTCTTTTACTGTCTCGCATCCATTAACAGTAGAAAGAATAGAAAACTGCAGTTGTTTGAAAAGAGAAAGAAAGGCTAATAATTTGTGTAGAGTTTAATATATATTTGCTTTCACATGCAAGTTCATAGAGTGTCCTTAAACTTGTAAATGTAGGCAGTTGCTGAACTAAGTAATTCATAAATTACCATGAGTTACCTGTGCTAATCTGTTAAGAATTCAATGGCAAGTAGGCAACAAAACCTTAGCTGATTCTCCTTAGTAAGTGGGTGCAATTCTGTTGCCTAGGAGTTATAGGGATGTGTCAGCACACCATGTCTGATGTATTTTGTCAGCTTTTCCACACAAGGCTATATGGTTAAGGTTCTTAGTATAGTCCTCAAGTGGGCTTTTTAATGTTTATTACTCAAAATGTTTGGTCATTTGATGCTATCTGGTTTTCAGGCTGTGAATTTCTGAAATGAGAAGTGGGTTTTGAAACACGGTCTTTCATTTCCATTTGTTTCAGCTAGCATACTTACATAATTTATAGATGTCTTTCATATCAGCACTTGCTTCATGGAACTCTTTAATTTGCCAATATTACCTATTAAAGAGTAATGTATGACACTATTAATAAGCCATTTTCACATTCACTTTGCAGAAAGAATCATAATGATGACTAGAATTCTTCARTACTTGAACATGATGGTTTATTATCTGTTTCAGTTGTGCCTCTTATGGGTTCATAAATATGTTGCACTGCCAGTCAGTAAACAACTCCAAGTACTCTTGTTTTTATCTAATGTAACAGTTTTGTACTTTAGGGAGTGTTGAGAAAACATCTTCCCAAAGGACAGACATCTGCAACAGCTGTTTAAAGTGTTTGGCTAATTCACTATATTTCTATACTTCTGTGAAAATACTTAATCCTTCCCTGATTTTTTTACCTATCAGCAGCCCCCATGGCTAGTGTTCCTCTCAGCAGCGGATTCCACAATGACTAAGCAAAAGTTAGCAAGGCCATACCTGACATTCCCTATCGAGCATAATAAAACCATCTTTTTTGAGGTTTTCTTTCACATTCCTGCCATAGCTTCTTCTTCTTCTTGAAGGGCTGAGTGAATTTCTATGCAGTAAACATACCAGGTATTGCCAAACCATTTAGTCCATATGATAGCTGTCTTACTAAGGTAAAAGTTAGGGTTTGCTGGTTGTCCTAAATACTGAAAAACACTCTTTTTTTTTTTTTCTTTTGTTTTTTACCAATTTGCATGTAAGCGAGAGATATTACCGTCCTGGGTGAATGGGATATTGTGATGCAAATTCAAGGAAGATAACATGACCTGCTTACTGTACTGATCCATAGGAAAGGAACCCAAGGACATACAGAAACATGAAAAAAATTGCAGTGTTTGTCCAGCTGACCTGACTTCTCACCAGGCACTGATTATCCTAAGAAAAACAAGCTGTAAATAATCAAGTGCCTTGTTTCTGTGATGTAGCACCTGGACTGGTTTAAGGAAGGGATGTCATGTTTACAGATGGCCTAAGGAAGCTTATCAGATGCTGCAGGTGGTGCAATCAGCCTGTGCATGTAATTTTGTTCTTGTAGGATTGATTTGTGGATGAATCAGCCTTAAAAATTATTTCATATATTTCATAACTGAGGACAGTAGAAATCACTGAGTGAAACCCAAGCAGCTGAAACACGTTTAAAATGGATGTCACAAGTTGCTTATTTACTTTTTCAGAGTATAAAACTGAGAACTCTGGAAAAGGATCAATCTCCTCTTCAGTAACCACCCACACTGTCCCTAATGCTCTGTGCTAYCATGACCTGTTACTTCACTTCCTTTTACTGATATCACCATCTAAATATGATTTACATGTGTAAATTGGCAAAACCTTGTTCAGTAATTTAACTCTGTTATTCTTGATCACCTCTCCATTTTCTTGGTTAGATTACTTGCACTGACTRTAACATGAAGAACTAATCAGCAGTGATGACCTAGCAACCTTGCCCTGCTTTTCCATACATCTGCTGCTTTTTATTGTGAATGTTTGGAAATGCATACACACTTGTGTCTATTGAAGAATGTAACTGACAATTCCAAAACAATGGATAATATTGATAAGCAAAACTCTACAATCTAGAAACAAAAAACTGAGGAACATATACTATATTTCGGTTTAGCAATACTTTGGTTGACTCCCTGATTTTTTATTTGGTTTTGATCCTGTTTGGATTTTTTTTCCAATCTGAGCTTAAGTCTAGGGAATGTCTATATACTTGTTGCAGAACAACGGTATAGGAGGATTTCTGAGTCAGGATTTTCATTAGAATGGAAATTAAGTGAAATTATTTCAAAATACGAGCACATGTAGACAACAAATTATTTCAGCATATTATCCTTATTTTTTTTTTTTTTTAAATTTAGTTATTTATGGCTATGAGAATGCTGCAGGCATGTTCACAAGTGTTTCTTTCTATTCTTTTTTTTTTTGGTGGAGGGCTGGGAGATACAATTTTGTTCTGCATTACTGTTTCCAGTGTATTTTTTTCCAACAGTAAATCAATTCCTGTGGCATATGATCTTCCTCAGTGTGCTTAAGCTTCAAGTCAGACTAGAACAGGAAACCACTCTTAATCTTACTTGATAGTAATGATCTGTTCAGCAGAAAGGTCAAATGCCTACCAGATCTATCATAACCTTTCCCCTTCCAATGAAACATTGCTAATAACTTAATTAAGGAACCTTGCAGATCATCAAAACTTCCTAARGTCTTGATTCAGCTCCTGTTCAGAAGATCCCATGGAACAGAATAATTTATATTTCTCCCTGGGGGATCTTGTCCATGATGAAATTGTTCACCTGCCTTGGCTGATGTAGGCATACACACAGTAGGCATACACAAATAAACACAGCATGTAAATATGTATTTACACACACAGATATGTGCACATATAAAAATATGGGTATCTGTATACACACAAATGTATACAAATCTATCAAAACACATATGAAACTGTTCCAGCTCTAAKAAATTATGCGTTTACTAGGGCGACAGAGTTATATAACTCAGTAGTACCTTTCAGACCATGACTTCAAATTTATAACTTTATTTTCAGATACTGTCCTCTAGCATGCTTACTCTCTCTATGATTTTGGATTGTATCTAATAGACTCATATGGGTTTTTCTCCCATTTCCCCCTCTCAAAATCTGAGTAATAGTGGAGTAATGTTTTAAAAACCATATGTGAAACTGTGCTCAAGGCAGCTGTGTTGACAGTGTGCTGGTAATGACAATTGGCATTTTGGCATTACCCCATACTGTTTCATTCTGGCTCATGTTTCTGCRCTTGTGTATAATGCCATGTGCATTATCAAAGCTTTCCTAGACAAACCTAATACATCTGATTGGTGCTTTCCTTTGCTGAAGAGGCTATTAGGCTGAGGAACAAAAGAGATTGCCTTGGCATGATTTGGTTTTTGATGGAGTTTGCAATTTGGCCTGTTCTCATCTTGTTTTATTTGAAGAGCTCACATTCATTTAGTTGCTTCATGCTTACTCACTCTTTCCCTTGGCCTCATGGATGTTAAACTCARGGTTGTGATGGCCTCTCTGGAGGTCATCTGGTCCAAGCCTAATAATTGAGCAAGGCCACCCAACCTAACACAGCAAGGGCACCCCCAATAACTCAGCAAGACCACCCCCTAATTAGCAAGGTCAGAGTCAGTTGCTGAAGATGGTATCCTGACAGTTTTTTAGGATCTCAGAGGACCCCACAACCTCCCCAGGAAACCTATTCCCTTTGCAGTTATTAAGCCTGCTGTGGGAAGTACTTATTTGGCAGTAATAAATTGAATGAGAATTATCTCATTCCTCACTGGCACTTCTCATTCTTCATTGGCAAACAAAAACTGTAAGAGATATCACCTCTACCTGTCTCCTATTCAGTCTTAATTTCCCTTTCCTTGTTTAGTTAGCAATTGGAGTTTTGACAGATGTGAAAAAACAGAGTTAAAATAATGACTCTTTTGGTTATAACTCTAGCTGGAAGAAAACATGTTGGGACTAGATCTAGAACCCCCAAACTGGTGCTACTGCTGTTTCCATCAACTCCACTGTTTTGTCTATCTGCTGCCAAGCACTCCATCTGTGTTTGATGGAGCATATGGAGGACAACACCTTTTCCTCCTGGTTATGTGGAAAATAAGGTTTATCACATGTCCTCAGGAATCATGTTCCAATCATCAAGCTATAGGATGTTTTTAAGTAGGCTGTTTTCTCTCTAACTCTATATTCATTAGATAATTTTYGGATATCCGGTCACGAATGAATGAATGAATGAATGCCCTAAATGACAACTATTCTGAAGCCTTTACTCAGCTATTGTTTATTTTGAATACCTGCTAAAATATTTGGTATCATYAAACTAACTGGAAGAGTTTCCCAGAATTCCCTATAATGCACAAAAGAAGCTCCATGTGACAAAAGTCATCCCAAGTTGCTGTTTTTCATCTCTTTCTCTGCTGGAGAGGTCAGATTTGTAGTTAAGGCTCTCTGCACTGAAAATCTTCACCTGAAGATCAGATATTCTGTGCTGTGAGAAAGAACTGGTCTCAGCAGAGATCAAAGGATGCCAGTAGAAGATAAAAACAATTTTYCTTCTGAAGTTTAGTGATGTGGCATTTAAACCTTACTGCTTCAAACATAACATAAAAAAGGAGTAATTTTAGAATTAAATAAAAAAGAAAGTGCTATAAAAACTGATTTCCTTGAAAAAATAGATGAATTGCCCTAGTATTTTTACTGACTGAAGTCTACTTAGGCAGTTTAAGTGTATGAAATATGCAACATACTTACAAGCAGAGCATAATTTAGGGTTCTGTCATCTGTGCCTAAATGTCTAGACCAGGTATCCTGTTCAGTTCAGCAACAGGCCAGCTATTAGAGTGTACCAACTACTATATAACCACTTGGAGCTTGGATGGATTTCAAAAATGCTAATGGCATTTACTTTTCTAGTCTGGAAAGTGACTCACCAGCTCTTCACCTACTGTAGGTAGACAACAAACAAGACCATTTCAGCTATAAACTTGAAGACCTTTAGTTAATTCTGTAAGCTGATTTATTTCAGCATAAAAGCATAACTGTTGGACTTGTTATAAATAGTAATGGCATTTTTTTCCTGTTGAAAGTATTTTTGCCTTGGTAGAGTACATGATTAACAATCGGGATTGTTAACAGTTATCCCTGGTTCTTTGAATTATTTGTTGCATTATCCCAGKTAAATCACTTTCTTGTCTTTCAAAATGCATTCCACAACTTTTAACTACTTTTCAGAAAATRATACTTATATCTTTAAAGCTATTTCATACCGTTGAATAAGCAGAATTAAACATAAAAAAAACCTCCTTCTAAATATATGACAATGTGCAGATGCAAATCCAAACATAACTATTGAAACACCTCTCCTTTATTCATAATACTGTATACTTGCATTTTCGTAAATCTGGGACAATAATAAAATAAGTAATTAATTATTTTAATTGGAGTAGATCTCTTTGATGGCTTCTTCCCTTCATTTTTGGCTTGGAATTTGATTTGTGTATGTGGAAATTCCATGTCTAGTTCCAAGATTAAAGAACAAAAATTACCTTTTAAAAAATATTACCTGTAAAATGTGCATATTATTAAGAGTGCTGGGTACGCCTCCCTCCTTTTTCAGTAGCTCCGGACTTGTTATATTTGCCTTTTATTGAATTTATAGGAGTTCAATATCATGCCACTTGCAAAAATTAGGAAACTGAGCGTTGTTTATGTATCAGTTCTGCCAGGTGAATGTTAGTCCTTTAATCAGATGATTTTAAATACAGAAATACAGCATAATATCTTGCTTTTTCTATGATAATAGCTCATACATATATAGTGTTGCAGACCTACATGTTCTATTCAGCTTGTGTTAAAGACAACATGCATAAATAGCAAGAAAAAGACATAATAAATAAAATGGGAATGGTATCACTGAGTAACATCATAGTGTAAAAGACAGACATAGTGTCAACACCCAATTTAAAAATCTGTTTATAGATACTTATAGTAACAAATGCTTAAACTTTAAGAATATTTGGCCCTATAAAGTTCTTTTCTTGCTTGCAGAAATAAGGTTTTCCAAAGGTAGTAAGAATCCCCTTGCCTTTGAATTACTTAGATGGGAATTCAGTGATATCAGTCTTAAAAATGCCAAGATAAAAACATTTCATTTTCAATGCAACCCTGGATGCCACACACCACCTACCCTGCACTGTCTGAGGAGTTCATTTGACTGAAATGTAATGGTTTGAATGAGGGAAAGATGATTGCAACGAGATGTTTTGGCCCCATAAGGGTGACCACTTTGGTGAAGTAAGAGGCCCATTTGTTTACAAGGGTTGCAAAGCTGAAGGCCTGAACATAGAGTTTTTTGAGATACGAGTCTGGGCCAACATTCTTGATTAAAAGAACACAGTATGCACAAGGAGAAATTAGGTTTATTTTATCTGATCCAGAACAGAAATGGGATCTTTGTATCATTACAGAGGTGATGTGCTTTTGATCTTAAGCATCCCCCAAAGTCCCAGCATCCTTCAGTCTTCTGCTTTTCAGATGAATTGACACCACAGAAGTTCCTGTGGCTCTRTGTCTTCCCCTCAGACGTGTGCAGAAAGCACAGCTGGTCAAACCTGACACGTTGACAAAAACCAGAATCTAACATTCAGAATTATTTTAATTTTTACTATCGTTGTAAATTTTGTTTTCATCCAGGAAGAAGGTCTGGCAGAACTGGAGAACAGAAGTAAATRATTAATCTGAGTGGTCCCACCAGGAAATCTTGGCAAAACACAATTAGGTTACAAGGAATGATCAACTTTTTATGTGATTAATTTTAAAACTTCACAATTGGCCTATGCAGGAGATGTTGTCAAAAYTTTTGGATCTAAATAAATGTTAAGAAAACTTGAAGAAATTGTCTAAATAAATGATTTCTCGTATTCTCTTCATAGGAGATAGTTAGATAACACTAAAGCTGTCGWAAGGATTTTCATGAAAAAGGAAAACCTGTGCTAAGCAAAAAAAATCACTTCCAATCTATGTAAGATGGCTCTTTTTCTGCCTTACCTGTAAATTTCAGCAGAGATTTAAAAGTCAGCTTTCAATAACAAAACCATTACTATATAATTAGCCTAGAACATTAACTGAAATACAAAACAAATTAATTTGCTTTTTTTAGGGCTATTTCAGAGATGAAAATACTGTAATGTCAGTTTTTTATCAACAAATTATTTGTTAACTAAGATGTCAGAAATGCTTAATTTGTGTTGCACTAACCTRTTACTTCCATGTGACAGCTAAAGGTACTTTAAAGATAAATACAACACAATATTTAATTTGCTAATTAATCATAAATGGATKATTTAATCTGTCTTGCTATAATTAAAAAAGGATATGTAAGAGTTATTCTAATAGTGGTATTCCATACTAAAGCAAAAGTCATTCTAGCAATGTTGCCATCTCAGAGTGGCCACACCAATGTTCTACTTGTCATAGCATCACAGTWGCTATGAATTTAGGATTAAATCAAATCTCAGTGCAAAAGGGACAAACCTCAATGATTTCAAAGGAGTTATTCCTGTATATCTTCAGCCAGCTSTAGTACTCTTTGCTGATTATGAAACACGTTGTTAAATCCCTGTAACACATTTGTTGCTTCTTTCCTTGTTTTTGCTGAATTTGGTATATTGAATTATAGCATGGAAGTATTTAGATATTTAATATTGATAGAATTGCTTGACAATTTCAAACATTGTTTGAAAGCTCATGTCACCAACCCATTGGATAGAATTGAAAAATATTATTGCCTTGTATTCTTCATTGCTACCCAGTCTCTTTGATGATCCTACATCCTGTCAGAATGTCTGAGTTTGAATCCTGAAACTGAGTCCTGCAATGCCTTTAATATAGATACACAAATGACTGCATATAAAATACAGAATTCAAATAAATGGACAATGATATCTCTGAAACTGTAGTCTCTCTGGCTGTATCATATTTGATTCTTTGTTCTTTATCTGTAGTTATTTTAAAAAAAATAAGACACTAGATAGTCTTTTAGGCTAGAAGAATTCTAGAATTAGATTAGTTCTAGGGTCTGCAGCTTCCAAAGTTCCTTGAAAGTAAAAATATTTAGGAATGATCTTCATTCATTGCCTTGTTCCATAAAAATATCAAAGCAAACTAAAATACTACCCAAAAGGCTTTATTTTTGAGGATTATAAAAGAAGTCTTGAAAATATTTGCTTCAGCCTATGGAACATAGGTATTATTTAAAAAAAAAAAAGGCTTTGGCCCAAGAGTTGCACTTGCAAGACAGCTTTCTGAGCACATGGACTGCTCATGGTGTCACAGAGACACTTCTTAATGCTAGAGAGAGGCTGCATCAGGCTCAGTCCTGTTGATGAACTTCTCTGTTGGACCCCTGCAGAMCCCCCCTGATGCCATCGGAGCTTAGGGAGGCACAAAGCCAACCAGCTCAGCAGAGATTTATTTGCAAGGATCAGACTCATAGATGGAGAATGTGTGAATTTTGCTGGATGGGTCATTAATTTTTCACAGCTTTGGGGGAGGCATAATGAATAACAAAACTATTTGTTCACAACCCCCAGAAAAACAGAGCCTCAGCAGGCCAGGGTRCTGTAATAACCCACCAAGGGCTCCCATCATCAGGAGCACAAACTTTGTGTTACACGGTGGGGAGGACATCAATTATTTCAGAAGTTTACTTTGATACAGTATGAAGGTGTAGGATATTACAGAATAATTCACAGTAATGCTAGCGGTTAATTTTGCCAGTATTTTTCAGTGTTGGGAGGTACCTTTAGATTATTGAAAATATATCCATCTATCTTAGTGGATTTGAGACTTTAACAAGATATGACTTTGAGAACAGGCGATCTTTCCCTCTTTCTAATTTTTGAATTGGCAAGTGCAGCATTGATCCCTGTACTTTTCAATTATTGGACTCATGTGAAATGGTTCGTGGTTTATTTTTTAATCATGACAGGGTCAAAATAAGGGCAAAGGTAACCAAGACTATGAAAATAAAATGCTCTTTTCTTCTATGCCCAGGAAAACTGTTATTTCCTACTGATGGCCTCCCTCAGGAAAGAACAGAGGAAAAGAGGAAACAACAGCTAATCCCATTTTTCCTAGCAGCAGCACACCTGGAAAGCTCTGACCTACACTGCAACCCCTGCTAGGCAGGGCAAGACTTCCAGGACCCGGCAGAGAGGGCTATGGATAAAATAGATGTTCAGAAAGGAGATTAAATAAATGGGATTATCTTTAATAGGATCACTCAGTAGGGCAGAAAACTGTGAATGAATACTCCTATGACAAAGCAAACAAACTCCAAATTAACAATAGGTTGATGTGACAGGGCTAAAGGGAGTGGAAATTCAGTTCTTAATTGGGCTGTTTGCCTTGCTGGAGCTTAGTTTAATGGAGAGAATTTAATAAATTTTGTCTTTGGCTCTTTAAATATTAGACACAGTATGAAGAGGCGGATTTTTTTAAGTTTAGAGAATTTTTACTAAATATGCTTACTATGGAAGACTTAGTAAAATGTGTATTCTCACTGCTTTGCCCAAATGTAGAACTACTGTAAAACATGATATTTTTTCACAGTATCATTGTTTTGTTCTTATGATAAGAAGAGCTGAACAATTGAACTTTCAGAATGCTAATGCCAGAAACAGTGTCAGGAGCTTTCAGTTCATTAAAGGAACATAAATTTCCTAATGGACTTCCTATTTAAATAAAAGAGTGCAACATCTCCAAATGTTTTTGTTTGGCTTCATGTGAATTTAAGACTCAGAAAAAAGTATGGTTCCTTGTATTACTTATAGGGCAAAGTGTTGCAAGAAAATGTTGAACTGATTTGTTCAACAAACGAAAGAATTCTCATGGACAACGTATTTTATGTCTGTTTCATTGATAAAAAGGAATTTTAAGCCTAAACTACATTCTAATTTTTAGCCTAAACTTTTCAAAAATGACTGATTAGGTGTAAAATGTTGAGCAGTAGATATTATATTGTCTCTTACTGGGTAGCAATATTAAGTATGATGCTGTTACTTTTGACCAGCAGTAGAAACTCGAGAGTGTGAATTAGGTTCATTGACAGAATGTGTTCAGAAACTGCTGTCCCTAAACTTGTAATTCTAACACMTCCAACATCTGTATTAGATTAAATTTAATTCATACAGAATAATTCCAGTAATTTACAGTAAGTATTGAAAKCAATTTAAAACATATGTCTCATAAACTGTCTGCCATAATCTATGTAGGTTCTTTGCTACAGCACAGAAGCCTAAACTGAGGATGCTAAAGAATGTTTAAGCATGTTTTTGCATTTAGTGAAAATCATAGGAAGTTTCTGTCAGTTCCTGACTTCTGGGCATCACATGGACCTGACTTGCCTTGGGATAAGCTATTTCAATGATATGTCAATAGTTGAGCTGGACAAATAAACGCAGCTCACCTTATGAGCACTGGAAAAAAATCTTGGTTTATTGATGAATACTCCTTGTTTGAGTGTGTCATGCATTCCAATAGCCATGGCAAATTATCTGTAGTTCTGTGTATGTAATATATGTGTGTATTCCTATGACATCTGTCCATGGTAATTCCACAGATTGTGTAATAAAATACAGTGACTTTCTCTGATTGCATCTTCAAATACTCACCTTGTGTCCCAGCTAGCATCTATGATGCTATATGACATGCTATATGTCTTTACCTGTTACAATTTTTTAATCTACAAAGCTCATTAAAAATTCTGATTTAATTGTGAGAAGTAGGATTTTCCCATGTTTGTAGTAAAATATTACAAAAATATTCACTTGACTGTGATTCTTTTTTTTTTTTCCCTAGGGGAAAAAAAAACTCTGAGAAATGAGACTGGATATAAAGTAATTGAAAAAGTAGAAGGAAGAGACATGAAATGCAGGATACCATGATATTTATACACTTTCTGAGTACGAAGTTGTTTTAATCCTCTCCTTAAGTGGGCARTGGAAAACCTGATCTCAGTACTCTATCCTCTCGGAGAAAACACAATAATGTTCTTTGTCCTGGAACTGTGGGAAAAAGAGCTAAATTATTAAAAAAAAAAAAAACAAAACCTATTTAGGTTCTTAGGACTTCATATATATATGCACATATCCACGTATATGCATGTATATTATAGCTAAACTCAGTGTCAGAAAAGACAGACSTTTTTCTGTCACTTCTGGTTGCAGATAAGATGCTTTGGGGCTACTAACAATTAATAAATTTGTCAGCAACTAAATTGCTAATTAGTCATGTTCCTGAGAAAAACACAACCAAACCTTTCATAAAAGCAGAAAGAGGACAGGAGTCACAGGCATTTCATGTGAAAAAGCCACATACAAATTAATGATCATCCTCCTGAACTTCCAGAAACATCTTTCCAAAATCTATGAGAAGCCGACCAGGAAACGGGAATCTAAATCAGTAGTCCCTAAGGTAGTTAAGSATTGGTTGCTAAAGTAAAGAACTCTTTGTTGCCTGAACATTTACTTTGATTTAACTTGGAAAGGTTGCTGGAAAATTGTTTGAGTTGGCCTTTTCCTGGCAAGTGATTTCTGTGTAGTCCACATCTAAGTAAACGTGTAATCACAACAGCATAGAATTATGTTAAAATCTGACTCTAGGACAGTAGAGTATTTTGAAACCTTGATAATCTTGCCTTTTTACAGCTGAGAGACACTTGAGGGGCAAAGAAGAGATGGCAAGCTATTCTGATTCACTCTGGTTCTCAGAACCTTACAAAATATTATCTAGATGRCATCTAATTCTCATAAAACAAGTATAAATCAAAGAACACTGCATTGAATGATATGTGTGAGAAACAACTGTAAGAAATACAGTACAATATTTTCAAAGGAAATATACTTTGGAATTCCTATAATTTGTGGAGTACCTCCATACCAGTGAATGCAGAAAATTTGATTCTCAATGGAATTCTGACATTTCACTCTCATTTTACTAAGAATCAAATCATCATATTATGAWGCAACCTACAAACTCACATTCCATTAAGTCAAAATACATTTCAACCTTGGTGATGATTCATTACCTTCCACATAGAATAAAACCTTGCACCAGCCTCTTTGGTTTTCTTTCACTGCCAGCCAGATTATATATTAAGTTATAGAGACATAATTTTTATAGACTTGTTTCAGCCACAGTTATGGGGCGCATGATATTCAGTATGATACCAGATTGAACTCCTGTTACACATTATTACAGAAAAGACATCTAAAAGGCAGTCCTCTCCTCTCCTCTCCTCTCCTCTCCTCTCCTCTCCTCTCCTCTCCTCTCCTCTCCTCTCCCTCTCTCCTTTTTATTTTCCTACCTCTTTTTGTTTTCTCTCACTTGATTTATATCAAATCTTGCAATGAATTTCTAAGGTACTAGAAAGCTGATAATAAATGTATAAAGGTTTGAATAATCAGCTAGTTCCAAGAAAAACATTGGAACAAGTAATCATAGTACTGCAGTCTTATCTGAATTCTTCTTTCCAATCTCTAAGAACAGATTTTACTCTAATGGACTACAGAGACTATGCAAGTCTATATAAATTAGCCCTTTGAACATGTATTTTCATGAACATGTGTTATATCACAGATACATACACACAGTTATTCAACAGATCATGGAATATATAAAGGTCAGGCCATTTCCTATTTCTATTTCATATTTTTTTTACTGAAAATTACATCTAGTGTTTAATTTTCATCTCTATTTTCCAGTTACAAAGTTGATATGGCTTGAAGATACCATCTCTGCAAACAAGTTATGAAATAGTAACACAATCTTAAGAAGTCTGAATAACAGGGAATGTGAGCAGAATTGGATGCAGAATGATTGAATTCTGAGACTTCAAATAATAACATTTCTATCTTGGGAATGCTAATGAAGTTTCTTACCTATATATTTTGCTTCACAAAGGCAAGCAAATTTCTGAATCTAGTCCTTTTACTGCTATTAGAGGTTTCTTTTGACTGGTTCCCATGAGCTTGGGTTGAGATCAAGGTGTATAGTACTTTGAATCATTCATTGATTGAAAAAAAGGTGTCAGATTATTTTTTTTTGCTCATCCCCCTAAAAGGTTAAGGGGCCTTTCTTCAGACAATATATAGGGGTTTGAGTGTCTCTGATTTTTGCAATTTTCATCTTGCAATATTCAGATASGGTTTTCTGCACTCTCTGTCAAGAAATGTGTGACTGACACTGATACAGCAGCCCACACAAATCTCTTGCTAACTGAGAAGGTGGCAGCCTGTTGAGACAGAAGATTTCTTATATAGAAACTATGTAAAAGTCTTAATCCTTCTTCCTGTAGAGGTCGGTTGGAGTTTTGCGTTCGACTTTGTGGAAACCAAATTGGTCCCCAGTTGAATAGAAAACAATCACTCACTGTATAGTGAGAATTTATATCCTGCAAAAAAGTATACATTATTAAAAGGGACTGACATAGGGGTCACTGAGCAATTTTAGTAGCCTACAGATCATTACATTTATTACTCAATTTTTTCCTTTTATGCAAGAAAAACTCACAGTGACTTCAGTAAGAGTTTTTCTTACTTAAGGAGTACAGAACTGAGTACTTAATTGAGAACGAAAGCAGCATTAATGACTTCCATATGTTATTGCATAAACCTCATTCATATGTTTTTGATTTAAAAGATTATAAAACAGAAAACAAAAATATTCTGTGTAACTTTTTGTGAGAAGCAGAAATGCTCTAAAGATCACGGATGAGAACAATTGGATTTTAGTTATATGTGCAGTAATTATTTGAACCCTGGAAATCATTTCTACAAAATAGTCTCTTGTTCTTTTTGTTCAGTCTATCTGTCTTACATACTGTTTCCATTCTCTTGTCTTCGCCTTTATTATTTCCAAAAACCCTGTGGGGATATTATGTCAGCACTTCTTGACTTCATGTGGTGAAGTTGTCAATGTTGAATTAAGCATTTTTTTAATATAACCATACCAGTCCCATGCACAGATCTTCTCTGCAACATCCTTGATCATGCAGTGAGGTGAAAATACATAGGAAAATGCTTTAACTGAACTGCAGTGAGAACCTGGGAGATTGCAAAGTAATTTAAACTTGTTATAACTCAATTTGTGAATACTGTTCAGCTCCTATTTTTATGCAGAAATCCTTAAGCAGAGACAAAATCCCATGTTCAAAGATAAGGAATTACAAACACAGCATGACTAAAATTCAAAATAGAAATAAAACCTTTTGCCACTGAATCTATAAATAATATTCGCCACATCCTTASGTATTAGAAGTAGTAATAGTAAAATTTTTTGCTATTTTTTTAAAATGAAAACCACTTCAGGATATATAATTCACTCGTGTAACTGAAGATGGAGGTAAATACAACATAACRTTTGATTTCTAATATTTGGATGGAAGGAAACCCTGTTCTTGCATTATCAAGTCCAAAGTAGACTTCTACTTCCATCTTGCTATCTGGAATTTGAAACTATTTTACCCTCTAGCCTAAGTTTCTCTCCATGGCCWTTATTTGGGTTGCTCTGCCAGATAGCTGTAGCCAGACAGCATRAAAACAGCTGCAATTTTTGCCTTTACTGTATTCAGTATTTAGCTTGTAATTTACCTGGATGTGAACCATGTAAAATTGTGTAAGCCTTAGATCATAATACAAGCAGTTAATCTTTTTCTTCACGTTTTTTAATGAACTGTGCTGTGTTACTCTGTTACTGATGAAGTGAGGGAGAAAGCATGAGTATGGCAGTCTTCTAATGAGCTGTGTTCATACCAGACTAGCAGTTTTCAAGCAAACATGCTGTGGCTGGAGATTTAGGTCAGTAGGTCAGGAATTACTCTTTTAGAGAAAAAAGGCTGACACTGACTGACAAGGCTGTAAAATTTAGTAGCACGTGTTGAGGCAGACATGTATAAAACCTGAAAATAATGCAAGATTAAATGAAATAAAAGGATCAAGGAACTGGAAAAATCTGTCCTCTTCCTTTGTATTGTTGCATTTTTAAGAGCATTGAGGAAGAGGAGTTGGTAGGATGAGGGGAATAAGCAATCATCRTTGCATAATTTTATATATACATTAGAGATAAATGTAAAGTATATAAATAGATAATATATAATRTATAATAGATGAYAATTAATAGATGAYAWTWRATARWWGATAWTAGATAATAGATAATAGATAATAGATAATAGATAATAGATAATAGATAATAGATAATAGATAATAGATAATAGATAATAGATAATAGATAATAGATAATAGAAAAATAAATATTTGTATAATTGAATAGAAAAAACCCTCAAAAGATGTAACTCAGTAAGAAGAATCACTCATTGAAATATTATTGTCTTACTGTTGACAGTAAGTTAACAGAGCATTAAAAGTTAGAGATCATCTTGAACATCTTTTCATTGCCCTGCATGCTTGGTTCATCTAAAGTTCTCCACAATCAGCCCAGTAGCTTCTGCCTCACCCAGAAGCAAGAGGTCCTTACTATCTCTAGGGGTACATTCTACTTGCTGTCTTTCTGCAAGTTTTTGCTTTCTAGGTAGGCACCCAAATTCAGTGTAAACCTGTGAATCTTYGAATAGGAATTCAGCACTGTTTGCTTCACCTAAAAACAATAGTAATTGCTCACTACATAAATAGTCGAGAAAATGTGTATGCTCATTCTTGTCCTGCCTACAATGATGTAATTAGAAAATTAAGGGAGACATTGTGTACAATGTATTTCCAGGGGTACACTGCAGGGCTGTTTTAAACATAGAGTGTATGATTGGTATTATTAGTGTAAATTACTCTAAGGCTTTCCTAGCACGCAGATWAAAAATATCTCTCCAGCCACTATCCCCCAAGCCCTCAAGATTTGTTTCTGTTATGGTGGCAGAACATTGATCACATTCTGTCAAAGACTAAAGAAATATCACTTAGASAAGAAGGATTTAGTTAAAGAGTAGATGTTGTTAACAGAGGTGGTAATAATAATGTACAGAGYGTAATGTATACACTTGGTCTGGCTTCCAGCTGTTTGGCTTCACAGTTATTATGTGCACTGTGAAAGAAATAAATCTTTCAATAGCACAGCAAAACATTTTGGAGTCCATCAGTTACTCTTTTTGAAGATGAAAGATGAATTAGAATGACCAGTGAATTTTGAGAGTGAACTTAGAAGTTAGTTCAAGAAAATCCACTATTTTTTTCCTAGGTACAAACATACTCACAGTTTTAAAATTCTCAGCTTTCCARAATTAAGTACAATTTCAAGTCAGGAGTGCAGTTAATATTAATTTAGACTCCTCTATTCTCATATTGATTTKAATCTAGGCAAGTATAAGATAAAATACTGGCAAATGCAACTTTTGAGAAAATTGTCTCAGGTTTCATCAGAAAAATGTCTGTGTTTTTCAAATTTCTGTCCTTCTGATTTGTTTCCCTTTTTTTTTTTTAATGTCAGATGTTCTTCAAAATGCATTTGGTGGAAGTTTTTTTAAGGTGGCTTTATAATTTTTCAGGGATTTTCAGTACTTTTGAGGGATTACATATTTATTAGGAAAGTATGTTTACTTCTTGAGCTGTTKCTACTACATGTGTGCATACACTCTACAACATAACCCAAATCCGTGTTTTCATTTAGGAAGAACTTCACAGGTCCAGAAAAAGAACAGAAACTGAAGATGGAGGTAAATATTTGATTTCTAATACTTGGTTGAAAAGAAAATTTATTCTGGCATTATCAAATCCTACTGGCTACAATACTCTTGTTACTGAGATGCTAGAAAGCTGAATATTAAATCAAGAATAAGGACATTCTGAACTTGGTAATGCCTCTAAGACACAGTATTTAATGAATAACACTGATATTTGAATGTGAAATGTACGAATTGTGTTGGAAGAATTGACGGTACAGGACCTGATATGCTTAGGCAGATAKGAATCCTCTTTGTGAACATTCATTTAAAGAATGCTGTTTTCACCATAAACACAAGTACAATACACAAACAAGAACTTATCTTGCCAACATCCCAATAATTGTGCCAAGAAATTTAAGAATTATAAGATAACAGAAAATAGGAGACATTATTTAAGGGTTTAAGTATCTCTTCAGTCTGATCTGCGGGCTTCAGCTCGAGATATGAATGCAGAAAAGTATAACAAAATTTAAGCAGTGAAAATAATTGCAGTCTTTCCCTAGGTGGTTCATTTCAGCAAATGGCCTGTTTGTTGAAACAAGATACAAACACAGTAACTATGCCTGTTTTAAATACAGGGGTCTGTGTGTATGTGTGTATGCCCTGTTATCCAGTAAACTAAACTTGTTGTTAAGTCATGATTTTTTCCATCTTTGCATCCAGATTTCACTTAAATGAAAGTTATTTCAGAAAGAAGTTCTTTTAGGGAGAATGGCCACTGGGGAGTTTGGGTTTAACCAGTCAGCCAGAGCATAGACAATAACTGTCTGGGTTTCTCTGTGTTGTTCTATCCAATTCAYGGCTATTTCTGCATTAATCTTACAACAGTACACTTGACCTCATCCTGCTTCTGAAGTTAATGTAACTTAGTCTATGTCTTAGCTGTTTATTCATATTGTATTATAAGAAAAGTACACTGATGGTCTTAATTTTYGGTCTGGAAAAGTATAAATGGACTCCCAAGGTTGTAGGTAGCTACTTTAAAGACAAATAACAAAAGAGGACAACAGAACTCTGAGCTTTTATCCTCAGAGTTTGGTTCACATGGGTCTTATTATGGGATTGGGGTCCAAAAGTTATGTGGCTTTTGTCTTTACAGATGATCTGAAAAACAGCTCCTCTTGGCCCAGGTATTTTGGTCACTTGTGTAAGTCACATCGCTATCACAGTGAGTGTGGGAGCTCCAAAGGCTCATTTATATTTCACAAGTGGGCTCACTTGCATAAAGTGCTAGAATGACTTGCCAAAGGCCACAGAGGAAGTTTGGGGCAGAAAAAGAACAGAATTTGCATTTCCTACCACCATGCCCAGTCCTTGAACCTCTGGTTCAGCCTTCTGTTTCACTGTTACTGTCATCACTGTGACTCACAAGTCTTCCAATCTGCAGTCAAGCTTGAATGTTTTAGTAATTGGATCTGGCTAATTTGTAAAAGAAAAAACTTGAATTATTGAAATAAACTTGAAAAAAAGGGGCTTTGGTAAACTGTGAACACCATTTGCATTCACTAATTATCATTAATTATRCAACTGAACCTCCTTAAAAGGATTTTTCTGAGAAGCGAAGCCAAGTAGTGGATATTTGTAATATATAACTTTTCTGTAACATACAACATCCTGTGTGCTCTGTTATAGAAAAATGGTCTCAGAAAAAAAAAGAAAAATTCCCTGTCTAGGATAAAACATAAAGTCAGTGGAGAAAAAACCCATTGCTGATATTGGGGAAGCGCATCCTTTCACTTTAAAATTTTTAACTATGAGTGAATAATTTCAGCCATTTTTCATGAGTAAAAACTGATAACTTTTCTAGGTATTCAGAAATACAGAAATATTGTGGTCCTTTGTTAGGAATTCTGTGAAAAACAAAATGGCAATGTTTAATAAAAATCTACATAAGACTAATTTGCACCTCTCAAGGATTTAACTTGTCTTTTAGCTAGATCAAAACAAATGAAACCATTAAATTCAGTTTATGCTGAAGAAATCTCATCCAACAGTCATGAATTAGGAGATTCTTCTGTGAGCAGAGGCATTTTTGTCATATATTTTAAATATTTAACATTGTTTTCTTAAAAGAATAATTTTCTTAAAATAATATTTATATGTATCTTAGAATTGCTGTATTTTAAGGGTTTTTTGCTTATCACTAAAGCTTACCTCACTTGTTGGCACTTTTCTTCCCACTGGAAAATTTTGACATACATATTTACTTCAGTTCACAGTTTTTTGTGTTTCATCTATCAGTAAGGTCTCCTTACACAAGTGCAGAGGTATGCAACAATGAAAAATAATGGCAAGAAAACACTTAGACAAACATTTCTAATGCTGCAAGAGAGTTTGATCTGGCATGAGAKATTTGGCATGAAGGTTCAAGTCATGGGGTTAAAATGGGTTCCTTATTTTTTTTCTAAACTCTCTTCCCTYCTTCTCAGTGATACCATGAAACAAAATCTATTAGCAATGTAAAGTATTATGCCACTGTGTCTGTGAAGTTATGTATTTTAGGAATGACTGCAACTGAGAAAGAAGCTGCTCTGACTTTGTGAGGTCAAACTTCATCAATGTTTTAAAGAATGGTGCAACTAAGGTAACTAGTTATAAAAAATAATACTGCATTTTCCAGTTTACTAAAATGCATCTTGGATTTCTGGCCAAGACAGATCTGTTAGATTTTGSTTTTGAAGTGTCTACAAGTTATGAAAGCTCAGGTCTAACAGAAAAAAAAACCAAAAAAAACCTCCACTCTTGTGAATTGGAAGACAGATAAGACTGCCTTTGCAGTATTTCTTTGGAGGAAAAATCAAGGTCACTCACTTTAATCAGCTGTGACAAGTAGACTTTGGGCATGGATTTTAGCTGCACATTGCCTGCTTGCAGCTAGTGCAGAGGCCGCCTGGCACCAAGTGAAATGACTTTCCATCTGCTCTTATCTCCTATTCCCCTTCCTTCTAGTACAAAGCCAAACAGTTCTTAAAGCTGCCTTATTTCATATGCCTGACTAGAAGGAAACAGAAGTAYTAAAAGTTAGAAAGTTTTTGTAAAAGTGGGTGAGGAACAACCATCCTATGCTTTCTCATTTACTGTCCTTTATTTCAGCCCAGACACTTTTGTGAATGGGCTTAGGTAGATGTTAGCAAACCAGARTAGTGTGAACAGGAAATTCATGAACAAATCCGAACAGAACATTTACAAGCATGCCCTGTTGTAATATCTCCTGGGAAAGCCTTTCAGCAGTGCATGGATGTCCTCAGCTCCAAGACACAGTTCTGCATGAGGCTCTGCTGCTTTCCATGCTCCCCTTATTCACCATGAAGATCACAGTTACTGCCTTATATTCCTTCCTCTTCAAGAAGAAGAAAATCAACTACCCTATGGYAAAATACACAAATGTGAAGGACCAGACAAAATGGTAGATGGATGAGTGAAAAGGTGAAGACTGAGATGAAACTTTTAATATTTTTTTAAAAAATAGATATAAAAATTCGTGTTGTATTAATCAAAAAACAAAGTATACTGACTTTTTTTTGTTGTCTCACTGTGTCATACTCAACTACTCTTTTGTGCAAAAGCGTATTCTGAAAAGAAATTCTTGCCCAAAAATTGATGCAAGCATCTAGACAGCTAAACACTCAGAGATGTGCAGTACTGACTCCAGCAAGGCTTGTGTGCATAAACACTTTTGCAGAGCTGAGATGTGGTGTTTAGCACCGGAATGGTTAAGGATGTACTAGGAATGTCTTGCCGTTGAAGCTGCCTGAATGTGTTTGAATTATTAGTGGGTTAGCACAGAAAGCAGGAGGGGCTGCTAAAGCATTTCTTACCCTGTTTGAGTTGTTTATCAAGTTCAGCCAAAGTTAAATGTTATGCTCAATGCACTTCAAGTTTTATAGGTGGTATGGGGATAGATACATGTAGAGCTCTGCTACTTTCTGCTTGTATTCAGCAATTGCTAACCTTCTTTTGCTCATTATCTAAAGCTGGTCTTCATGGGACTCAACTATTTGGGACACATACATTTAGCAACACCCCTATGTTAATATGGGTCTCCTGAGATCACAGCTGGGACACAGCGTTTCTGTAGCTGCTTATGATTAGATGAAGACTGTTCTCTTTCCAACCTTTTCTTCTTATGTCACTGCAGAATCATGAAGCYTGCTTTCACAACTTGTGCCCACTTAAATTCTGGAAATAACTCAGGGAGATGATGGTTTCTTGTGGTTTTCTTTCTTTTTCTGTTTCTTTGTTTTTGTTTTTTTTTTGTTTCTTTGTTTTTTTTTTTTTTTTTTTTTTTTTTTTGGCTTTAAATATTTATTTTTCATTACTCCTGCTGTAATTTAAAATTTTTTTTTTGCTCTAAAGATTTCTTTTCAAATCACTCCTATTCCTGAAGGAATTACCAAACAATATGTTCACATTTCTTTTCTCTTGTTCCCATTGTGAAAGAGGAAAGTATGTTGATCACTGCATTCATATGAGAGGGCACCATTTGCTTAAAGCTGCCATCCAAGTTCCTTGCAAAACAGCTATTTAACCCACTTCAAATGAAATCTGCTCTGCTGATGTAAACTTACAAGCACTGCATGTGCCCTGAATCCACTTATTTTAACTGATAAAAAGGATAAGGCATACCAGATAAATATCTTTACTACTGGATAAAAAAGGGTGTGCCGCCTGAGGAGTCCGCAGTGGAAGACTAATTTTCTGCACAGACTTTGCTGGATTTCAAAAAGGATGGCCAATGCCTGAAAACGAGCTTCCAGGCCAATGCAGATAAAGTCTGTGAGTCCAGAAAACCTCAGATTCCTTTCACAGGAGACAGTCTCCCCTGAATTTTGGTTCCTGACTTGCTGTGTCTAGATTTGACGCTCCTGTCCAACGTGTATAGGTCTACATGCTTGCACAGTCTTTCAAACTGATGGTATTCCTCTGTTTCTGTAAATATTTCTCTCTGTTAGGATTTTCCTGGTTTCTTATTGCAGTATTCCTCATGGTTGCCTCAAAAAGGCAAAACCTTTGTCTTGTGGCTGGCACAGTGCAACTAGCTTTTCTGTTAGAAGAGGACGCCAGCTTTTTTGGAAGCAACTAGCTTTTCGGTTAGAGAAGAAGACACCAAAACATCTGTGAAGGCGTTCTCATGTTGTGTATTGARTGAAGAAATATAGAGTACTTTCACATGGGGCTCATCTATGCATCCTGGTAGAGGACAAACCAGGTGCAAGGTTATCTCTTGTACTAAACGAATTGATGGTATTTCCTATTTGGTAAAGAAAAAAATCTTGAATTAATATTACTCAAATGTATTTAGTGCTTGCAAGGATTTTTCTTAGGYGAAGCTTGTGAAGTTTCATTCTACTTAGTGCTCTCCTTGCTAAGATTCTTAAAAAATTTGTTAATAAGTTGTTTTACTTTTTTGGAAAAAGCTGGAGAAATGCAGCAAAGTTTTGATGCGTATCATATTGCGAAAGACTATCAGAACATCACATGTGAAAATTTAATAACTACACATTTAATAACTACACATTCATTTATTAACTACCTTGCACAAGTGTTATGGTCACATCTTCAGTCCCCAGGATTCAGCTCAGTGGGAGGGAGGCTCTGAAATGGAGTCAGTGRAGCACATGAGTGTGATGGCAAAGCCAGCTGTCTGGGGTGCAGTGCTCCTCGCACGGASAGCAGCCTGACATCCCTCACCCATACGGGACACACCACATCAATGGCCCCCAGCTGCTGCATTAGATTTATAAACAACTGAAGAAAGGCTGAGCTGCTCTCCAGCTCTTCTCGTCTTCCCTTTTTATCACCCAGCTGTGAGTTTTCATGCAGACAGTTTTATTGATGTAGGGTTTGTACTGTTTTTGCAGGACAAAGCTCTTAGCATGTCACAGCCTCCTAAAGGGTGATGCTTTGCATTTAGGGATTTTGGTCAAATTCCTTTCTCTGTTCCTYCCTTCTTTCCTTCCCCCCTTGTCCATCTTTATGTTTATAACATCCATACTCGAAGAACAAGTAAATTATGACATAATTGCTGAAAACTTGCTTTCTCTTAAGGTTTGATTCAGTCATTGCAAGAAAGTACATGTAATGCATATGAGGATTTATCTTTTAATGTAAAGCATGTATTGTATAACTTTTGCATGAACTTAATATTTCATGTGTAATGGACGGACACATATGGTGCATATACACTACAAGGCAYGTGGAACTATGCTGAGGGATTTTGACACTCAAGCTGACAGCTGATTCTTTAAATAATAATAAAAAAAAAGACACTCTTAATCCTATTCATTCTTCTCTATACCAGCACTGCAAGTATGCAAATAGTCATAAGTATTAAATCACTWAAATGATGTAGTACTTCTTTGAAGAAGAAATTCACTTCAGAAATTATTGTCAAAAAGTAATTAAAATTAAATCAAAAATAAGATGGGGCTAGTCTCACAGCTGAGCTTTGTAGACATTCAATTTGTTAATGATTTTTATTGTTTTTTCACTGGTCWTCTTTTTGGATATAACTTTTACTTTTATTTCATTCTTCAGTACCGTTTAGCACTTTCTCAGCTGGCTTATTTCTGGATAGGACTCTAAGGAGGGAGCTTGACATAGCAGTAAGGGCTGGTAGCTGCTCCTGACAATTCCCATGGTGGTCACAGMCTTCAAGGGTAGGATTTAAGATATGCAGTGAAAGCTCTGAATCTGTAACAGATTAAAAATGAATCTTGACCACCTGGAAGACCTACCAATTCACACGATCTCTATGTTGCAGCATTTCGTTGTTTGCTTCTTAAAATCCTAACTACTGACTACTTGTGGTTCAATGAAAATTTTAATGCAGAATATAAATTTCTAACCTCCATTTGACCACTAACCATCTATATCTTCTCCCCAACCTCCTAAAATTCACCTCAAGACATGAAACTCTATAGGGTATAGAAAGAATAATTTAAGAKCAATTTTTCAAACCCATGCATTAGCTTATAGCAAGACATTAACTGTAGTTTTGTTCACATTTTTAGACATTCTCATGAATATTTTTATAATCTTAGATTTTAAATGTGTTGTAACACTGAAAAAGTATTTTCACGCTGCACGTGTGTATTTAATCTAATCGATGGTTAGCCCAGGAAAGAATGTAGGACTCAAATCAGAGGTTATAAATGTTTTAGTACTATCAGTTCAGGCTTTTAAAACTGGTAGAAGTCTAGGGGAACAAGTCAAAGTAAAAAAGTTTTATATCATTAACTGACAAAGCTGTTAACTTTAACAATGCAAGTTCATTTRATTTATATCTTTAATAAATCTTTTAATATTGTGATAAAAACTGATTTGCTATACACTGGGAAAACAACTGGAGTTTCTTCAGACTTAGTTTGCATAATAGCTAGACTCCATACAGTGCTTCACTCCATAGCTACTCTCACTAAAATCACAGTCTTTAGAGGAAGTTTTTCTGATCAATCTCCTAATTTCTTCACTATTGCAGCTGCAGGTGCAGAACTTCAGAACTTCAAAGGGTATAGTGACAGTAAATCTTCAAAAGAAATGTAGAGGCTTCGGTACAATCTAGAACATCAAGATCATCTTTGATAATTTAGAAATGCCTTGGTAAGAGTCTGGTCTTWGACTTCAAATTTCAAAGGAATTATTTCTGTGAGACACAGAAATTCCTTTTTTCCCTTTCTACTCATTCTCTCTTGTAATTTKTGCAGTTTCTTTATGATTCTCCATCAGATCAGAGAAGTTCTTTGATCTCTAGGATTTAAAGATTATGCACCTGGTGTTTRCTGAAGTGGCAATAAACTGGAAAACATAAAGCTTAATTTTGTTTCTGTATCCTTTCTTTGCAGAGAGGGGAGGAAGGGATGAAAGTGTTTTGCCAAGTTTAGAGCAATTGGTTGAATTTGACTGTTGAATGCTAAATTACTGTATGACTTGACTTACTTTGCCACATCCTGGAATGATTCTTAAATGTTGAGTAGAATGAAAATTTTCAGTCTTAYGAGCTGTTAGCTGAAACTTTGTTGGGTTTGTTGGTGAATTTTTTTCCTTTTCTTTCCAACAGAATTAATCTTGAGAAATTTTTTCTCCTTTATATCTAATAATAAAAATATTTTGGAAGAGCACRCTGAATTCTTAGATAGATAGAACACCTATGCAAAGTCTTGCAAAGTTTTTAACAAGTTTTCGATTTACTTTCAGCTCTGCAGCTGACTGTAATTTAGCAATAACATAAAAATAACTGTGGAGTGGTCAAAGAAAATGACAGAAATCRGCTACCACTTCTTATCGGACTCTGTAGGCTTCAGAACAGGGGTCTGCTATTCCCCAAAACCCTGGYTAAGTGTGAGGCTTGGGAAGATTAAAACAGTAAAAAGCTATGAGAGAAAGAATGCTTTCTTTCTCTCATAAGAAAGTAGAGTTCCTTTTCTTTTTATTCTTTTCTTTTTTCTTTACATATCATCCTCTCTCTCTCTCTMTGTTCCTCTCTATAAAGTGAGAAATGTAGTGTTGTGATCAGAAAACTTAGGTAAATGGTATTTCAAAAATATTTTAGTTCTAGTGTTGAGTAAARTTTTAGTAAAGAGGATATGATATTTGGTGTTATGAATTTCCCTCATTAGCATCATGCAAAGCTGTGGAATSTGCTAGAAACCAGCATCCCTAATCCATAAGATAAATATTTTTTAGTTCTGTACGCAATATTGTGAATGAGAACATATGGCTCAAACAAATGGTAATAATACTCGTTTTTCACCAGGTCATATCAGCATGAAATACGTGTTCTGTCATTTGTAACAATAAAGGGATTTGTTTTATTAAAGAGTTGTTTATTCATACACGCTATGCAGCTGCTAATGTCAGTTTATCATTGTGATCTTGTTTTGTTCATTTTGTGGCAGCTGGAGGTTTGCTCTCCWTGGGCTTTGCAGAGGTCAAAAGAAGTCTTTCTTGTAATTTGAAAGGSTCTATCCTTAAAAAGAGCTTAACATCTTTCAGAACGTAGTCTGCTTGGCTAATACCAGACTATTCTACATGGGCAAATATTTCAGATATATTTTCTGATGAGGTTTATATATATATATATACATATCAATCTCTTCATAGTGCCAAAGTTGGAGATTCTTATGCATCTTCCATTCTAATTTTTTTGTGGACTCTTAAAAGTCTATCTCTCTTATCAAATAGAACTTTAGAGTTTGGGTTTTATTTTARTGACTTATTAAAATAGTAAAGTGAAGCACTAGGATCCATTAATTACATGACTAAGCAACTTCATTGATATTCTTATATTAAATTTTCCTTATAAATTTGAACTGTAACTGACTGAAACTCACAAAAAATGCAAATGTTTCTATTTCTTTCAGAAAATATCTAGTATGGAAAAATGACTATGTGTGATGTCAGTTCCTTTCAAAACTGGAGATGTATGAAAGTGGCAAAGGATTTATCTAGCTACAATAGGAAATGAAAATGAACCTATTTCATTAACCAAGATTCTTTGATAAGAGTCTGTGAATGCTTGTGTGAATATGCAAAGTAAACACKATTATTTTCATAGGTTATTTAGAAATGAGAGAGACTTTGGGGTTTTGTTTACAAATCAGAAAGAACTCTATAATTTATTTTTTTTTACTGCTTACATTTGGGAAGATCAGGGTTTGACATTTTGCCTTTTTATTTTGCCTCAAGGAGAGGGAGAACTGGAGTGAGATGTTAGAGTGAGTTCTGTTTTGTCAAGACAGAAGAAAGAATGCAGTCTGAAGGTGCTCATTTGAGTATAACCTATAACTTCAGTGGAGAAAAGAGTGAATTTCCCATTCAGTTATTAAGTAAGGGTTGTTTTACTCCAGAGAGATTTGGAAGCTGACAGGATCAGTTGTTTGAAAGTAAAATTTATACTTCTTTGAAAACCTCACACTGAGTAAGTTTAAGTCTGTATGGACTGTTTTGAGATAAATTTTGGTATAGACTTGTTACAATTTTCAGAGAATTAAAGCAACAAAGGGGAAAGAAGAGGATTTTCTCCTGTGCAAACCTCAATCATCTTCTCTGTCTTCTTGAACTTTGTTCATCCAGCCCATTGGGGCCAAACTCTTACATACTATAACAATTTTCAGCATTTTCCATCTCTTCTATTCTGTTTGATTCTGTTGAGTTCAGTTGTAAGTCCTGGCGAGAGTTTCAAAGATGACCTTCATATTTAAACTGTTATGAGGAATACGTGATCAAGGAATTAAGTACATACATTTCAGTGTAAGAATGTTGACTGAGACACTCCTCATCATCTCCTAAAATCTCTGTCTTTGCCCTCAATTTAACTTCTAGAGAGTGAATTAACTTGGTGACCTAATGACTTAGTTTTTTAATAAACATTTGGATACAATGACATAAACCAGCAAGACAGGCCTATAGCCAATAAAATAGTTTCTTGAGATAAAGTTTATATATCAAAAGCAGCTGGTTTTCTAAAACATGCTTCTTTCTAAGTATCACTGTTACTGKAAATCTAGACAATAAAAAAATACTATTTTATATAGTAGAATGAAAATAGACTTAAAATATCAATGTCCTTTACCTTCCAAGACTAGAGAGTAAAAAATTGGTTTGTTAAACTTAATTCACATTTAAAAGACATCATTAAACAATTCAAGTTTATTTGTCTTCCAGGTTTAACACTTTGAGAAAAMTTGCTTATGATTTCCTGAATCTTATTCTTACTTTTACAGAAATAACCTATTTTACTACTTGAGATACAAAGTTTGTATGAGGACAAGCACAATTTTTGTTTCAAGTTGAAATTTATTCCAAGTGTGTGACTGCAATGATGTAAAACACATAGCAATACATAGCTTGGACTAACAATTTACAGATCCTATTTAACAATAAACATATCTCATATTTCCACTATTCCCATTTTTTGGATTTTAATAAGCATCATTCATTATTCCTTCAATAAAGCAATGGAGGGAACAAACAGTTTCTTTGTTGAACACAATTTCATCTGGAATTCTGAGCATTCATTTTTTTAAACATTGTGTTAAATTGTTTTATAACAGATGGCTCTGAAATCAGTTGAAGAACGTGTATTTGGAGTAAAACTGTTCTTCAAAGACGTACACAAATGTTATGCTTTTTGGACAAATTAATTTACTGTTTTAAAAATACATATATACTAACATTCACGACAATGATTAATCAAGTTTACATAAGAGTTTTAGTGTAACTGTAGAAGATCAGTCATGTTTATCAATCTCATGCTAATAGCATTCCTTTGTATTCCAGCTCTTTTATATCCCTGTCTTAAGTCTTTATTCTTGTAAACTTCTCACTCATACAGTTTTGTACTCATGAGTGAAAGATTAGCAACGAACCAGACTAAAATACTCTCAAGTTCTGTCCCCTTTTCTTGTTTTCCCTTTTTTTTTTTTTTTCTCTTACTACCTATTCAGTTTTAGCTCTTCTTGAGACTGTGACAAAGAGCAAAGTTCTGAGACTAGTTTTCTGGTTTCTTTATGAGGGAGAAAGGACTTAGCACAACTTATCCTTCTGTATACGAAACGCTATTTTGAAATGAGGTATCTCACACTGTGTATATATTTCTGTATTATATATTGGCTTTACAGGCAAGAAGTCTCCCATTACATGGTCAGATGTCTCTGCACTCTTGAAAGTCCAAGCTCTGCTCATGCTCAACTCTGCATCCATAATGATGTTCTTAGCAACATAACAGCATTTTGTACATTATAAAATTTTGTGATATTGAAACATAATGCTGAAAAAAACCTGATGCTACCTTATTATTCTATTTGCTTGCTGATAATCTCACATTAACTGGACAGACAAAAAAAGCCAATAAGATAGCTCCACTGTTTCTTGAGGCATCTAATCAATCTTAAAATACTTAYGCATGCAAACTGTAACTTTTACATCAGTCTTTTAGTAGGTCTGAAAAATCTTCATCAGTTGAAATAGGGTAATAATAAAAAAGGAGATGTTACTATCAAAGGCACTGTGATGGGATTTCAAAGGAAATCTGTGTCTTCCGTCTTTGACTCAGTGAAGTACATTATATAGTACTGCAGATTTATACAAAACAGCTCTTAAATCTTTTAACTGGAATCATTTTGACKGTTAATTTCCAGTGTCATTGAAATACAGCAAAGGGCAGTCAGTAAGCGCTTAGTACTGCTCTTAGAAAATGTTTTCAGGAAATTACTATTAATCATATTTTTATGCTACCAGTCTGAACTATTAGTATGTCTTATCAAATAATTTCTATGAATTAAAATCTTAAATGCAAATGCAGCTGCTTGTTACCTAGCTTCTACAGCTAGTTCTCACAACTTACCTGAGAAAAATTCCCCTTTTGTTGTGAAAGGAATTGTACATTGTAGTATCATTAATACATGTAAAAATTACATCAAATTTGCTGTCTTCAGAAATAGGTCTATTTCAAGGAAAAATGATACTGCAAGTAACTAGGTAAACCTTAAATTGGTAGTTGTAACAAACAAATGGAAATAAAAATATATTTTAATAACCATGTCTTCTCAGCACAATTAAATCAAGAGACAAAACATTGTAAATAACTTTTTTATCTGCCAAAACATGAATTCAGAACAATTATCTTCTTTTATTACACATGACACCATAAACATGCAACAGTTCAACTCAGGTCCTCATACTTGCTTTGCATGTTAGAGATGCCATCAACTAAAACTAGGAAAAATGCCCCCACCAAACCACAAAAAAAAACAAGGAATAACCAACAGAACCGAAAACAGCAAATAGCCTTCATTAGATKTTGATATTTAAATGAAGAAGGAAATAATTTTAAACAGGTTGACATAAAAATGTATTTAAAAACATTCATTACTGATTCTACATTTGACTAAAACTTGAAAATCTTCTACATTATGGAACAAAAATACTTAATTTGCTTTGAAATTTTATTTAATAGAAGATTTAATGCCTGAAGATATAATGAACAAAAATAAAAATAGAAAAAACAACTTTATAAACCTTTACGGATAGGTAAGGCAGCAGTTAGCCCTGGCAATACTGGGAGAGGGTGGGGAGATCGAGCAAGAATGCCCTGCCTTCTGCTGATTTCAGCATCCCTGCTGTGCATTCCCTGCAGCAGCAGCTCCATGTGGAAACAGCCCCAGACTCTTGGGCCAGAGGCCCCTGAGCCCAGTCCTGTTTATTAAAGCCTCTCTGCTGCAGCTGCACCCTATCACTGATTAAACAGATGAGGATGAGGAAGAGGTGCCAGCCATAGTAAGAAGACAATAAACAAGAAGTGGCAGATGCCCATGACCAGCTATAAAACACTGCKTATTTTCTCAGGTTACAAAACCATTGGAAAACAGGGCCATGGGGCTGCTTGTAYGTATCCTTGTTTAACACACAAGAGAGGGATGTACCTGGGAAGTACTCAGTGTGGAAATTATTTGATTTGATAGATAGGCAGAGAGCTGCTTCAAAGGACTGGCAGTTACAAGCATATTCTCTGAAGGTGTAATTACTGAATTTCTCAGAAATTTATGTATTTCTTTTTAGTTTCAGTTACTCAAAGAGTWATAAAAAATAGACAGGGAATAAGGGCATTGGGCATTAGCAGCTGGACAGCAGCCAGGYCAARAGAGGGTACTGAYTGAGASAAGYTGAACMTGAGTCAGGAGCRTGCCCAGGTGGCCAAAAAGGGGCACCTGGCAACAGGCATCCTGGCCARTATCAGCAATAKTGTGGCCAGCAGGACYRGGGCAGTGRTTGYTCCCCTGTACTCAGCACTGGTGAGGGCACACCCTGAGTGCTGTGTCCATTTCTGGCTTCCTCAATTTAGGAAGGATATTGAGTTGCTGGAGTGTGTCCAGAGGACTGTGAAGCTGGGGAAGGGTCTGGAGCAAAAGTCCTGTGAAGAGTGGCTGAGGGAGCTGGGGGTGTTCAGCTTGGAGGAAAGAARGGTGAGGGGAGCCCTCATTGCTCTCTACAACTCCCAGAAAGGAGAGTGAAGCCAAGGGCAGTCAGTCTCTTCTCACAGGTAATCTGGAACAGGACAAGAGGACACAGCCTTATCCTATGCCAGGGGAAATTTAGGCTGGACACAGGAAGAAGTTCTTCACAGAAAGAGTGGTTGGACATCAACACAGGCTCTCTAGGTAGGTGGTGGAGTCTCCGTCCCTGAAGGTGTTTAAGGGAAGAATGGATGTGGCACTTGATTGCCATGGTCTGGTTGACAAGGTGGTTTCAGGTCACAGATGGGACTTGATGACCTCAAAGGTCTTCTCCAACTTAGTTTTTTCTATGATTCAGTGGATATTATCATATAGTTCAAACATTTTTAGACTTATGAATTTACATGCTAATCATGATCCGTTTATGCTGCCAAATGCAAACAATAACTTTCAGCAGTGCTTTATACCAGACTAAAATCAGAATAAAACAYTTATAGGTAACTTCTGTYTAAAAATTAGTCATYACKTTTAATGCTTTGTTTTTATTCCCARTTTTCAWAACCTGCAGTTACAAATGGAGATCAGTTGGACATAGCAGGGAAGTGTTGCCTGCCAATGTTTTCCAAATTCCTTTGAAGAGCATATTTGTGCACCTGTGTATTTTCAAATAACTGGGATGTCAATGGTATCGAAATAGGTACACCTTACCTTCTGGGAAAAAAAAGAGAAAAAAACAACCTGTTTTGTTTGGGTGTATAGAATCAATGCAAAGGAATTGTTGAAATTATGTTTCTCGTGTCCTAGTAATCTAGAGGCAATGTGTACATTAAAATCACATGGGAATTGGACCATGGATATCTAATGTAAAGCAACAGATAAAAAATACACAGGAGAGAGCTTAAATTTACCGCAGGTACACTCAAAAAAATGATGTCTCAGAGAAATCTGTGATTCTATACCCTAACAGATCAAATAACTAAGTAATTCAAGATAGTTTCACCTCTTTGCCTACACATTCTCATGAATGTGTATGGGGAATTATATCAAAGAACGTATATGAAAGCAAATGCATTTTGAAGTAAAAGCAAATTATTCATGAAAGTGAATCCTCTCATCAAATGTCAATATTGTAACACATTAAAGGAAAGAAAAATTTCCAYTAATTTCCTAAAGGCATCATGGGATGGGACAAAATTTCCAGAGTTCTACCACCTCTCCTTGTCATAAAAGGTAATACAGTTTTCCCTGTAAACTTGAATGAACTCTTGTCTCTTTTGTGAAGCAGAGTTTTAAAACTGCCAAAGGCACAGCTACAAGCTCCAAAATAAGGCATCAAGATTTTACCCTGAGTGCTGCATTTACAGATTCAGTGCCTGCAGCACACTATTGTGATCTATCCATGGGGTCTGTGGAAAAGGGTGGGACACTTATGGGGTCCAGGGGAATTAGTGGGATTACTGCAAGCTCTTATCTACTCCTGCAAATCCTGCAATAGTTGAAATTTTCTCTCTCTGAAGAAATACTGCATATTGCTAAGCCAGCTTGTCCACGGCAGCTGGACAAGCACTATTAAGCACTCTCAAGCACTATTAAGKGCCCAAGTGTAGACACTGAGGCTCAATCTGGATTGCTAAATAATACAGACCAGGGCCCACATTCTGGGCTCCAAATCCAAGTAGCAAAGCCTGGAGTACACACATCTAAACTTTTCCTGTCTGCAGCAAGATCCAGGACAGTCACTCTGGAGTCTTCCCAATTAGAGTAGTTTCTAGAGTTTTCTACCCCCAAAATTATGTTTGGGAAAGCATGGGTAGTCTCAGACAGAACAGTGCCAGGGAGCATCCTAATTACAAAGCAGAGCAGGCAGGCAATGGAGAGGATTGACACTATCTCTGTAATAACACACATACTCCCATCTTCTTGCCTTTGGGATCTTTGAAAGCTTCTGAGGTCCTGGTACAGGACTCACTCAAGGCTGGCCCCAACTGAAATCAAGACCTTGTGGAAAGGGCGGGATCTGTTAATTTACTCCTCTGTTACAATGAATTGAGTTAGTTCTGTTTGGACCTTAATCTGAATTATCATCTCATTAACAGGAAATATAATTTGTACCGACTGAAATGCAGATATACAATAAAAGAGAATATATTAATTTCCAGTGGTAAATCAGATTTGAATACATTTCTACGTCCATTCTAGAAGAAGTGATCTAGTCACCAATTTATGTTAGGAACATWTTCCCAGGTAAATATGGTAAAACAGGCCTCCATTCTATTTCTTTAGTAGGTCTGTAAYTTCAAATTTGTAGAAAATTTCACTAACATTGATGGGACTATTTGAAATTATTCTCAAAGTTAAGAAGATACTAGTCAGTATGTTCAGTATATTCCTCTCTGTACTCTCTCACCATCTTTTGGCAGCTTTTAGTTGTACTTTGGTAACAGGTGCTGTGCTATTATAACATAGCTGGAAAATCAAATTCACTCAAGTTTCTACCTTTTCCTGCCACCCCTTCAGATAACAGGGCAATATGAGGAGAGATTATAAATTGGGATCACAATTTACTGAAATTCTCAATAATCACATCAATATTAATAACAAAGAGAGTAGGAAAGAGAAAAGGCATTTAATCCACAAAAGGGTATTCACCACTGAACAAATGAGAGTTTTCATGGCTTAATGCTGGCATCCCCCTCCACACCCCTTCAGTCCAAGAGAATGATGAGGAGCTGCAGCAAACAAACCCCCTTAGAAGCTAGATCACCCCTGTTGTGGCACACCATCTCCTCCAATGGCTCCACATCATCGGTTCGACTCTGCGCAGCTGCCTCCAGCACCAGCGCTGCTCCACTGGGCTCTGCTGGGGCTGGGGCTCCCCACGGCTCGGCCCTGTACCTCCACTGCTGTCTCACTTTTCYCAGAGTGGCATCTTGATCTTGCCATTGGTGTCTTTCAGCACTATACACAGAAGATGTGGTTCACAGGAACAGGAAAAGGGCCAGTGGAGGAGAGGGGTTGGGTGTGCTGGGGCGACCCAATGCCTTCTTCCTGCACGGAGCCAGGCAAAAATGGTCAGCTTTCGATTTCCAGTCTCATTTTTTTCCCCCATGGGGAGTCACCTTCAGCGGTGACTTGGTGTGGTATTAAACAGACAGMGCCAAAATCTCCACCCCCTTGTCTCTGTACCCAGGACAGGTCCATATTTGCATTACAGGTTCTTGACMCTCTATGTCTGGGTAGTCAGTCTCATACAAAGAAAAAGAATATCCTTTCATCCAGGCTTGTCAATTTGTATTCCATGTTCCAGATGCATGAGCTTTCTCTACAACTAAGAACATAAAATGTGATCTGAAAGTCATGAGCAAAACACAGACTATCAGATCAGATAAGCAGTGAKTCTCGTGCAGACATTTCTGCGGAAAGGGGAGGCATCAGTAAATATTTATGGAAGAGAATAAAAACACAACATGCCACAGAGAGTATTTCTATGGGACAATATTCTGARCAGGTCTAATAAAATTAGCCTTACTGCCACAATAGACATGCTATTGCCATGAACTGTTGAACTGGTCTGTAAGCATTTATAACAAATAGCCACTCACAATTGTTGTAGTTATAGGTGCTGATTTCATTTAAGTGTAAATTGTGAAAAGCAAAGGCACTCCTTTTCAGTCCAAAATAATTGGTTTTGAATGGATTCACTGAATGGATTTTTACTCTTCTCRTTTTGCACTTTGAAGTCTTCCTCCAAATAATATGTGGTGTAGGTATTTCTTTTCCTCATCGTGAGGACTGGTTAACATTTTGCGACATTAAAAATATCTCTAGGCACATTTTCAGCCTGGTTTCCTGAGGAAACAAGGCTTAGGCAGTCATGCTGTCTGTATGTCTGTGTTTCTCTCACTAGTACCCTGGAGTGCCTTGGACAGTTTCAACAAAATTTGACAGACTTTGAGTTTTCAAAGATATCAAGCTCTTTCAACCAGCCTGCACAAAATATTGCCCTGGGGCCTCATTCAGGCTCCAGAGCTGTTTGTTTGATCCACCAGAGTTGAGTTGCTCTGTTTAGGCTCACCCAGCAGCCAAGAAATAGCAACTGGCCAGGATGTAAGCTCACAGAGAGCCGCTGGTCAGTTGGCACGGCTGCATTTTCACAAAGCCACAGTGTGTGATATTTCTTGCTGAGCTGTCAGGTCAAGAAAAATATTGATAGGGACTGAGARGTTGTGGGCAGAGTCATGCAGGAGTATGGACATGGCTGTGTAGAACAGCAAAGCTCTGGGATGCAACCATTCTATAAAACAAATACTAAGGAAAAAAAATTTAAAGCAAACCAAACCAAAATCAATAAAAAAACCTCTACAATTTTGTCACAGAAATACACAACAAAACAAAACAGAGGGTTCAACACTCACCACCATCCAAATATGTGCATAACACATCTGTTAGGAAGCATCCAGTATCTGAAAGCTACAGAAACAGACACACACATCCAGAACTCATGCAAGCATATGTGTGCGTGTAGATACATATTCATAACTGCATATGAAYGCACTAATCCTTGCACCTTCATGAGCTGATGGACATAGTCCATACAAAACCCCTCAAATCCTGTGGCCGTGTTAGTTCCAGCACATTTTGGTATCAGGACACCTAGTTGCTACTTGAATAGATGGTGGAGCACAGTATTGGGCCAAATTATTAAGATTAGGGTCAACTCTACCAATTTTMATGAAGCTTACTGAACTGGCTTTTATAAATGAAATTTCTGGATAAACCATGTTGCTGGTCCCTAGCACGGCTCATATTATTTAATTACAATGTGAGCTGCAAATAAGCTTCACAAGGGCAGTGGTAGCATAGAAACTTTCTAGTAGTTCTAGAAAGCAGCTTTGTGTCAGAAAAAATTTATTCTATTCTATTCTATTCTATTTCAAAATGTATTAACCATTTGCCTCTGCTCTTTACCATGAATTGCTGTCTGTCTTTGGTTAAGCACAAAGTGATTTGAGCCAAATGATTAAGGCAAAAATTAAATATTTTTGTATCATTTAATGAAAAATACGCATTAAAAAATTAAAATTGAAGGAAAAGCCCCAAAAACAAYATTTAAAGGGCATAACAGAGTGGACAGCAAATATCCTGTAAGAAACGCCAGCAGGCAGGAAATAACACAGATTAAATTCAAAGCAACCATTTGTGTCTTCAGTCTCTCCAAGAATGCTAGTATAAATCCAGCTGGCACCTCAGGTAGCTTCTCCAGCCACATCTGCCTGATACATTTGGCTGTGTCTGATACTTTTTTTTTTCTTTCTTTCTTTCTTTCTTTTTTTTTCCCCCCTTTTCTTAAAGAAAGGTCTAACTGCAGAGAAAAGTATAAATCATTTATTTCATAATTTCACGGAACAGATAATTCACCACGTGGCAACTTCTCTCCTCATCAGGTTTTTCCTACTGTTGCATTGCTGAGCAGGAACAACCGAACAGCTATGGCTGCCATGCTTCATATTATTTAGAGAGGCATGGCTGTATTTCCATCACATGCTTGTGGTTTTCCTTTTTCAGCACGGTGCCCAGATGTGAGCTTGAAGAAATACTAACTTCTTGCTGTTGCACCTAGAAAACCCTGAACCAAAGACAGCAATATGCCAGCAAGTAAATAGGTGCTCAGCCACAATACAGAAAGCACTAGCTGGTTAGCATCATGCTAGTCCAAAATGCTTTTACAAGATTTTGGAAATAATTTTACATCAAAAATTATTTGGCCAAATCTCACCTTCATTTAATTCTGTCGAATTTTGGCTTAAAATCAGGAAGGATTTGGATAACTAGCTAGGAAAGGATTATAGTCTCAAAACTTGAATCAAAACTTTCAAAAGTCTCTAAATTGGAAGTGGAGTTTTGCTACAAGCTGTCTTCTTTTGTAACAATGGGACAACATGGGATTATGGAATTTTAATGCTTTGCATTTTGGTTGCATAATTTTTAGTTCATGAAAGCACAAACTATTTTTCTACTTTAAAGAAATCTTTTGTTTATCAGCATGTATATGATACAGTCATCCTGGAAAGTTGTATTAAAATTCTCAGTTCAGATTTGAGTTAGAAGTGTTACGTGAAACCTCAAAATGACAATACTCTATTGCATCAAAAAAAAAACCAAAACAACAAAACAAACCAGAAATAAAAAAGTGCATTATTCAATCTATTTCTTTATGCCTGCACAACATCAAGCAAACAACTAGCTCTCAATAAATCATAAGAAATAACAAGTAAGCACAAGAGAGTACATTTGAAATAATCCCAAAGAATTAAGGCCAAGTAATTACAGCTTTTTAGATATGTTGACTATAAAGAAGTGTTTTCCTTGAGGGAACTTGAGGTAAACCATATGGCATACTGACCTAATCTTCAAAGGTACAATAATGGGAGGCTTTAGATGAAGTGTGGCATTGCTAACTAATTCTGTGACACAGATAAAGTATTTATGTTGCTCTGTAGATAATTTGGTAGTCTTTATTAACAAAATAGTTSTGTAACTTAATATTATGGCCAACATTCAAGCATAATGTTTTAGGACATAAAGCAAGCAGTGATAGAGCCAGGAAATCAAGTCGCCTATGTGGAACACTGATTCACTTCAGTATGAATCACTTGTGTCTAAAGACAGAACTGGTCCTATTTGTGTTTTGCATTGTGTCAATATTTCCATGGTAAATAATTGTTTTCAGGGCTTCWAGCCATGGAAAACAGATTTTTAATTAAAACTGGTATACAAAACACCAGGCCAAGAGTACCAATGTTAATGACTGGAAGYTATAAGTATTTTCACATGCAAAAGCCATTTGAGTCATTTGTATACATTTTTTAAGACAAAATTAATTTTCAAATGAATATTTGAACCATATTTACATTTTGTGAGCTTCAGAGGAAAAGATCTGTGAATTTCACTGTCTTCCATTTTTTTTTTTTTTTGGCTTTTACATTATTGTTCATTCTTTCCACTATCTATTCTTCAAATCCTTACTACTTTTTACTACAAGCATTTTTGTGTCAGGATTTCTTTAGCCACAGGTGTAAACCCAGTTGACCTTTGAGGGCTTGATTCTGTAGTCAAACAATAGCAGACTTAACTCCCAGTGTGTTCCCTGTAATGGGACTTATATTTACAGTTTATTTCCTAAATATTTCATAACAGGTAAGATGAAAATTTGGGCTATAAGTATAAATGCTTATGGTTCACAGGTTTAAATACAAACTTCATGACCAGAGCAAAAATCTTTCCAGGTAATGACAGTACACAAATAATTCTAGATTTCCCAAACACACAGCATGAACCCAAGTGTCATTAGTTTCTGGCTGGCATTTGGCACGCATACTTAAAACTTCATGTGTGATAAACTGACTTCTTCAGCAAAGTTATAGAAATAGAGGTGGAGATTTTTTTCTGTTCAGCTTGGGAGATAAACTCGGATGAATYGGACACTTCCATGTAAGACTGAGTATTAAACGTCCATATAATTTGGAGATTTCCCACCATGAAARTTATTTTTTTCTTAACTCCTTTCCTCCAGATTTCAGTGCTCCGGACTTTGTATGCATGTATTTCACTGCCAGGCACCTACCTTGAAATGAGTAAGACTGCCCGACACAGTTTAGTGAAGGGGGAGGAATTTAATAAGTGGTCACAAAGATTAATAATAGTAGGATATCATTATGCATTCTGTGAAGCTTATTTATCCTAGAATAGTCTGTCTTGGGAATCTTTGAAATGTTCTGGTCTAAGTCAATGTGGGGTTGTTTTTTTTTNNTTTTTTTTTTTTGTTTGTTTTTGGCACAATGCCAAAAGAGCTAGGTCAACTTATAGAAGTTTTTGCTAAGGAGAATTTTTACTTCTGAAGATGTTACGGAGTATAGATATTTCTTGCTTTCTCAGATGTAAGGAATTATCCTTTCATTCATGATTATATCTATTGTTAAGGTAAATAAAATTACCACCTCACAATTATGACAATGTCCAGTGAAATTAATAACACCATTTAAGTTTTCATTAAAGTGTGTTTAGAACAGCAAATGTAAATCCTAAAAGGTTTCCATAAAACATCAAATCAGAAATATAATGCTGTTTAATAAATACTAGGGACACAAGATGGTGATGAGGRTGATGATGATGATTATTATTACTATTACTATTATTATTATCTAAAGCGTTCTTAGAAATTTCTTCCACTGAGGATAATGCTACAACACTCACTGTCTTAATACTAAGAAACTTAATCCCCCATTTCCCTGACCTCCATTTTTAGGTTTTGTTAAAGTAAAAGGACAAAGCAGAATGACTACATAACTGTGATGGCTTGGCCTTTGACACCACCTATTACCCATGCAGTAGTCTTCTGTAACTTGGCTCATAAGAGTATCTTCTTTTGCACAGAGATGTAGATAACACCACGGGCAATGTAGAGTTTCAAAGATCTGAAGCCCAGCTTTTCTTTGYAATAAAGTAGAGACTCTAATTTAAAGCTGCAGATTTTTCCAAACTCTCTTTTTCAAAAAAATGGAATAATTGTTTTTAGTGTCAGGAGAAAAATAATTTCTTACTATCACAAGGTATTCAGGTCTAAGATATACAAAGAAGATGACTTTCTTTTAAAAACCTTTTTCTGCACAAAGTAAATGTGACGAACCCCTACTACCACTTCTTATTTTTATGGAAGAAATCTSTTCTTCCTGGCTTTTTATTTTTCTTTTCTCTATTCTGGCCTAAATTTAGTCAGATGAGTCCAGTTTTTAATCTGAAAATACTCTGGGGAGAAAATGGAGGAAATCATCACCCTTCCACTTCTTGGAGTGGAAGGTTGCTGACAACAGTGCACCAGCCTACACAAAACAGGAGTGAGAAACAGATGAGAATACAGRGCATAGCCTTGTTTTCTTCTCCGTATGATTCAGAAGAGCAATTCCTTGTGTGGGTGATATGTACTTCATTTGAATGGATGTGACATTTCCATTTTGCCCTTGTAGCCCAGCAGTCAACAGCTATGCATATGCCTCAATTCTTCTGACTCCAAACAAGAAAGAGGTGGTCAGGATAAAGTTAAAGGTCTTGGGTTTCCTGTGGTATACCCGCAGCCTCACTATGGATACTATTAGAAAATATTTCACACCTCCTATTGTCTTTACTTTTACAATAGGGGAAAATTTTCTCAGAAGTGTCAGTGGATTCATTATCTCTGGCACGGATTATCCGAGAGCATCTGCAGGGGGAATTTTCTCTGTAAGACTTTTGCTAAAGTCTCACAACAGGACACTCACTCTCACTGGGAGTTCCCTCCAAYACTTTATTGTCTCATTCGATTATTTCATTCTTGAAGCTGCCAAGTGGAATTTTAGCTAATGCCTACAGAGACTTTAGCTATAAGACTTTGCCCACTGCACTCTGTAGCAAGGCAGGACTGCATGAGCTGTCAGTGTCTTTGCAATGCATTAGAATTTCTTTGGAGTAACTTTATTTTAGAAGCTTACCGCCATCAAAMAGTGTAGAAAACATCCTCAAAGGGACATTTCTTGCCATCCATAGGTGCTGCATTCAGAAATTTGTCTGGAGCATGCATGTGTCTCTTTAGYCAAAATAAGACAGGTTCTATATTATATTCATAGAAACACGACTTTTCTTAAGTGAAGATGACAAAGTTATTATAGATGTCAAAGAGCAGCAGCTGTCTGCTCAGCTGGAAACCAGGTATCAGTAACAGCAGTCCCTGTGGGCTTACTGTGCATGAAAGGGTACACGTGAAAGATGATTCATAATGTCAGGCTCTTGAAAGACCAAATACCTTCTGCTTGTATGCTGCAGGGGGGAGCCTGTTACATAAAAATGTGCACCTATGAAAGCATTTAGTAATATCTCCACCCACAGAGATATCCAAAGACTGTCTGGACAAAACCTTGAACAACCTGTTCCAGCTCTGCTCCAGTTTTGAGTAGAGATGTTCAACTRGTTGATCTCCACAGGTCCCTTCCAGCCTCAACCACTCTCCTTCTCCATAATATCATCTGTGTGATAATGTGCAAAGTTCAATTTTTGCTGGGTGCCTTTCCTTCCTCAGCCATACTCCAATTGCTAGTTAATTTCATTTAGGATGCTTATAAGAGTAAAAAAAATAAAAAATGGTTCAGCTCTAGCTTTTTTCAATTTTTTATAGTTCAGATTCCAGAAGAAAACATTTAAATATTGCTTTTCTCCCAAAGAAGTTAAAATGCTTTAATTTTTTTTTTTTACCATTTTGTGTAATTTATTTCCTGTCAGTAATTGATAATTTTATTAGTCATGATTCAAATAACTTCTCTATATTGCCATGCTTCTACATACAGGGTTCAGTAGCAGAATTAGCTGATTTGTGTTTCATTGAAAGCAATACTTTCCCTTGAGCCCCAGGAGTTGTACTTAGGTCCTTGTCAATCTAGAAACAGGAGATGAAAAATGATAACTCTTTTTCATCCTTGAAGTGTCAGGACTAAAATCTCAACACAAAAAGCTTCTGAGACATGACATTTTGTGGTTGTGTTTTCTTTCMGGGTGAAAAACATGGTGGAAGCCATTCTGGCTTTTTAATGATTATCTCATTTTGATCTCAGTGCACCTGGTTTCATAATAATTTCATAGCCATACAAATTCAATACCATAGAATAAATAACACTGACCACTCAATTGCACTAGGYAGTTGGGGTATTGTTCTGATCCAAAAGACATGAAGGCTTGTCTTCTAAAGTTTCAAGGCTTGTCTTCTAAAGATTATTGTTTCAAGCTGTGARTTTGGAGGTTTGCATGCTTGTATTAAGCTTATGAAGAGCATCACATTGTGGAAAGATACTGGTATAAATATTGTAGGCAATGGACCTGGATAAACTCTCATAAAAAGGAAACCAAATGACCTGTTTCATATGTGTCTCTGTTTTCAGTTTTTTATTTTTAGGGTTTTTWAAAAGTTTTATTTATTAGTGTTTTGGCATTTTAAAAATGACTTTATTTTATGTATGCAKATTTTTTTTTTGCCATTCAAGGGTTAAACCACACAGACTGACTATGGAGTSTCCCTCATCCTGCATCCATTAGACGACTTTGAACTCAACTCATGTCTGCAATCCTCCTTCCATTACAAAGTAATGTCAAGATCTCTGCAAAGACTGTGCCCTGTTTAATGTCTTATTTGTCATCTAGTTAAATCCTACTGTTTGACATTTAGAATTAACTCTAATAGCTTTGCCACTTTCCTAGGATCTTCGACCCCATTCAGCATAGCTGTTGTATAATCTTTACTAAAATAGTATGCCTAAAACTAAATAACATATATGTTACATAGATTTTGAAATTGTAAAAGGCTATATAAACATAAAGTCCGTGGAGATTCAATCATGTTATTTCAAGTGTAAAGAAAAGAAAACAGATGTCATACATGAAACTTAAACTACCTTAATCATAAACAGAAAAGATTAAAAGAAGGGAGAAACTAGAGGTTGCTGTTACTCTTATTACAATCAGCTTCAAGATTACTTCTCACAGTTCTCCTCTTTTCCAAACGGAATTTAAAAAACAGCTGCGACAACCTGGAGTCTTTCCTTTTCCAGGCTGAACAAACCCAGTTCTCTCAGCCTTTCGTCTTAGAAAAAGCTCTCCAACCCTCTGATCATGTCTGTGTCCCTCCTTTGAACTCGCTCCAAGAGGACCATGTCTTTCCTGTGCTCAGGACACCAGAGCTGGATGCAGCACTGTGGGWAAAGTCTCACCAGAGCAGAGCAGAGGGACAGGATCTGTAGCCCTTCCCTTGTTCACCGAGGGAATCTCTCCATCACAGAAGGCCACTGGGTCTCTGTGTGCCCCAAACTTTCAGCTCCATTCAAATGCACAGAAAAGCCAGGGCATGTTCTGGACACTAGAGAGCCCAARTATCCAGAGGGAAACGTGACCTTCCACCAAGCCCTGAAAGCCTTTGAATTCTGCTCCATATTGGAGCAAAAACACACTAACCTCCTAAGGACCCATATACGGCCGACAGCCACAGATCTAGAAACCTACCTAAAGTTTAACGGTGTTGGGAGTTTTTTGACAAATGGAACACCCACCCTATAACAAAACCAGAGTAATAAACCAAGCTATGCTCTCTGTAGCCTTCATCTTAACAGAAGGTAAATTGCCGTGTCTGAAGGGATGCTGAGGGTTTCAGCCTAGCAGGACAGTAGTTTGCCACTACAGGTAGCATAAGGCAAAAGCAGAACAGAACAAAAAAGGTCGGGCAGTAGCTCTCAACATGGTGGGGACATGTAATTTCTTCAGATTCACTCACTCTKGAGTTAATCCAAGCCCTGCTCTATTTTCACAGGTGTTCAGCCATTCCCTGAATCTCTGGTTGCCTTATTCCCACCAGCGCAGATCACAGAGTAATGAAATARCTTCAGGTTGGAGTGTAAGGGTAGCCATCAGTACTCCCCTGAGGTCCTGTCCTTCAATACCTTTGTTTTGCTGGAAGTAACTTTGGTCACCCCAATCTGCTGTGATGTGGCCTACCAGGAGACAGCAGCAGACTCCTAATTACCCTCCCAGCTCTCAGGAGAGCTGGAATTTGGGCTATAAGTGGCATCTTTTGAGACACAAAAGGTCTCCGCCCCACCTAATACTACATTGCAAATATTCTGCTTCGTTGAGYAGTGGGCAATGTGAAGCATGAAATGAGAGCAAGAATTTATGTTAGCTACAAATGGAGACTTGATTGCAGAGCTTGGGCCTGTGTGTAAGATTTCCTTGTTTAGAAGGCATATGTCAAATCATCACAAATATTTTCCTTTCTCTTTTCAGACCATGTGCATATAATATATGCATATAGCAACTTGCTTTTCTGAAAAATGATGAATGAATTACATGTATAAAATGTCCACAAAATTATGAGAGTTTGAAAACAAAAATTAAAGCACATGCATCTGTCCATTTCTGGCATATATTTTACCCATCAGTCTTTCYTAGAAAATGCCCCAGAAGACTCACACAATTCAGTCTTACCTACTTTTAAGTCCTTCTACACTTCCTCTTTCTACACCACCCTCTTTTAATGGGAAATTATTTCTGAATAGTAAATCTCAGTCTACTTTCAAAATCCATTTCTTGCTTTCCTGTTAAAGACAGTTTTGCTGACTATAGAGAGAAGACAGGCCTTTAACAAGCTTCCCTTGAAACACTGTACTGAAATCTAATACTTTTATGGCTATTACTCATGTCCAACACAAGGCCACTCTGCTATCTATGACTTCAGAACAAGAGACACTCAGAGCATAGATCCCATGTTTATTACTGCTTGGAAAAAAGCTATAAAATATTTGTGTGTTTTCATAATCATAGAGTGTTCAATACAATAATTTCCAAAACTGCCAATATGTCAATGCTGCCCACTTTTCTGGCCCAGCAGTTTTATATATCTTTAGTTACATTAACCAGTTTTCCCCTTTCTTCAGCTGTCCCTGTGAAGTGCCTAGAAAATAATTTCAGTATAGCTTGTCTGATGTTCCACGTTTCTTCTTCTCTTCATACAAAGTATTTCAATCTAAATTAAACAAAATTGCACCAATTGTAAAATTCTGCAGATGGAGAAGGGTTGGWTGTTTTTATTACTTTTTAAAGTGTGCAAATTAATTTTCAAAGAAATATAACAAAGTTTTGTCTCCATTCAGATTCATTATCTGAATAAGCAGTGCTTTTGTAAGAATTGCTATTTTCACCATCTACTCTCTGGAAATTTTAATGACAATCAATGAAATCATTGAGTTATAAGACTTCTTTCTGCAAATAATTTTTAAAAGTTGTGTGATGGTTTTGCTCTGAACAGCTCTGTCTGTTTCTTTTTCCCCAGTTTATGTGAGACTGAGATACACAAGTCATTGTGATGATTCTTGAAGCATTTTTTAATTCAAATAGAGAGGGTTTTTGAATTCGCATGTGATGGCCATAACCTATATTACTGACAGAACAGATGGGTTAATTTTTTTTGAGGGAAATAAAAAAGACTTCCATATGAAAAGAAAAAAAAACCTTTTTTTTCTCTGTGTATTCCTAGCATTTAGAAAATAGGAAGGACAATCCATTCTGAGATATTCTGTAGACATGAGATTTTTCCCTTGCGACTTGTTGAGGGTAATGTTTTTAGGCAATCACTGAGTGAAACAAAAAACATTTCTATTTTTAAGATGATGTAGGATAAAATTCTTGTTTTGCAAAAAGATAAAAGTAAGATTTTAATGTGCTCACAATCTCAGAGTAAAARTAAAAATTAATGATGAGATAAATACAGTGAAGGGACTGTGTGAGAAATTCTGGCTTTGTGTACAGAAAACAGAGCAGAATCCAGAGTACACAAACATTTGTAGGCAATATGTTAAAGAAATAACTCATTGAAGACAAACTTGCTCCAAACCACAAAATCCACCAATCCAATGTGAATATTATCAGAAGACTACTCATTGAAAACCATTGAAAAAAACCTTGCCCTTCTGAATTTATGAGATTAAAGGGATTAATGAATGATCTACTCAGTGACTGAACAAAGAAATCTCACCTTTTTTTTGTCTGCACTTGCACACTAATGTTAATTTTAATTAGGTAAGRTTCATACAGCTGAAACTAAACTAGTTTTCAGAGCTTCAGTACCTGCAATAGCCGACCTCTAAAAATCTTTCTGAAGGTTACCATTACTCTGAAGTTCTTTCTAAAATGTTTTTCACACATTTAATGTGACTTTAAAAAACCCATCTTTTAACCTCTATGAATATATCAGGAAGACTGATGAGGAGAAGTTATGAATACAGGAAAAACAAATGAATACAAACTTGTCATGAGTAAACACTGACTGGAAAGTAAATTTCTTAGAATTCAAGGAATAGAATTTTGGAGGAATCTTCCTACAGGTATAACATGGAAGTGTGAGTTTACACACTTATGGAAGACAGGACAGGAAAAGATTATTTGCAATAAAAAGGTCTAGACTTCTTAATGTTCTGAGAGGGACTTTCCAGTTTTATGTTCTTACATCACATTAGAGAAAACTGCAGGCTAATGGAGTGTTGAAGCTCCACACATGARCAAGTGTCAAGTCTTTAACCCAAGGGAGTCTCAGTTTGGTTTTGAACGGAATAGTACTCACCACATGACAAAGTGTCTAAAATACTCAAAAGCATCAAAGGTAAATGCCCATTTTCAAGAAATTTCTACTCAGCATCTTACATCTCACTCTCTTAGATAAGTAAGATGCTTCTAGAAATATAACTTATTTCCTTAAATCATGTGGTTGCTTTAGAAATCTGTACTCATCAGCTTCCCTAAGTGCATGATCAGAAAAACAATAATTAAAAAAAATTATTAAAGGCCAGCAGGAAATGATAGAGACATTCTGGAGTTTATGATCCAGCATATGACTTGATACAATGTTTCAGCTTATTTTAATACAACTTTACATTAAATCGGATAATTCTTAAATTTCAGTTATCTATTTGCCACAGTATAAAATTGTTACGTTTGAATAAAAAGCACTATAAACCTGTAAAATACTAGGCATTTTGGCTATTTCTGTATTGCTTCAATTAATCATAGCAACCTATCAAAATTTGATACAGTTTTAACATTGCTGGTAACTATCTGTTATTTTTTAAGCTAGTTTTGAAGTAAAACTTTAAGCTAATTATTATTTTTGCTGACAATAKTCTAGAAGTTGAAGTTCAGCAGACATTCGCCACATTTATATGCTTACGATTTTTAATCTAATGTATAGTTAATTGAGGCATGCTTTCTACAAGGAAASTGTGGGAAAACATAGATAATTAACCAGGTTGCAATATTGCATAAACACTTAATTGGGTAGAGACTTGACAACACAGCAAAAAAAAAAGGATATCAATATTGTGCTCTTTTTTCCTCTATTTCTTGTTGCCAGTTTCACTGTGCTCCCTCCTACCCCACACATCTGAAGGAGAGCAGTAGCAGCCCCAAGGAACACTTTCTCTTGGTTTCACAGCGAAGTTCTATCTTCTGTGGACAACAGCTRGCAATTAATCACAAAAACCCTGGTCCTATCCAGACACATTTATAATCCAGGTGTCCTTCTGCAAATTTAGGCTGTGAGTGAGATTATGTCTGCCTTTTTTACGTTACTTGGTCTCTTGGCTTTACAGCACAGTACCCCCAAGAGGCCTGTTTAAGTCAGAATTCAAACAYAATAGTTCACTGATGGGTTTTTAATGAACAAAGCTGAAACTAGACTAAGGTAAAAAAAAAATAAATTAATAAAGAGGGTAGCAGGGAGCATTTCAAAGAATCCTATCTAAACAAAACACAGCTCGACGACCATGACAGAGGTAATGAGTGTTTTTACTTGAAATCACTCATAAGAAAACCACCCAAATTTTCAGTTCCCAGTGCCTTTCAGTGGCCTGTTGGTCCTGGCTCATGGTTTTGCTCAGAGTGTCTGTAAAACGGTAACGCTAATCTTTGGAAGCAATTTTTCCCCCCTTCATGGAGATTCTCTGTGATCATGAGCCAAGAAGGACTAGGTAGAGCTCCAACTCATTATCATGTTTATCACATGGCATTAAAAACAGCTGGGCAAATGGTAGACTGATGACAGTGACACTGAAAGAATGGCAGAAAAGAGAGAAAATGGGAGAGGGAGCATCACCSGTACTTTTTTTTTAAATTGGCAGTTCCCCTAGATTTTATTCATGAATGTATGCAATGTAGTACATTTTGTACTGGAAAGTTCTGCTTTGAGTAGCAGTCAGCCTGTTGAAGTAAAAACTCCTGGAACAGTTGTCWTCAAGTGTTTTGATTGGAACCATGTTGTTTTAAGCAGATGTGGGGTCGTATTTTGCAAGGACCCAAGTGCTGAACAYCGTAACTGAATTCACTCACAGGTGAAATCACCCTGGTTGGTATCAATCAGGGAGCATGCAGCACTTTCTTCAACATCCAGCCAGGGTCAGAGGAACTGGCTCCATAACTGGATTGGGACTGCTGAGGATGCTGGAAACACCTCTTGCTGCAGTTTTTACTCACAGCCCAGTGAGAGTGATTCTGAGGCTGAATGCTGAATAAGATGATGAATAAACATTTGTTTGAAGGTCTGCCTGGTTTATATACATTGATAAGGATGTTTCCAGCTGACTTGTCTCTACCATTTACATAACTCTTACATAAAGGCTACTGAATATTGCAGTCATTCTATCTTCCACTGTAGAATGATAGGATAGCATGCCTTGAAACTGTGGTTTCTGGGATATATCTGTTGCTGAAAAGTGTCAGTTAATTCATCTGAGTGAAGGACAATAATGTGACAGTGAAAAAAGGCTGTCATGTAATATGATAACATTGGGATTTTTCTCTTCAAATGAATTATGTAGTACTCTATGTGTTTGGGATTTAGAGTCAATGGCAAATTTTACCTCACTGAAAAAGACAGCTGAATGATATTATCAATTTAAATACCAAGTTAAGATAAAACATATATTGTCAGAGTCCACATGGTGGTCCATACAAGAATGGATATGCTGGGTTAATACTGCTGTTTCAAAAGTGAARCCATAAATGGCTGGGCAAAATTACAGCAGAGTAGTTACAAGTTACCACCAACTTACATTTCGGACTTTGTTTCCTTCTCACTGCATCATTATTTCATTAAATATAAAGAAAAGAAAGAGAGAAATTAAAATAAAATTGATTAGTTAGGATTTGAAACGTTACTATACAACTCTGAATGGTCAAGGGTCTTCTGTTAAGGGCTGTGYTCAAAAAACCCTGTCCAGCTTCCCCACAGCAACCGCTCACCCAAAACAAATGCCCTGTGGCTTGCATGGGTGCCACCAGCAGAACTAAACCTGCATACTCATTCTGAGAAAGATGCACTAGTCCAGAAATGTTATTATGCTCTGACAATGATCCTGAWAATTGTAATGAAATGCCATATGGTAGGTTAAAAAGCAAAAGAATGAAACCGCATGGGAAGCTTTAACCTACCCTGTCCATTTCTTTTATTGTTAATGGTGTTTTTGGTTATATGCCACCAACATGCACAGGGAAAGAAGTTACATACCCAAGGGACTTACAGTCCAAGGATCTATTTTTCCTTACTGCTGTATAGGACTGTGCACYGGTATCAATGTACCACCACTGAATATATTTTCTGTTTGCCCATTGACTAATGTGTTGAAAACTGTGTTTTATTCAAGGAAAGCTCCTATCCATATAAAATGCAATTCTGACAGAATAATTAAGGTATATTTGAGTACTGAAAAGGACTAGCATTTGTTAAAAAAAACCACACAAACTGACTGGCAAGAATATTGATTTATATTGAATTGCAGGTTTGTTCATCTCTCTAATAAAATAAACATTTTAAAGTAGTCCTACAACTGGATATTTCAACTATTTAGATAATGGGGTTTTTTTTTTGTTTTGTTTTTTTTTTTTTCTAAATCACTTGGTTTTGCTAACTGATTTGTTAACTTCCTGAATTTAGATCTTGTTACAAGTTTTCTGCTTTTTCTAATATTACCTCCCTGCCACTGGATAATTTTCCCTCTAGAATCCTATTAAAATATGATTGAATGTATAGCTTAGTCAGTTGTTAACTATTCAGCTTTATCTTACTATTCAAAACTGTAAACTTTACACACTTTTGATTGCTATTTCTTTGGCAGTGGCATTTTTTGTTTGTTTGTTTTGTTATTGCCTATTGCTAAACAGGTCTGCATAAAATATATTTATTCATCAGAAAAACTATAGCCTTTCAGCATTTTTAAGTCCCTCCTCGCATTTTTATACAACTGCAAAGAAGTCTAGGTAATTCTGTAAATAGAATTCGATCTAACTAATGCTATTTCTTCTTTAGTGCTCTGTTGCACAGGTATGTATGAGGCTGACAGAATATTTGCTCGCCTTTTGTAAGGAAAATCTAAAAGTGGTAGAGCAATCAAACCTTAAGTTTCTGAATATTGATTTTCTGGTTGAGGGTTCGGGTTTCTGCAAATCATATCATCTTGCCTATCACAATTTGAGAGTGAATGCTGCATGTTATGTCCTTTAAACATAAACTGTYCAAGAGAATAGTAGTGTAGAAGCAACTGTTTTCTTGTGTTGTAGCTTTTGTTCATGAGCATTCTGACATAGTGCAGTTCATTAAGGAAAGCTTAATAAGCATTTGCTATGAGGTAGGARTGTAAAAGCAGAGAAAAGTTGCTCTGTCACAGAAGAAACTTGGGATTCCATAAGGACCTTCTTTCAAGCTGTCTTGCTTAAACAATATAGCCCTWAGGTCCTTGTTTTCATCATTCTTAGTTTTCATACTTAGAAAGCCTTGTGAATAATTTTGGTCTATCAAGAATATCTATCTTTCTTGAATCCCCTTTTTTATCTCTGAGTTTTTCTCCCCTGGAGCATTAACTACACTGACTGATGACAACCTTTCTTTTGCTGAAATCCTCAATCAGTCATAAATCACTTCTTATCTGCACTATTGCAATTTCCTCTTCACAGTCCATATAAATCCTTATTATCTCAACCTCGGGAAGACTGAAGTATCCTAGCCAGGGAGTTCTATCCAGTAAATATCACTACATCAGATTCATCTTCCAGATCATTCCCTAGCTTTTTGCTTCAAYTGATAATCCAAAAAACTTCAAAAGGACGTTTTCAAAATGTTGAAACATTATTCTAATTTTCTACATAAACTTGTTGTCAACTACACCTAACTTTACTCTTCCCTCTTGATCCCTTCTCCGTCTCTGCTCCATCATTGGAGCATATACTCATATCTCATTTGAGCCAAACAAAATTCCCTATCTTTGAGGTATSTGTCTGACCAAGTAAATTTAAACCTCACATTACTCTTTATTTTAAGATAAGTTGTTTGATTTTGTGTAAATCTATGCATGATATTGCTTTATGTCTAACATTATTTCAGAATTTGCCAATACAAAATACTGCAGAATAAAATCAGAAAATAATGCCATGCAATTCAACAGTTTTTTTCATTTTATACTGGATAACTTAAATTAATGTGTGATTTGAGTGCGCTTTTGTTTACATGAGTCATCCCAAAACAGTCCRCAATTTGTTCTTTTTAACCACATAAATTAAAAAGGGAGTGTACATTAAATACACATACTTAAACAGATAAAATTTATAGCTACATGGTGAATTTGAAAGTTTTTACTTTTATAAACAAATGCATTTAACCAAAGATTTAAATGAACAATAATATTTGATTTTTAAAAATTTGTTTAAAAAGAACTTTAAATCAAGGTATGAAACAAAATTTGATGAAAGTGCTCTGGCATGAAGCATTAAAAAACTTGTGAGAAATGCTTTATAAAATGCAAAAAAAMCCTAAGAAATCAAATAAAATCCACATTAGCTTTTTCTAGCAGCGAGGAGTTTGTGACTAAGACCTTCCAAGCTGAGTAAATACAATTTCTCTGCTATTAAAAGCATCCAACCTTTGTAAGGCTAAGGGGATGTGASATTTTCTGTCTGAAAAATCAGATGTATGATGGTCAAAACAAGCTCACACTGCTCCTAGGGAAATCTTAAATTAATTACAGCACCCATTTTAGGCCAATGCATACTGGGAAGCTGCCTTTGATACTRTATCTAAAAATACAAGAATTCAAGTATAGATTTTGTCACATTCTCATCCCTGTCACAATGAGGCTAGTCTACAGCATGTGAGCTCTGTTTTCTTTTATTTTTTTAAAATGTTGGTGTACAAACTGAAGTAGGAAGTAATTGCACTATAGGAGAATACTTCCTTTTACAGGCTAATTGAAAGAATTTTTTTTTTTTTTGTTTTAACTTGAAGAACAGATCTGTAAGATCTGATTTAAAATAATAAGGATGCTACACTCCAGAAAACTGTACTTAYGAAACACCCTGACTTTTCAATGAGGTACAAAATACCATGTGGTATATGAACACTGCCAATAGAAGAGCAGCAGAGAGAAACAGAAACAGAAAACAGGGACAAGGTCAAGTCTGGAATATTTCAGAGATTGAACAAATGACAGATGAGTGTGATAGAGGCATGAAGAAATAGTTTCCTGGAAACTTACTTTATTATTAGAAYATGAGTCCTGAGTATCTATCTGTTGCACAATCCTCAACTCTAGTTAGGTTGACAGATTAAATAACTTTGTGTTTTCTTTCAATATAATGGCTTGGTCACCGTAACTTCTTATATTCAAATCACAATTTGGCATACTGTCCATAGTTGGCTATTCACCTTTTTTTTTTTTTTTTTGTTATTCCAATTAGAAGTCAGAAAACTGTGTGCAATATATCTCTACAAAAGCAAAAAAAAAAGATATTAGGCATCCACAGTTTCTCTGGAGATTGTTATATACATTGCTGTACACATTTCAATTATACACCAGTGCAGAGACCTGGGTAACCATACTTTACATCATTTAACATCATCTGTGAGAGTTTAAAAGAATCTAAATAAGCTTCTTTGGATGCAGGTGAATTTAATCTATAATTACTACTTCATAATTGTAGAATTACTAATGTGGAAATAGGCCAGTCTTTTTCTATACAAAAACCTGATAGAATATAGAAAATTGCAATTTTTTCCACTGTATTTTGGTATAGACTACCACAATTTCTAGATAAAATCATTTGATGTGAAAAGGCAAAGCCAAACATACCAAAATAAAGATTTCTTTTTTATAACACTGAACACAGAAAAAAAAAGAGATAAAATTGAAAACTGATGAAGAAGATAAGATTTCCTGATATACCTAAAAAAGCATCTTGAAAGAGACTTATGAATGTGACAACAGTACAACTCAGGGGAAGGCTTAAGAACCACTGGCTGTATGAAGATTTATTGATTTCTGCTTAAGTAGTTGCTGAGTTTTGTCTGTAGGCTTTCCACCTACCRAGTGTTACACGCACTCCTTCCGAGCAGAATGAAACAGATTGGACCATTTCAGCTTGCATCCCCAGGGAAGCCAATCTCAGAGGCAGTARCAGTGAGGAGCTCCAGGGACAACAACTGCAATTGCAAAGATACACACAGCAGTTATAGTGAGGATTATTAATTAAGATGCTTACTTCATGAGGTGTTACTAAATGGTATGCTACAGCAGGCATGGGCATGCTCTTCTGCGAGCCTAAGCTAACAAGTGCCATTTAACTGCAATTAGAATATCATGGAGCCCAAGCTAATTATCCATGGTCTAAAGCATGTTTTATTATTTTAGGAATGATGCCATGGTAATGTGGCATTGGATTGTATTGGTTGAGAGTACAGAAGAATGAGATTATTTGCTAGCTAAACTCATGTAGACACTGCCATAATTTAAGCATAAGATTTAGGTTGCTCAGGAAGTTTAATTGTGTGTTTATAAACTGAATATCTTCTACAAGAAAAGCCAGAGCCCCAGCCAAGAGCGAGATGAGTTACTGTCTGTTTCCATGCTGATATCTACTATGTAGTAATTTATATTTAATCTAATAAAATCCCAATTTCATTGCTTTTTAACTATCAATAAACATCATATTGGAAATTGGGGAGAAGTGAGATCACAAAAAGGTTTAACTGATCTTCCTCTCTCTTTGGAAATATTTCAGATTCCCACAAAATTACAAAAAAAAAAATAAGCTGCTTGCTAGAATGATATATGGTAAATGAAGATTGACTTGCCATTAATGGATAACAAAGAATCATAGAATCACAGAACAGGTCAGGCTTGAAGGGACCACAGTGAGTCACCTGGTCCTATTCTCTGCTCAAGCAGGGTCATCCTAGAGCACATTGCAAAGGATTGCATSCAGATGGTTCTTGARTATCTCCAGGTAGGGACACTCTACATACAACCTCTCTGAACAATCTGTTCCAGTGATTGTGGAAGACAGAACAAGCCTTATAGAATGACAGCCTTTTTCACTGTTGTTAATTCCTGTCCTGAAAGCATTCTGGAAATATTCAGCTGCAGGTCATATAACCAGAGAACAAATTGTATATAGCCAGCATGTGGTCACCTCGTGCATGAGGCAGTGATTGGTTGGTGACACACATGGATACTGCGCGATCAAAAAGGTGAAAGGACACATGGGTGGCAATGCCATAGTGCCGGGCAGTCAATGCGTGCTTGTTTTGTTTAAGTTTAGAGCATAGAAAGGCTTGGTTTTGTGCCGTAAATAGTTTTTGTTTGGGGCAAGCAGGAAGGAGCTTCGTGTGTCTTTGTTCCCCATCGCTACAAGTGCTCCGCCATTCCCTCTGTAAAGAAGTTCTTCATATTCAGATGGTACTTCCCGTGCATCAGTTTCTGCCCGTCGCCTCTTGTCCTATTGCTTGCACCAAGAAGAGCCTGGCTCCATCCTCTGACACACTCCCTTCAGAYACTGATAGACATTGCTGAGGTTCCCCTCTTAGTCACCTTTTCTCAAGCCTGAAAAGGCCCACCTCCCTCAGCCTTTCCCTGTCAGAAAGATGCTTCAGTCCCTTAATCATCTATCTTATCCTCCACAGGGGCTGCTTCTGGAGCTCCATAACTCACTCATACTGAGGCACTCAGAACGGGACGCAGCACTCTATACATTCTTAGAAAATGAATTCTGTTCTCAGAGACAATTTTAAGACAGTTAAAAGACTTCTTATTTGGAGGATAATATCACTTGCTGTGGAGCCATCTCTTATGAAGGTGTAAGGTGAGTGGAACTGAGATGCTGAAGGATGCAGAACCGCAAAATCAGAGCTTCCTGAAGAAGCTCTCATTCAGTACTTAACTGAAATAAATGTGTAACAGTACAAACTACAATTTTCAGGCAATGGTTTTATTTTAAAATTGTCTTGGACAAAAATATTTATTGTGTTTAGTAAGTCCAACAGAAATTAGTTGATATTCACATTATGAGCAAAGGCTGCATTCTATAGGAAAGGAAGAAGATGCATTTGAAAATGCAAGRCAAGTGAAATTTTGGAAGAATCTGATTCTTCACCTGCAATTCAGTTACAGACTCTAATTCTGGCCTGTCCTAGACCTTTGTAAGGCCATTGAAAAGAGGACCAGAGAGAGGGTTCTAGAAAAACAACAAAGAGAATATATAGCAAAATATTTAGAAGACCCTGTCATATTTTCCTGCATATGCCACAAATGATGGAGAAAAATACCCTCAAAATAATAATGTTTTGCAGTCTGAACAAAAGCTTTCAATCCCCWAAGCTAAGCAGGCAAAAACTGGTACATTGACCAAGGATAAGTGGGACCATACCCAAAGTAATTTGACCACCAACACCCACAACACAGCCACAGACCCCAGAACTTCCCCAAGATCCCATAAACCTGATTTTCCAAAGGTAAGTTTGCTAGAAAGCGGAGTATTTGGAACKTTATTTTTCAAGGCTTTGTATGTCTAAAACTGCAGCAATGTATAATGCACAGAACAATGACAGTGACTTCAGGTACTGAAATTTGGGATGAGACWMATAATCATTCAACCCAATCCAAAAGGAAGACTACCTCRGTAGCAAAATATCATTAGAGAAATTATGTGGTGTCACTCATACTTTGCTCAATCAAATTATATTTTGGCATTAACCAAGTACAGCTGTCCTATTTAATATAAACCTGAATGCAGTGGGCCTGTAATCTTTGAAACTGATGTCAGAGGAAATAAGGAATTGCAGAAGGACAAAAAAAGCATAAAATTACAAACAGAATAATCAATATGGTACAGCATCTGAAGTATTTTSCCATTCAGAAAAAATGTACTACAAATCTAGCAGGGGAAAACAACAGTAACAGCTTATAATGCAGTCCTGAAAATTTGGTGGAGATGGACACAAACTGAAATGAATTGCATCCCAGCATTCTAAGAAAATGAGGAGGAGGGGTGAGATGAACCTGCTAGTTTGTGAAAGAACACCTTAAGTGATAAGACTAGAACTAGCACCTGTACTAAAGCAAAGAAATCCCTTAAACATCTTTAGGMAAAGTAATGTCTGTGCCTGAGGGGGCACAGATCCACAGATGCATGYCACTGTGACACATCACATACCCATCAAAAGTATCTGATGAATATCATGGAGTACTCTGCCTTCAAATATCTCACCTTAACTAGACATAACATGCCATATGTGATTAGCAGAGTCTGAATCTCTACTAAATTAGCACAGTATCACCAACAGAGCTGTGTCCATAATAATGCCCATAAATCACTTGTAAATGCAGTTTCTCAGTTAGTAGCTTTCCTGCAAGTAACTGCAGTGCTGTGCCTCATAAAAATCTGGCTTTGAACATCCTGTTGTGCTACTACAGGGGTTTGGTATSCTCATTCTTACGCCATCTAGACTAAAATGGTCTGTTCTGGTTCTGTGTTAATCTTCCCTGACTGCTGGGGAAATGTCCTCTTGCCTTTTCCTCTTGAGACATGGCTATTCCCACAATGGGAATTTCTTTATTAAGAAATCTTGCTTTATTTCTCTCTTAACAGTTGTCTTCTCAATTTTTTCCTCCCTGTGGGGCCATTTTATGAGATGTAACCAACTTATAAATACAGCACTATTAATGTTTGGCTCATTGCATACATGACAAACATCTATGCTGCATATTCCTCTTGACAAATCTTCTCCTAAAAAGCCACCCAAAATCTCTGAAAAAAATCACTATGGGACAAATAGATYCCTCTGATAGACAGAGTAGGCTGAACATAGCAAATCAGTGTAATTTTCTATGAAGCATTTATTATATCTAGAAACACATTTTTCAAATGTACAGACCACACTGTCACATTTTTTTAGATTGTGTTTGAGTTTGTGAGGCAGATTTACTTCATTTCCATAGGATTAGCTGAATAGTTGAGAACATGARCTTTAACTTTTGAGCATTGTTGCTCATCATGTTACTTCACCTTGTTGCTGCTTTGTCGCTGGATGAATATCAATCCTGAAAATTCAGAGAAACAAAAAGTAAGATCTGTCAAGGGGGTTGAATCTCTTACCAAAATAAAATGTGGGAATTTAAAGAGGAAGGAACACCTGTTCAATCATTATTACATTGTGCTTCATGATTGTGCAGGCTTTCTGTAAAGCATCATATGTAAAACACAGCCACTGTCAGATTTCATTCTATTTGCAGATAATTTCTCTATTCAGACTTGCACAAAAGGGAAACATAGGTACATATTGTCCAACTTAAAAAYAATATGGCCACCTCTCTGTCTGGTTTATTTAATTGCTTTTCCTGACAGGAATTGTGGGAAGCCTCTCTCTTCAATGACTGAATGTCCTATGACATTAAAAAAAAAATAAAATCAAATGTTTCAATTTACTGATCTGTAAACGTCTGTCCATTCCACAGCTATTGACAGTAAAGAGTTACATGTGTTGTCTCCTCTGAGGCAGGCACATGCTGCGGTCTGTTTAAAGTTTGTACCAGGAGTGTTCGCTGAGAGCTGCTTGAAGGGCCTCCTCAAGCATGTTCATCTGATAGACACCGGCGATTCCTCACATCAAGCAAAGAGCCAAAAGCACAGCCAGCGCTGATTTGATTTTAAATCTACATCTCACACAAAGTCAGTCCTAGATCTGGTCTTCTACCTAAAGCATGAAGGATTTCTCTTAACAGCGGAGACTGGGTACAATATGCGCCAGAATTTTCAGAGTCTCTGAAAAGCTGATATGGAGAAGATAACTGGAGCATGGTACAGTATTGGAAGGCAGATCGATGTCCAGTAAGACAACAACTGAGAAACTGAAGATGCCACATCCTTGGAATTCTTCAAGGCCAGGCTGGGTGGGGCTTTGAGCAATGTGGTCTAGTGGAAGGTGTCTGGGTTGATGACAGCAGAGTCAGAACTCAATGATCTTTAAGATTCCTTCYGCAGCAACCATTCTATTATTGTGTGATAAGGCACAAGGACGGAGGAGGGCACAGGGATGCAGCTCAGTATCCTCAATTTTTGCTTGTGATATTCCACAGGAGATAGCTGGCATGTGAGTAAGGCTTGCTGTTTTTATGAGTAGGTCCCTCAAGTCACCTTTTGCAAGGATTTTTAGTCTCTTGAACTTGGCTTGGTTTTATTCAGCTCGAAAGGGATGTGGGACTGCAAGGTGGATGGCCTGGGAGCTTCGGGATCTTCAGGGGCACTCTGGCACCTCAAGACACAAATGCAATTTAAGTGTAAACATGTTAAATCTGATGCTTCTGAAAGAGACTTGTTCATGGCAAGAATATACCTCCTGCTCAATCAGCCAATATTTATGCAACTGAAAATGTAGCCTAGTTTTTGGCAGGTATGAAAGAGTGCCCAAGTGTATCGAAGAACTTCATACAAATCTGTATATATAAGGTATCCTTCCAATACACATATTAAGAGGTTTTACTGTTCACGCAATCCACCTCAGTCTCACTTTGCCAGGGACACACATACAGGAGCTTTCTTTCTYACTCAACTCTCCCCTACAGACAAGTATGAATAATAAGAAAATGGGAACACAGGACCAGAGACAAGACTTGAACTGGGTGAGGAGGATTTAATGGTCAAAAGAAGATGTGAAGATTAAATCAGCACTGCAGACAAGGATGTGATGAACCACAAGAGCTGCTGAGATGACAAGAGTCAGAGGTAAGTTGGAAGATCTCAGGAAACAACAAGAGACCACTGACATCTGTTTAGGCAGTGCTTAAAAGGCTAAAATTCCTGTAGCTGGCTGAATCTTAACCACTCTGAGACACTCTTGTGCTGAGATTGTGTTCAGAACTATCCAAAGATGATAAAAAAGRGATGAACATGTTACAAAAGGGACAGCATCTTCAAAGATTCAGTAAGTATTTCTCTGAGCTAAAGATCCCACTTACAAAGAGTGACTTTGCCAGGAGACTGAACTCGGGAGGTGAAATCTGTAACAGGGAGGCAATCCAACTTTATTCAGTGCAGTCTGAAAGGCAGAATGACTACTTACCTCTCTAAGTTTTAGGGCACAAAAMCACATTTTTGTCTGTATCTTGGTACAAAAAAAATGGAAAGCRAGTCAGTGAAAGAACCATAACCAAATGCTACTATCAGAGGTCARGGATTTGAACTAATAATCAAAGTAAATGTATCAATCATTTAGCTTTGACAGATTTAACTGTCCCCAACATACTTCTGTGTCAGCTGGAAACAGGGTATTACCCAGTGCGACAAAATATACTTGAGAGGAAGAGGGTTCATTGGACAAAGCTCATGAGGGCTGGTGAGGGYGAGTTCTGCAGCACACAGGTACTGAGCCCAGCTCAGCAAAGGATAAATGCATGCTTGATATCTATTCATCTTTTTTGGCAGCATGCTCCCTGGGGTGACAGCTGTGAAAAAGGGGTGCCATCAACATAGCTCTGGCTAGTGAGAAAGAGGCAGATGTTGGGCTGTGCATCCTTGTAGAGAGCAGCTGTGTTTTGGGTTATGACTCCTTGCTGAGTAGTGTAGAGAAAGGTTGCAGCCTTGCAAAGTGTGAAGGAACAGTTTGTCTAACATGTAGCTTGTTTTTCATGGATGTGATGTACTGGAAGCATTTTCTCTACTCCCTAGGGAAATGGTAGACTACCAGCTGCAGAGCATAATTAATATTAGACTCAATCTCAAATGAGGTCATAATAATAAATATCATAAACATCTTAAAGTGCATTTGATGGTCTYCTTCAACATCTGTAGTTTCCTTGGTATTTGTGGCAGCCATCGCTTTATGGAACAGGAAGAGATTAATATTCTAGCTAATAAAAAAAATTGTCTAGATTGTCTCTGTTTCCATCTTTTCTCTATGCCTACATTAATTCTCCTAATATTTTTGAAATAATCTGCTACTCAGATCCTTTTTGATAAGACCCAGTTTCCTCCTAAGAAAATCTTATAGAGGGAGAGAGGGTAAAAGACCATGATACAAGGCAGACACTGTTTTGCAGTAGGATTTCTTAGATTTTTGGCATTAAATTTTCTCTGCAGTAAATGTATGTTTTTCATCAGACTTTGCTCTACCATGTGGCCTAATCTTCTTGATTCTTTGCCCAACAACATATTATGAGCTCAAACTACTATTTCTTTCCTTTGTACAAGCCAATAATATAAACGCTAGAGCAAATGGTATAAATCCCAATGGAACATGCATATCTGTTTCATTTGGGTTATTGGCTGCCAATGGGAATAAACTGATTTCTGTCTTTGAAGAGTTCATTAGCTTCTAAGGCGGGGGGAAAAAAGGGCAATACAAAACTCCTTTTCTAACCTTGTAAATCTATTGGGAACAAAACTCAAAACTTCATTTAGTATTTTTGGGAGCGTCTGCTGACCTTGGCTTTGACAAACCTTGTAAGCTGTACTTTAGCCCACACAGCTTTAGCTGCTCACAGTTAACTCAGAAGATATCCATTACCACTTGTGTCCAAGCTGGAAAAGGGTGTTGGTTTAGGAACAACTGCTTGAGCTACCACGATGAACTCTTCTATTAGATCATCCCTATTGCCAGATTTTCCCTACCATTTGAATACTTACCTTTTCCTCAAAGTTGGCCAAGGGAGTATCATCTTTCCCAGGCTGTGTAAAGAACCATAGACATTCCCTAAAAATCCTATACCCGTATAGAAGTGCAGCATATGTAGCAGGTGTGAATCCCCAAATACTATGATTCTTGCTTGATTTTAATTGCTATCAACATTGAAAGGATGACTGTTCAAGAAAATASCATTATGCCTATTGKTTTTTTTTTCCCAGAAGGCACTGTCAGCCTGCTAGTGGTCTGGTCTCCAGACTGAATCTCTAGAGGGAATCTTAAAGAATCACTTTTAATCATAGGTTCTTAAYAATAAATATAATTTTGTAAAGTGGAAAAAGAGTCTGTGGCTAAACAGACTCTAAGAAGACATGCTAGAATTATTTTTTTATTTGGGATCAGGTTCCATACCAACTTAAAGTAACTGGTTTATAATGAAGAATACTATGTAGAAAGAGCCAAGCAGCTGAATATAAATGGAGTAACTTTCATCCAAAATGTATGTATGAGAGCTTGGAAATTTTGGCAAATTAATTACAATTTTCAGACCTGTAAATATGAATTCCTGAGCAAACTTGTAAAATTGAATAAATAAAGTAATTGTTCTGATAAATTTATACACAATATTTTCAAATGGATTTTAAAATCTATCAGAAGTGATTGACAAAGCATTTCAATGTAATTTCAACTGTTAAAATGTAGGCTAAGCCACACAAAACTCAGGATTCAGTTTTCTACCACTATCATCTCTGTACCACTGGTCTTCTGGCTGTCTTCACTCCCCCACACTTAATGCCTGCTTCAATATGACTGTTATTAAAATTCAATTACTGAAGAAAATCAGGTCTTCCCTTCACGTTTGAATTTCCTGTCCAACCATTCTCCTAGCACAACCATATTAAGTATTTCTTACATAATAAATATAGTTTCAGCTTCACTGTGAAAATTATCCATAGCTGGCAGTACGTTATCAGCTRTTCTTTTTTTAATGTAATGCCATTGGCCGTTATTTAAGGGATGTGAGTAGGGGATACAGAAGGAACAAGATCACTGTAATCAACTTTAGAGAAAGAACATGAAGGAGAAATTACCCAAGATTTTCAAACTACTTTTTTTTTTTCTAGTGCCAATATTCTTCCTGTCTCTTTCAGGATAGTGACAGGCCTGTGTCCAAATTAAGTCAGTCAGATCACTGTCAGCTCTTGGCCATCACAAAGCAGAACCCATGACCTTTTATAAACTTGCACAATGAAAAATTATAGTCAAGGGTATTATTTGTAGATCAGGCAACCAAAATGGTTAATCTCCAAAAAACATATTCAGCATTTCACAGCATGCCTCTCTGTGTAAACACAGTAATTCTGCAGGACTCTAAACAATTTTATAAAATATGAAAAATATAATAATAAATGAGTATTCATATACAACACTTTATCAAGGCTATTTTCTTCTGAAAAAATAGAGTGSTTTTATGTGTACCATAGTCTCAGAACTTACATATTTGTGTGGARTCAAAACCAGAACCAGAAGACCTTCAAAGATTTAAATCCAGCCATGAAGTTTCTTTACTCATGTGAACARAAGGAACATAAATGTGGTGACACTACGGAGGGAAGACAGAATTGAAAGGGACAACAGCAGAGGAATAAACCAGAATTATAATGTAAGTGCACAAACTTCACTACTGAACTACTTATTATTAACCATAAGATACCCTCAGCCTTTCTGAGGATGATGGTACCATTCTGCTGTTGATTTATGGTGCAATTTGCCTTCATGCATGGTATGTACCATGGGTGAAATCCCAATGAATTTAAATGGCAGATGAACTTCCCTCCTCCAGTAGGTTACTGGACATACTTTTTTAGAGCTTTTCCATTTCCCACTTAACTGAATAGCAAAATTTTAAATTAAATAACTAAATAATTTCAGTTTTTACTCAGTATTTAGCTGAGTAAAATACTTCTACTTCAACAGATCAAATGTGAATAAACTTATTGCCCATGGAAATTGTAGAGCCTGTATGAACACCAAATCCTCTGAACTACTTCAAAAATTCATACTTCCTGTATGTAACAGGGAAAGGAATAACTAAGGTTTTATGGACTCTGCTTTTTCTCACTCCTTTTTCTGGATCTTGCTTTTCATACAGGACTGGAGATAACAATATATGTGCAATATACAGAATCCATATTATATATAAATGTCAATTAAAAATCACCAAAATTCATAATGATTAATTTTTGTCCGAACCACTTGCTGATCAAGACTGATTATAAATAGCTCACAAAATAACTTGCTTTGCTGCCTATTAAGACACTGCTAAACCACTGTGCTCACAGTTTTAGGTGCAATACTAYCTAATAATCCTTTTCAAGGCTTAGCATAGAAATGTCCTGAAGTATCACAGGAGATAACTAGTGTCAGTGACAAAGATGCTGGTAAAAGAYGCTCTAATGTCATGACAGCTCAACAAAAATTATATTCGTTTTCTTTTCCATGACATCTGTAACATCTCAGTCAGTGACTAGTTCCAAGTAATTGTCTGCTTTTGGTGCTGGTTGAGTGTTTAATGATGAGGGGTTTTTGTTATGCTTGGATAAACACACTAAAACTCAGAACTAACTTTTGGCATGCAAACTAAAAGCTGGATTCAGAAAGGACAAATGTTATTTTGGCTTCAGTTTTGGTCAACAGTATCTCTTGGTGAGACTCTACAAGCACCAGGGGAGTTTCAAACTGATAAATAAGCCAAACACACAAGTTGCTTTTGATCGATGAGATTACCAGGAGAAAGCAAAATACTACTTCATTTGTTCTCAATTCTTTGTGCACTGACAGACTTTTTGTTTACCAGCTTGCTATCAAACATTCCTGCTATGACAACACATATTCAGAACAAAAAAAAAAWAGGAACRTTTCTCCTCATGTTTTATATTTTATGGCAAAATACTGTCCTATGCCAATGCTTGCTTGCTACCTCGCAATAAATGGGAATTGAATGGAAACTCTAGCCACTGATGCTAACTGAACAAAAGGGATTATAGMCATAGTCTAACATGCAAAGATAAACATAACTTGACTTAACCTATTTACATTATTTATAGAYTAAGAACAATCTCCTGGGTCTTGTTTTCAAGACAATTTGTGATGGCAATAAAGTAGTAGTGTCTGTATGTATTACTCAGCTTTGTATTGYAATTTACTAGGTACAACAGCAGTAGTCAGTTTGACTCTTTTGTTCAGGGCATGTCTGCAAAAAAGTTCAYGGGGAATGAAAATAAGCACAATTAGCCTTGCAAAAACTCATCAGAAGGGTTAATGGCTTTTCCCCATCTTCTRTCAGGGTGTTGTAATTGGGGACTCTGACCCAGAGCTTCCAGTTGAGAGCATAACGTGGATTTTCAGTAGAAGTTTCTCAGGAAGTAACATGTGCAATATTCAGCTTTCATTTAACTTCCATATGTAATACGAAGGTTCTGTTTCTATTTTGATTTTGTTATTTTGGTTTCCAACTTTTATCTCTTTAATTTCATAGGTTTCCATGACTCAAAGGCAGCTAGTCTCAGAAGAGGGCTACAATGGTAGGTGAGAACACCTTCAGCATTCCAGTTAGAATTGACTGCTTATTCATGAGAAATGGGAAAATAAGTCCTTTTTAATCAAAGGCTCCCCACAGTTAAAGATCCCAGATKGGGCTATTGTAGTCTTTTGCAAAGATGCTCATCTGTATATCAGAAATCATTAAGAAATTAGTCTTTTTCATAAAAGGAACTCTGATACCATTGTGTTAAATTGTAATCATTATTAGGATAATCCTGGCAGAACTGATAAAGAACACTGATATATTTCCTGTCCTCTGATCCCTGACATGCCTTGTGTTTTGGTTAGAAATTATCAATATCCTGTTTTGGTTGTGCTGTAGTGAAACCAAAGGCCCTTGTCCTTCAGTAAAAGTTTCAAGTATAATACTCAGGGACTTTCCAGTCCTTTCCCTAGGGGATATATAGGACTACCTGCATGCAATCCTACTGCTGCATGAGCAAGTCTGTCACTAAGCATACTTCCCAGTTGTACACACCTGGCTTTAGAGCAAATTCTATCATTCCAGTGTATTTCACTCAACTCATTTATTTGACACTTGTAGTATTAGGTCCACCTGCCTCAGTCGTTAGGCAAATTTCCCTCTTTTTTTACTTTAGTGATTGTTTCTTTGTTTTTCTTCCTGTTCCCATATTCACTCCTCATAATGTCCAGGCAGACAAATTTCTCTACACACTCAAAGGTAAAGATCCTATTTCTTCTTCTGGAGTGAATAGTTAGATCCTGTTTTCCTTTGTGTGTCTGTATGGTCCAGAAGCCTTTCACAATCACTTACTTAAACCTACTGAAAGTATTATATTTGGGGGTGTGCCCGGGGGAAAATATTCATGCTCTCCRTGGATTTTAAGCTGTTCCTAGTATCCTTGTTTTTGTTGAACATGATCTAACACAAGCTTCAAATGTATGTCCAGAACAAAACTGGACATTGAGTTCACTCTAACTTTTRTGGCACAAGTTCAAAAAGTTGTTATGATTGAAGGGAAAAAATGGCAATTCAGGCAAATATATTTCTATGCAATTAAGCCATACCTCTAGATTGTTCCTGGCACCTCGGAGTTGGAAACCTCAGTTTGTACTGAGAAAAATACAAATTTCTTCACGCCTTTCTTCAGACTATGAATAAACACATTACACTCACYACGGATTCTGTATGGTAGATTAAATGAAAACGGAATCCTTCTAAACACACCTTCACATCATCTGAATTTGAAAAACATGAGCATCTGTTGTCACCAAACAGAAAGCAAAACCACTGCATGAAGCAAAACAAATTTGGTATGGAAAATTAAGATAATAAATCTCCAAGATAAAATAACTTCAAATCCAAATTTCTTCTACATGAATCTGTTTTGAAAAGACACCAGCAAGTGCCAGAATTCATGTATACATTGGTATAAGCAAACAACTGATCTAGGTGCATATTATAACCTATTCTAATCACTTAACATTGTAGAACCAAGATTTTAATTTCAGATAACTGTGGAGAAACATATGATGCAATACTAGCTCCCAGGTGACAGCAGTGAATGGAATGATACTGGCATGTGAAGGGATACAGAAAGTTTTCCAGCACAGAAATGCAATGAATTGGTCACTGAAATAACACATACAGTGTGTCCAACAGAACCAGAGTCTCACAGAATCACAGTCATAGAACCACAGAATGGTTTGGGCTGGAAAGGACTTTATATTATCCCATTTCAATCTCCCTGCCAAGAAAAGATACTAGATTAGCTTTGAAAGCATTTGACYCACTGTATATGAAAAGTAAACAATAAATAAATAAATAGTTCAGAAGACACAAGCAGTCTTCCTAGATTCCAAACATAAAAGTTTGGAATTGCAATTTGGGCACAAAACCAACCTTGTTGAGTGTTTCAGCCTTTGTCTTTTTTGTTTCTTTGCTTGTTTAATACTTTTTCTCCTCTTTCCTTCARTACCACTTTCCTAATTTTTGTCCCATGAGTTGCCTGGCCTTTTGGATTGTGACAATCAGTGCYTGATACCACCGCTAGTGAAGCTAATGAAAAGATCTACCATCAGCATGACTAAATAGATGAAATCCTTACTGCTAGAGGGCTAACAACAATTTTCATTCTACTTGCTATTTTATTTCTAGCTATTAGTAAGAAYCTAATCTTCTGTTTTAATTCTATGACTTCCAGACTCTTATGTTAGCTTTAATTTTTGCTGTGGTTTTAGTTTGATCAATTTTTCTATAAATATTCTTTCAAAATTCATTAGACTTGACAACTTCTATAAGCTCAGTCTTGCGTTGTCCCTGATGAAMAAWWWTYYWWTTKGRWTTTTTTTTCTCATAGCATTGATTTTCCATAGTTTTTAAAGAYACCCTTTGGCTATTTTGTTTTTATGCTTAACGTTATGCATTCTCTCTGGTATTTTTAAGAAACTCGCATGTGGAGCTGAGTGACTCTAGTTAGCAATTTTGKTGTCATATGGTGGGGCTTTCAGCTCCCTCTTGTAAGTATCCTATCTGTAGCACAAAGATTTTTTTGTTTGATTTGTATTTTTTCTTTCCTCCAGGATGTAATACTCATCCATTTTTCACATAGTAAGAGAGGGTTACTGTGATCTTGTTTTGCTGTTATTCAATGCCATGCTCCTATTCAATTGATTCAGACATATATCTACCATAAAAAGTGAATTGYTCCTGACTGTCATGTGCTCCAGGACTTCAGTTTCACATACAGTTATAAGTTTGTATCTGCTCCTAGATTTTCACACTGAAAAGACACAATTTGTTTTTGCTATTAAATACACGCCCATCACGCATCCATGTGTTTTGGAAGTGGTAGATTACCCAAAGAAATTAAAGGACAGCAATATGGAATTCTGTCTTAACTGCTTACCTTAATCACTTGGGTGATGGATGCTGCAGTGGACAGCAGGAAGGTTGTTCTGAGTAGTTTCTAGAGAGAAGTAAAGGTGAATTGATGAAATTGCTCAGTAGCCTCACTAAACCATGGCTGAGACCAGTCCCACTTSCTTTAGTAGAGGAGGAACAGAGACAGAAAGTTAAAAGGACACAGAGGAAAACATAAATGCATAAGAAAGCAAATGGATGATGATGATGATAAGCTTTACAACTACCCCTACAGAGCTTGAGAATCTGACCCCTCCAGCAAATTTTAATTCTCTCCRAAGTGTGGCTCATAAAAATATTGCACTCTGTTGGCACATTCATTTTCTATTCTTGATTGCATAATCCTAAGGTTGGGAAAACCAGAATAATAAATGGCAATGAAATTCAGTTGACTTCCTTTCACATTAGTGTCATGAACTATTCCCAAAAAAAGGTAATGCTAGTAGTAATTATGACATTTTTGCAGGCAGATATTTGTTGAGATCATTGTACTTGCTTGAAGTTAGACTAGATAAGGTGAGATCAAATAGAGAAACAGGAGATTTTTTATTTTTTTTTTGGACTAAAGAGCACTAAATTTTGTGCTCTTTGTGGAACCACTACATTAAGTATATTTAGAAATTTTAGTCTACAGTCTCATCTTTTTAGGAGTTAATTCTGTTTAATTGTTGCCTATTAAACTGAGAGAGGGATCTACTAAAAAGATACCTACCACTTCTATGAGCAGCTGAAACTGAAGGCCATTTGGAAGAACCAGGACTTAAATTTGTCACAGATTAATAAAAGGCCCATGTGGGTAGCCATCACTCTGGCTTTTGACTACAGAGTCTCTTGAGGAGAATCCCCCTGATGTTTCCAAGTGCCGAATCTGAAAAGTATGGGAAACCACACAGACGCAGAGAGCACTCTCAAATACAAATTATTCAAATACAAATTATGGAAGTTTAAATACAGTTAATTCCAGCTGATACCTAGAATAACTCAGAGATACTAGGAAGCCCTATTTCTGGTTCTTAATTTGACTGTAGCAGCAAAATAGGGGAAATCAAAGAATGCTTTTGAATGAGTGTGCTAAATTTCTACTTCTCCTTGTCTTTTTTCCACTGATCTTTTGAATATATTAAAATCTACCCTATTTCCATGTATCTTTGCTTTTGTGTAGCATATATTCTAGAAGAAGAAATGGTATATTGTCCTGGAATACAATGTACCAATACTGACTTACATCACTTAGTCATTTTGGAACACATTTCCTATGAAATAATACAAGATAAGTACATTACATAGTTACTTCTTATGCTTACAAAGGATTTAAAGTCATGAGAGTTTTCTTGTCTGGGACCAGGACCAAACTCTACGTCAATAAGTTTCCATAAGGGCTGCTGGATGCCTTCTTGTACATCCTAAATACTTGTGCTTTTTAAAATCCAAGGAAACAAAATATTTTAAAGCACTTTTGCTTCAAATGTGCTGTTGAAGAAAAGCATGAGGAAACACTGAAAAGAAACTGAACTGTGTTGAAAGAGCCTCCTGTTGAACAGAATCGTTCATCAAGTCCAACAGTAGTAGAAAGTAAATGAAAACTTGACCTAAATCAGCAGCAGAAAAAAAAGAGTAGAGGAGTAGAGGTTGAGGCTGTAAGAAATGCTTCTGTCAGATTTTTGGCATAGTTTTGCCCTTATATTATATGTCTAAAATACTGTAGGTATGTTCTCAAAATAATAATAATAATAATAAAACTGTAGTAGACATTAAAGCAGTTCTTCTTGAAGAAGCAATAGAAGTTTAATAGAAACCATCTGTTAAGATGCTTAGACTCAAGAGGCCATTGTTTCAGCTGGTTATTTTGATCTTTTTTGGTGATATTTTTAACTACAAATTCTTTGCTAAAATACCCTATTTAAATAATTTCTAAATTAGAATGTCTGCATTTTCCCATTTTTAAGGAGGRGAAACTTCGATCATGCTGCCCTTTTATTTACCTTATAACTGCTTAAGTGCTCTCTTATTCATAGGAATCAGCTCCTCCTGGAACCATTTGATATGTTGTGTTCAGTGGAGTTTTACAGTAAAGGTTACTTGTAAGTACAGCATAGGAAGCTGAAGCCTGTCACTAATAATTGTAATAGTCAGGGGTTTTTATCCCTTTTGCTCAGTAATATGTATATGGGAGGGAGATTCAGACAGTAGTCAGTAATGAGATAAACTAAAAGCAAAAGCACTAATAAGAAAACTTTTTTTTTTTCTCTGTTTGTGAGAAAAAAAACAAACCCATGGCTTAAGACACTTTTTTAGTATGTACTTTCTTTCATTCAGAGGCTACCTCTGCATGTATCACTGCAGTGCAGCCCACAGACCACTGAAATAAGCCTTAAATAGTTCTGCTAGCAACACAGTTTAGTGGCTGGAACATTTAGCATGGTAACATGTCAGAATATTTTCTTGCCTCACACAGGTTTTGCAGTGAGGCTGCTTCACACAAGAGAATTTTGTGCTGCYTTGACTGCTAGCAAAGCCAGGGCCTGCTAATGCAAAGCAGACGCTGAGAGGTTGTGGCTGTACAGCTGCATGGAGGCAGCAAACTGAACAGTGGATAAGAAATACACTTCCCAAAGATTGAGCAGAAGGAGTGCACCAAGACAATTTGACTCTAATTTATGGGCTAAATGAGAAAAGGAGCTGAATTCTTGGCCAGCTTAAAGCGTATGAGTAGAAATTGCAACTTTATCAGAGCTCATATGCTCTGTCTGGTTCTATCATAAAAGCAGTGGATGTTTTGCCTAACCCAGTATCAGGCTTTTCACTGCATTTCTTGTACAGAACTGTGCTTCTCTTTACATTYAGGCTTGAAAATACAAAAGAAAGTTTGTATCTTTATATATAACATTTTCTGTGTTCTTGTATCCATAACCGAACTACCATTTAAAGATACAACTGCTAAGAGCAGACTCTAATTCGATTTAAAAAATTACGTTCAAAGCAAAATCTAACATTTTACAGATCTTTAATAACCTAGATGTGCTCAGGACAACGTGCAACATATGTTGCCATTTCAAGTTCAAGTTCACTTATCATAAATCTGTGTAGTGTTGTGGAAGTTACATGTACCATAAGAGGGTTCAACACCAGGTTTCCACTGAATCAATAAGCTGAAAGTTGTTTTTATCAATAGTGTCAAAGCTCAAGTGGGTGCTTCTGATGAACTTCAAACAAAGGAACTTCTGTGGGACTTCAAAGAAAAAAGTGCTGGGCAATTATGCTCTTAGCATCTAAGTTCCCCCACCTCTCAAGGCATAGGTTGGAGCCATAGTAGTATAAGGATCCAGATTTCTTCGTTTTCTACTGTTTGTTTGTTTGTTTGTTTGTTCGTTTTACTAAGAGGTTATTTAGTGGTCCTCTTCTTATACTTTATCCCATCCTCTTAGGTTGCCTTTGGCTGATCCTGTGGTTAGTGATTTGGCATGTTGAAATGGGGTTGCTGTGGATTGTGTGCCACAGTCTGTAGGCTCTGTCTGCTCTAGCTATTACCACTGTTTAAGCTGCTAGCTCCAAATTTYGACTAACTTTGCTTACAACAGTGTGTAGACAGCAAATTCTTTTAATGTTCACTTGAATAAATATGTAGCTGCAGAGCTCCCTCTAGCAGAGTTCATTTATTCTAGTCAATTTGTCCAGCTTATTCCAGAACTCTGAAGTGGTTCTATGACTGCTTTTCTCTCCGGTTTSTTAAAACAATTGCTTCATATAGATRTTTTTCAGAAGTTAAGGCTTGATATTCTGRAGATCAAACATCTCTTGAAAGAGATTTATACAATGTATGAACACTATTTTCATCCCAGACATAAGAGAAGAGGGAAAAAGCCTCTTATTTTGAAAAGATACCTGAAAAGAGCTTTGAAACATGCAGTYGAATGTACCCACCTGTGAACACATCCAGTGTGCTTAAAAGAGATGATGACAACTGTGTTAGCACTAGAAGATCATTCTTGCCCACATACATAAAATTGGAAATSCTTCTGAAGAATTTCATAATTGGTGAATTGGGAAGGTATCTCAAGTAAAGATAAGTGAGTTCAGTATTTCTATGCAAGTTGTTTAAATAGAAAATGAATTGAACTTTTTACCAAATTGAGGATGCATTTATTTTACCAGGAAACTTGACTGCAATACTCTTTAACTGATGGCATTTGCTTTCTTRAAGTAGATTTTTACTTCATATGAACATGCCCTTCATGATTTGCATTGATTAAAATATATTTTATATGACACAGCATATTTTCTTACAATCATCATTTGCTTGCTGTTTTACTTATTTTTCTTAATTAAATAAACGAAATACATTTCTAGCAAAATCTTTTCTTGAAGACATAGGAAGAAATCAAGCAAAAATTAGCATGGTAATAAAAATTATGATGACTTTGAACCAATGTCACCCTGAAGCTTGGAGGAACAGAAACTGAGCAAKCTTTTTAACATATGACTGTCTCCAYYGTAATATTAAGACAYGCAATTTRTATTTGAATTCTCAGTAAAACAAAAGGAGGTAATTTTTTCAAGACCAAGCTCCAAGACACCTAGAACGTTATTATCTACTGCTGATCTTCTATGAAGGTCMTATCTATTTGTCTAGAAATAACAACAGCAATTATTATTCTTAAATTAGACAAACTATTGACGTATATTAAGAATACAAGTAATAATTTGGAAGTGAAATTAATTTATTTAAAGAGAAACTTTTCTTTAGAAGAGAACAGAAGTTTGACATAAAGTCCTAAATGCCTTAAAATGGTATGTTTTTTGCAAAGCTCTGCAGGTGATTAAAGCAGAAGCAAACTTCTGCAGCTCTCAAGCTGAAAGCTGGTACTCTAGAGTCACCACAGAAACCTTGCAGCATTCATAGCCATTAAAGGGAAAAGCATGTTGTCTCACTTTTTCCTTTTTTTTTCCTTCTTTTTTTTTCTTAATTCTCTTTTTTTCCCTTTCTATTTTTAGTAGTCTCCTCGTTCATCCATCAGTTTTGCTTGTATTTGTGAATCACGTTTAATGGAAGAGCAACTTGATTTTGTATACTGGAAAGCATTTAAAAAAGAAGAAAAGTATATTGGGAAAAATTATGTTGTGTTAAGATGGGCAAGATGACACTCCTCTGCCAGCCACACCTGAACTGCACATTTGTGCTTCCTCAACAAATGCAGCTGACCCTCTGTGTACTAAGGACTAGACAGTTTAGTGCAATGTGTTCTGCAGTCAGTGCCTAAAACTGAAGGAGGAAGGTTTTGCCCTCTAAGTATTTCCCTTTTCTGAATGAAACAGTGGTCATTCTCACTGGCCTTCTCATTGACCAAAATGGAGAAGAGGAGAAACAATACGCTCCTTTGGGGCATTTCCCCAACTGTGATAGACATTTCATAGGCCAGGAGGGATAGTTAGAGGAAGAGCTCGTTATTTGGCCACTTTCCACATAATTTCTTCCAATCAAACAATATCCTTGTTTGATTTTGCTGTGYCCTCATCTCTTTTCCTCTAGAAGTCATGCTAAAGCAGAGTATAAACTACATGTTTCTCCTAGCTTGCAAAACTGTGTGTATTTCTTTAAAGGCACTCTAACCTTCATGATCTCAAATTAAGAAGGAATCAAAACTGATCTGCCTCTCTGTAAATATCAAGTGGAAAATAGACARTAACAATTATGCTTTTATATAGATTGTGATATATAAGGAATATTATCATAAGGTATTTGCAGTATAAACAACTATATCTATCTTCCTTGTCAAAACTCAGCTAAATTTGAATGATCAGTTTTCCTCTGAGCAACCAATGGTTTAAAGTTGACTTTAAGATTGTGATTAAATGAGAAGAGTCCTATCTGTGTCAGTTTTTGCCTTCACAGCTCCCAGCCTGAATTASGCTTTTTATGCTGGAACACCTGGTTACAAAGAAGGAAGCTATTTAACCAGGCAAGGGACTCCACTCTTTCAATTTGGCACCTTGCAGATTGTATTTTAAAGCCTCCATCTCTCCACCCATATCCAGGTTTCTTCATTGCTTTGCAAAAATTATTTATTTGGCTCCTTTTTGCATTTGAAATACTTTTCCAGAAGAGATGCCTTTATTTTCAAAGATCAAAGGAAGACTTTCTTCTAATATGTGCAGACTGATGAATGAGGGGATAAGTAAAGTACAAAGAAATCCCGCCACATTTAGAATGAAACTGGAGGTGCTGTTTTGGCACCAATGTGCAAATACCAAACACAGGTTTCCTGAAGCAAAAAACAATCCACCAACCTTCTCTGATCTGTATTCTGCATGTATTTACCTTTTCCGGGTTAACTACTATGTGTTAAAGTTATTTCTTTTTTTTCTTTTAAGMAGCACAGACCAGTTAGGCTTCCTGTAAAACATGCTGTTTCCCCTTTAAACCCATCTTCTGTGTATATTTACAAAAAATTTGTAAAAAAGGTTTGAGCAAAAGGTTAAGCCAGTTTCACTATCTCTGAAAAACTGTTGCACTGATCTTGTTWAATCAGCCACCCCTAACAAGGTGCTGCTAGGTGCTTCTTGTGTTGCTATTATCTTACCTAGCATAAATATTAAAATAATTGTTTCTGCTATCTAGGGCACCATCTTGGAAGTCAGAGATCATAGAATCATGGATGTAACTTTAAACTCAACTTGCAGAGCTTTCAACAGATCACTAGTTTGTGTCTATGTGCTTTTTTCACCAAAAATRAAGATGAAAATATGCTTTTTTATCTTTCAGTCATGTGAGTAAAATAAAATAGTAAAAAATCTATGATAGGAGGACCTTTAAAAGGAGGGTTTGTACCCCATAAGCRGATTAGTAATAAGCTATTTTATTTTGACGTTCTATCAGAAATATCTCTACTCATAGGAAATCTTTTCATGTATTTCTTACTATCAGAATAATTGTCTTTTTTTGGCAGGATAAACACTCCTTCTGGTTTTTTTTTAGTGATATACTATCAGTCTCAGGTGTCATACTCTAGTATTATTTTGAAGACATGGAAACCTGTTTCCTTTATATTGAACATAAATCAGGCTAACAGGGCTATCTAGGTAGATATCCATGGAGGTAAAAGCCTTGGTCCACAAGGCTTAATATCAGCAGAAAATGCAAGAGCAGTTATGGACACCAGATTTACTGCTGGTTCAGGAAACGTATTTATAAGTAATCCCAAAGTTTTCTGATAATACACAGCCTTTTAATGGATAACTGAGCTTTTGAGATAGTAATGATATATAGCACATTTTACCTTTTAGGGAGTTCTGCAAACAGAAATGAATGCCTCCTCCACAATGGAGATCTTTGAGCTCTCTGTTGACTGACACTTCCTGGTTTTGGCCAGGAACATGATCACCATTGTGTGGCTTGTCAATTTGTTTATTTCTGCTGCTTGACACTGCTTAAATATATCAACTTTGCACTTTTATTCTCATCTGTCTCAGCATAATGGGAAGGAGAGAAGCAGAGATTAAGAATTACTAAGCATAACTCAGAACATCTCATATGATGCCAGTATTTTTTTTTCCACCTCAATTCAAGCAAAAGGCTTCTAGAGAGTAGCTTGGAAACCCTTCAGCCATGYGTTCTTGGCTTTTTGCCTGTTTAACAGAGGTCTTGCACAACTTGTGTTTTATGTGCTGTCACCTTGATTTCTCTATATTTTAGCTGGTCTCCTGGTGCCACTGTTTGCCATTGGCCTGCCTTCAAAGTGAGTGCCTGTGGACAGTACTCATACGGTATGTAACATACCGTATGCTTTGACAACCCATGTGGTCTTAATGGCTTTCCCAGTTACAGAGGCTAAAAGAGCAAGGCAGCCTGTACTGCAGGCTACCACACAGCAGTTCTTATGAATAAAGCCYTTAGATAGGAGAAAATAAATCATTTCTACAATGTTTGCTTTTTATCTGGTAGCTATAATGAAGTCTTTCTCTCCTGTGGCAAGGGGAAGTGCAAATAGGATATTCACACTGTCATCTAAATGAATAATGACTGAGAGACTAGTTAAATTCATTTCTAAGGTTTTGTGGTATCTTCAGTGCTTGCAGGTAGGTAAGAAGCTGTAGGCTGATATCTAGAAACCAGTGATAATCTTTGCTTAGCTATGTTATTGAATGCTTTCCCTAAATAGACACAGAAAGATGCRTTCCAGAAAGCAAGGCTATTTGTATGCCTCACCTTACAAACAGCAAGGAAATGACCTTGCTGCATGAGCTGCTTCCTTGGATTTATTTACAGCTTTGGAGGTGGAATCTCAAGRTTTTTTCTTTATTCTCGCTTGTTTTACTTGACTTGGTTTCCTTGATCAGTTTTCAATCACCTCTACGCTGGCTTCTCCTGATCCTGGATCCATTCTCATCCCTGTTGTCTTCTTTTTCTCAGCATGAGTTAATACTATAACAGCGATGCTGTTACATCATAAAAATGGTAATGCAGCTATACTGATAAAATGAAGACTATAGTGCAGTTTAACTGCCTGAATCTCTAGAACATACTCAGGTTTTTAAACACCTCTTGGAGCCATATTTCATGTCATACCGTATTTGCTTGCATTGCCTTCCATATTATCACTCCCAGTCCTATAYTCTTTTATTATTTAGTTCATAGGCATCTGAGTTATACTGATTCCCTGACTGCAAAAATAGGTTAGATTTTTTTTTTTTTTCAGAAGAGGAAATGTAATAAATATATTGTGATGGCAATGACACTCAGCATCTAAAAGACATACTGCCTATGTAAGCAAGGGAAAGTGTTTTAAACTCACTGGATAATTCTTGACACAACTGGTCCATTTTTCTGCATAAAATCAGAACAAATTCTCAAACAGGCTGGCTGACTAGTAGAGCTGGGATAACTTGCTCACAGAATATTTGGAATATTTAAACACAGCAAACATCTTCCTAACATTTACTAATAAACTAATATATTTGTCTATAATTGTAGTTTTATCATGAATGCTCAGTTTTGTATGAAGTTCCAGACTTTTTCAACATCCACCAAAAATTTTCTTTTCTTATAAGGWTTGTATTCCTGTCTGCTGCTCCCACCGCCTTTAAATGTGGGRATGTGTGGGTGAAGACAGAATGAAATCACCATGTCAAATTCCCTGATTCTGTTTCTGATATAAATTAGAAAAGGTTTTATGGTTTTTTAAAATAAAAATGCTAGAAATGAGACAATTTTCCTACAGGAAGCATTTCCACCATTTCTTGTGATGCAGAATTTCTTCGCTCTTCTAAACTGTTCTTAAAGTTTGGCTGTGGAGTTCAGTTTCATTATCTTTACTTTGGAGAGAGACTTGCCCCCACTCTGAGAACTCGTGTCCATTAAGCCCATTTTAAGGGTATCCTCTTAATTACTTTTTAAAATGTTAATGTTTCCATGTGCTCATATACCTTATAAATTACACTAGAGTTCTAAACTATTTTTATTTTGAAGATGCAGGAGTTTTAAAACAGGATTATTGCATTATTTGCAATGTAATTGTCAAGAAAAACCATGCAGTGTTAACCAACAATGTGAATTACTTCTCCACAAGTAGCCACTGCTATAGTGAGAGCATTTCTACACTCTCTGAAGGCAATAATGATGGATTGGTTTAAAAAGCAAATTACATATGCTGTTTAGTACAGCATAGCTTTTATAAAAATTGGAACAAGATTTCAATAGTGCCTGTAAATCAACAGCTTTAAGCTTGTACACATCTACCTCTCTTCTTCACTTTTAAATTCAGGCATGTATGTAAACCATGAAATTAAGGTTGCAACCTTAAATCTCACTGAAAATCTGAATCAAAAGGAAATCTCAAAACTTCTTAAAAAATAGTGTCCTTATCTGCTTAATCTTTTAAATAATAAAGTTTTGAAATTGCTAGGAACAAAAGCCTGAAGGATAGGCTAATTACTGTTTTCAAATTCTTTTTCATATGCCATTTGTCTATCATTCTTCCATCTAATCCTTCAAAGCAAGCAATTTYTTTCAGAAACAATTACATTTTGCTGTCAGTGGAAATAATGGTTATCAGAGATTCAGAATGCCACACAAGCACCTKAATTGTTATATTTGCTTCTCCTCCAGTTAGAGGTAGAAACTTTTAGATAGAAGWCTACATTTTCCTTCATGTTTCCATGTTCACAGTTCTCAGCTAACTCCAAAAATGTAAAAAACCACAGAAGGGTGYTTTTTTTTCATGCTCTTGAAAGTTCAGCAGATGTGCTTTCTTCTTTAGATGCTTGAATTTGATGAGAAGGTCAGAAGTTTGATGGATTTGCCTTTGTATTGGCAGAAATCAAAGACAACTTTGAAATCTTTAACGTACAAACAAAATCTCACCGACTTGATTGCTTGTCATGAACAAAAATTTAAAACTGGGAGGGGGAATCTGTGTTCAGGGTTTTAAAACCTATTATGTTTCTTCTTGTGCTGGTTTAACTTTCTTTTTATGTTCAAAACTTAGAAATTAGATGTCTGCCTCAGAGCAGCTTTTTCCCCCCCCACTTTTAGTGTTCAAGAAACAATATATTTGGCATTTAGTGCCATGGTCTACTTGAAAASGTGGTGCTCAGTCARAGGTTGGACTTGATGATCACACAGGTCTTTTTCAACCTAAATGATTCTGTGATTTTTGGAAATCAACAGTATTTTTTCCCCAACAGATGACTTGCAGGTTTCAATTTGAAGCCTTGCTCTTTTAAGGTGCTCCAAATGGGACCTAGTTGTTGGGATCATTCTGGAGCAGCCAGTTCCCCCTTAATTGATCAGGTGATATATTTGTTGGTCAGATGATTCAGYTTAGAAATCTGAGGAAGCTCCACTTTGAGTGAAAACTTTAGCTTGGGAAATTGTGTGGAACTCAGGTTCACACAGAGTGCCTTGCTGTCTTTTATGCTGTTTCATCTTGAGCAGAGTACTTTTCTACCTTCCAGGCTGAGCTTTCTGACAAAATACAACCAATTGCC